>NC_080173.1:95803533-96148533 GCF_950295315.1 Erinaceus europaeus
AGACAGACACCTGCAGACCTTTTTTACCACCTGTGAAGCGACTCCCCTGTAGGTGGGGAGCTGGGGACTCGAACCGGGATCCTTCTTCTGGTCCTTGCGCTTTGCACCATATGTGCTTAATCCGGTGCGCTACCACCTGACTCCTAACTCTTTTTTTTTTTTTTTTTTTAACCAGAGCACTGCTCAGCTCTGGCTTATGGTGGTTCAGGGGATCGAACCTGAGACTTTGGAGCTTCAGGCATGAAATTCTCTTTGCATAACCATTATGCTATTTACCCCTGGCCTATTTATTTGCTTATTTATTTTTTAATTTATTTTACCAGAGCACTACTCAGCTTTGGCTTATGGTGGTGTGGGGGGATTGAAGCTGGGACTTTGGAATTGCAAGCATGATAGTCTGTTTGCATAATCATGCTTTCCATCACCCACTAATTAGTTTATTAATTAGAGACTATTTTTATTTTTTATTATCTTTATTTATTGGATAGAGATAGTCAGAAATGGAGAGGGGAGAGAGATAGAGACACCTGCAGTCCTGCTTCAGCACTCGTGAAGCTTCCCCCTGCAGCTGGGGACCAGGGGCTCGAACCAGGGTCCTTGGGAACTATCACACGTGTTCTCAACCAGATGTGTTACCACCCAGCCCCTATTTTATTTTTTTAATTATCTTTATTGGAAAGAGACAGTCAGAAATCAAGAGGGAAGGAGGTAATACAGAGGGAGAGAAACAGAGACACCTGCAGCACGGTTTCACTGCTCGCAAAGCTTTCCCCCTGCAGGTGGGGACTGGGGTTCTTGAACCTGGGTTTTTCAGCACTCTTAAGATGTGCCCTCAAGCAGCTGCACCAGCACCCGGCCCCAGAGACTTTTTAAAAAATATTTATCTATTTATTCATTCCCTTTTGTTGCCCTTGTTGTTTTATTGTTGTAGTTATTGTTGTTATTGATGTCGTCGTTGTTGGATAGGACAGAGAGAAATGGAGAGAGGAGGGGAAGGCAGAGAGGAGGAGAGAAAGATAGACACCTGCAGACCTGCTTCACCGCCTGTGAAGCGATCCCCTTGCAGGTGGGGAGCCGGGGGCTTGAACCAGGATCCTTATGCCGGTCCTTGCTCTTGGTGTCACGTGCGCTTGACCCGCTGCACTCATGCGCCACTTGCTTTATTTTTTTTTAATACAAGATTTACTTATATATGAGAGAGAGGAGGAGAGAAAGGGAGCATCACTTTGGGACATGTGATGGTATGGACTGAACTCTGGACCACTTGGTTGAAAATCCAACACTTTTTTTTTATGTTTTATTGTTATTATTATTATTTAATTTCTTAATTATCTTTATTTATTATTGGATAGAGACAGCTAGAAATCAAGAGGGAAGGAAATGACAGAGAGGGAGAGAGAGACACCTGCAGCACTGCTTTGCCCCTCGAAAAGCATTCCCCCTGCAGGTGGGGTCCGGGCCTCAAACCTGGGTCCTTGTGTATTCTGACATGTGCATTCAACCAGGTGCGCCACCTCCAGGCCCCATGTTTTGTTTTTTCATTATTGATTTAGAAGATTGTAAGGGGTGTAATTGTAATAGTGGTGTGATTCCATACAGTTCCCACCACCGGAGCTATGAGTTCCATCTCCTCCACTGGAAACTTTCCTACTGTTTATCCCTTTTGGAGTATGGATCAAAATTCTTTTTGCCATGCAGAAGTTGTGATTTCTGACATCTTTTTTTTTCTTCTTTTTTTTAAATAAAGGTTTCTTTTTAATATTCCCTTTCGTTGCCCTTGTTTTATTGTTGTTTTTACTATTGTTGTTGTTATTGATGTCGTTGTTGTTGGATAGGACAGAGAAATGGAGAGAGGAGGGGAAGACGGGGAGAGAAAGTCAGACACCTGTAGACATGCTTCACCACCTGTGAAGCGACTCCCCTGCAGGTGGGAAGCTGGGGACTTGAACCGGGATTCATAGGCTGGTCCTTGCACTTTGCACCACCTGTGCCCCACTGTGCTACTGCCCGACTCCCTGGATTTCTGACTTCTTTAACTTCTTCTCCACGAGACATGGGTGTTGGCAGGTGGTTCCATATCCCAGCTTGCTTCTTTTTCTCTTTAGTGGGGTAGAGTTTTGGAGAGGTAAGGTTCCAGAAAGCATAGTTGAGGGCATTTTCCCAGAGACCTCATGCTAGCAAGTTTTTAGCTTTTCTGCTGTACCACCTCCCTGACCTGACTGTTGAAGAACTTAATCTTTTTCTTTTCTTTTTCTTTTTTTTTCCTCCTAGATACACCAAAGCACATCTCTTCATGACTATTTTTTTAAAACACGTTGTTGGAGTCTTAGACATGTGAGATAACAGCTTCCTGCTAGCCTTTTTATTTTTTATTTTAGTAGGATTCTGTTTCATGATGCAGATTTTTAAGGTTATTTTTATTTATTTTAATTATTATTATTATTAGTTTTACCAGATCACTGATCAGCTCTGGTTTATGGTAGTGTGTGGGATTGAACCTGGGACTTTGGAGCCTCAGGCATGAAAGTCTCTTTGCATAACTATATGCTATCTTCCCTTGCCCCCAGATTTTTTTTAACTAAGCTACTTACTATTGCATGTTTAGTTTACTTGCATTTGTTTAATTTTATGAATAACATTGAATTAAAAATATTTTTTAACTGTTAAAATTCAGTCAGGTTACTAACTTGAAACCTTAAGTGCTTAGATTTGAAGGAATATACTTAGAACTGGAATCTGCATTGAAAGGTTTGAGACATTCAATCTATTTTTCCCCTTACATATTGATTAAATAGCGATTTATAAGACTATAAGTTAATAGTAGTGCATATTAACACCATTCCCACCACCAAAGGTCTGTATCCCTACCCTAACCCCCCCATAGTGAAGCTGAAAAACTATTTTAATGAGAGAGAGGATACAGCGGGAAAGATACAGAGTAAGCAAGAGGGAGACCTGGGTTTATGGTGATGGCGGTTATTGAACTTGGGACCTCATAGCCTCAGGTATGAAAACCTTTTGCATAACCATTATGCTGTCTCCTCAGTCCTAACATTGAAATGTTAAGTCATAGGGAAAATCATGATGCATTTTTACATAGAAAAAGAGAAATATATCATGATTTCCCCAACAACCCAATGTTTATTTACTTTTTGCCTCCAGGGTTATTGTGGGGGCTTGGTGCCTGTACCATGAATCCACTGCTTCTGGGGGTCAACTCCTTCCCTTTTATTGCCCTTGTTGTGGTTATTATTATTGTTATTGCTATCGTTGTCTCTGGATAGGACAGAGAGAAATGGAGAGAGGAGGGGAAGACACAGAGGGGGAGAGAAAGACAGACACCTGCAGACCTGCTTTACTGCTTGTGAAGCGACCCCCCTGCAGGTAGGAGCCAGGGGCTCGAACTGGGATCCTTATGCCGTCCTTGTGCTTCATGCCACGTGTGCTTAACCTGCTGCGCTACCTACTGCCTGACCCCTACAACCCAATAATTAAACTTTTTTTTTTTTACAAGACTAAATTTTTCTTCATATATTTAATTATGAAAATGAATTTGTCCCACGTTGCTCTATTTCATTCATTTTCTTTAATAAAGGAAGGAATTGTTGAGAATCTTTTCAAGTGGGCACGAGAAGCGGATCAACCCTTGAGGACATATTCTACTGGATTGTTAGGAGGTGCAATGGAAAATCAAGATATTGCTGCCAACTATCGGGATGAAAATTCTCAGCTGGTAAGGCCCATACTATGGTGTGTTTTTACATATTACTGGAGTGCGCGCAAGCTCCTTTTTCCACCTGAAATCATCAGTAGACCTTATTTATTACGTTGTATTGCACTGTGACTATGACTTTAAAGATTTGTTTATTTGTTTCTGAGAGGTACAGGAGTAGGAGAGAGAGGAACCAAAGCATCACCCTGGCACATGCGATCCTGGGGCCTGAACTCAGGACCTCATGCTTTAAAAGTCTCCCACCGTATCTACTGTATGACTTCCTGGGTTACATAACTTTACTTTTAGCATTTTGACAATATCTTCAGTAAAGTTTTTAAAATATTTTTTATCAAAATAGCTTTATAAATTTGTTGATTATTTATTGGAAAGCACCATAAGGAAATCAAGAGGGAAGGGGGTCCACCCCCCCCCACACACACACACCCCTACAACACTGTTTCATCACTTGTAAAGCTTTCCTGCTACTCCTACGGAGGCTTGGATGGTGGTGCGCCTGGTTGAGTGCAGGTGTTACACCTTCTGGGGGGAGCTTCACAAGTGGTCTGCAGGTGTCTCTCTTATCTTTCTCTCTATCCCCCTTCCTCTTGATTTCTGGCTGTCTCTATCAAGTAAATAAAGATAATAACAATAAAAAAATGTTTTCCTTCTACATATGGGGAATGGGTCTGGATATTTATTTATTTATTTATTTATTTATTTATTTATTTTTTAAAGATAGGAGGAGAGAGAAAGAACCAGACATCACTCTGGCACATGTGCTGTCGGGGATTGAACTCAGGACCTTATGCTTGAGAGTCCAAAGCTTTATCACTGTGCCACCTCCTGGACCACCGGATCTTTAATTTTTAATTTTTTTGTATTTATTTATTTATTGGATAGAGACAGCCAGAAATTGAGAGTGTATGGGCATGATAGGGAGAGAGACAGACACCTGCATTCCTGCTTCATCACTCACAAAGCCTTCACCCTGCAGGTGGGACCAGGGGCTTGAACCTGGATCCTTGTGCATTGTAATGTGTGTTCAGCCAGGTGTGCCACCACCCGACCCCTTATCTTTATTTTTTAGTTAATTTTTTTTTCTTTTCTTTTTTTTTCTTTCTTTTTTTACCAGAGCACTATTTAGGTCTGGCTTATGGTGGCACTGGGCCTCAAACCTAGGACCTTTGGTGCCTCCGTCATGAAAGTTATTTGCAGGCCATTATGCTAGCTCTCATCCCAGATTATGAAAAATTTCAGACACAACTAAATTGAAATAATTTGCAGTGAACAGTTGCATACACGCCATTTAAGTTGATTGCAAGCATTTTACTCTACTTTTTTTTTTTTCATTGTCTTTATTTATTGGATAGAGACAGCCAGAAATCGAGAGGGAAATGGGAGAGAGAGGGAAGGAGGCAGAGGAACACCTACAGCCCTGCTTCACCACTCACGAAGCTTTCCCCCTGCAGGTGGGGACTAGGGGCTCGAACCCAGGTCCTTGCACATTGTAACATGTATACTCAACCAGGTGAGCCACCACCTGACCCATCTACTTATCTTCCTTAACTATCCGTGCTTTTTCCTGTCATTCCATTATCATCATCATCATCTCCTTCTTCTTTTTTCTTCTTCTTTCTTCTTCTAGATAGAGAGGGAGTAAGGGGAAATAGTGAAAGATACACCACGACAGTGCTCCACTGTTTGCAGGGCGCTCTGCCATCTAGTGACTAGAGGCTCAAGCCTCACCCCATTGCGTGTGATGAAGTGCATTCTACTGGGGGAGCTGTCTCCGAGCCCCACCCACTCTTACAGACATTACTGCTGAGTTAACATTGGTTTACAGAATGATGGCATTTCTGGGGTGCGCACACATGCCTGTCTATGTACAGTGCTGGAGAGGTAGCTCAAAGAGTCAGGCGGCTAGTAGTTGGGCTGGCAGCAGGTAGGAGGTACCATGACACTTGGGAAATTTCCATGCTTTGGTGTCTCTCTTCCTCTTTTTTTTCTTTTTTTTTGATCAATATTTTTACTTATTTATTATTGAATTGAGAGTGGGGAGGGAGATAGAGAGGGAGAGAGACAGAGAGACACCCGTAGTGCTGCTTCACCACTTGTGGGGCTTTCCCTCTGCATGTGACAGGGGCTTGAACCTGAGTCCTTCTGCACTATAATGTGTGCGCTTAACCTGGTGCACCACTGCATGGCCCCACTCTTTCTTTAAATGAAAAAACAAAGATGTGATGAAATCGTGCATGTTTGAGGCCCAGTCTCTTAGAAAAGAAAAGAAAAAAGTGTACAACTCACTGTGCCTACTAGCCGGTTCCGTGCCTCCCTGTCTCTTCCCCACCCAGTAATTCCTTTTTACTTTCTGGTAACCACCATCCTTTTCAAGTTTTTGGAAGAGTTTGAATAAGAAGAATGTTAGCTGTTCTTTGAAACATTTGTAGAATTCATCCATGCAGACATCTGGACCTGGGCTTTTGTTCTGGGGGAGGACTTTCGACTACCCTGTTCAAGTACCGTATTCCTTCCCGGCTCAGACTTTGGAGGCTGTATGATTCTAAGAGTACACTCACTTCTTCCGCGTCCTTCAGCCTGTCTGTGCATAGATGCTCACGATACTCTTTTCTGAGCCTTCACTACCTCCTTCATTTCTGATTCTTTTATACTTTGGTTCTCTCTTTTTCTCAGTGAGCCTAGCAAGAAGTTGGTCTATCTTTTTTTTAAAAAATTTAAAAAAATTTTTTTTATTTAAGAAAGGATAAATTAACAAAACCATAGGGTAGGAGGGGTACAACTCCACACAATTCCCACCACCCAATCTCCATATCCCACCCCCTCCCCTGATAGCTTTCCCACTCTCTATCCCTCTGGGAGCATGGACCCAGGGTCGTGGGTTGCAGAAGGTGGAAGGTCTGGCTTCTGTAATTGCTTCCCCGCTGAACATGGGCATTGACTGGTCGGTCCATACTCCCAGTCTGCCTCTCTCTTTCCCTAGTAGGGTGGGTCTCTGGGGAAGCGGAGCTCCAGGACACATTGGTGGGGTCGAAGTTGGTCTATCTTATTTGTCCTTTTTTTAATTAGCATTCTTTATTTTTTGCTGGAGACGGAAATTTAGAGGAAAGGGGGAGATAGGAAGGGAAGGCGGGGGAGAGAGAGGGAGAGAGAGAGGGAGGGAGAGAGAGGGAGAGAGGGACCTGCAGCACTGTTTGACCCCTTGTGAATCCCCCCTGCAGATGGGGACTGGGGGACTGACCATGGTCCATGCTGCTGTAGTGTGTGCTCAGTGGGGTGCGTTACTGCCTGGCCTCCATATTTGTCCTTTCAAAGCATAAACTCTTGATTTCATTGATTTTTTTTTTTTTCTACTGTCTTTAAATTTTTTTCATTCTTCATTATTTTTTTTCACCAGATACTGCAAAGTTCTGGCTTATGGTGGTGGGTTTGAACATGGAACTTCCCAACCTGCTCTGACTTTTTAAAAATAATTTTTTTTCCTATTTATTTTAATGAGACAGACACCAGAGCACTGCTCAGCTCTCAGTTATGGTGGTGATAGGGATTGAACCTGGGGCCTTGAGCCTCAGGTATGAAAGTCTTTTTGTATAACTGTTATGCTGTCTCCCAGCCCCTCTGATCTTTCTTTTTTTAAATTTATATTTATTTTTGTCTCCAGGGTTATTGCTGGGGTTCGGTGCCTGCACTATGAATCCACTGCTCCTGGAGGCCGTTTATTCCTACTTGTTACCCTTGTTGTTTATTGTTGTTGTTATTATTGTTGTCATTGCTGTTGTTGGATAAGATAGAGAAATGGAAAGAGGAGGGGAAGACAGAGGGGGAGAGAAAG
Organism: Erinaceus europaeus; assembly: GCF_950295315.1. Lineage (NCBI taxonomy): Eukaryota > Metazoa > Chordata > Mammalia > Eulipotyphla > Erinaceidae > Erinaceus > Erinaceus europaeus. The sequence goes on from NC_080173.1 coordinate 95,811,096, forward strand.
ACAGACACCTGCAGACCTGCTTCACTGCTTGTGAGGCAACCGCCCTGCAGGTGGGGAGCCAGGGGCTCGAACCGGGATCATTATGCCGGTCCTTGCACTTTGCATCATGTGTGTTTAACCTGCTGTGCAACTGCCTGGCCCCCGATTTTTTTTTTTAAAAGATATGTTTATGAGGAAGAGATGGGGGGTAGTGGTGAAGCAGAGCCTCATTCTGATATATATGGTGACTGGGATTGAACTCAGGGTCTCTGACATTTTATCCACTGTACCGTCTCCTGGGCAGTTGTGCTCTGATTTTTCTTATTTCACTCCTGTTGACTTTGGGTCTGTTTGTTGCTCCCTTTCAAGTTCTTTCAGATGTGAGATTATATTGCTCATTTAAGATCTTTTTTTTTTTTTTTTTGCCTTGTGAGCCTGTGTTGGTATGAACTTTACTCTCAGAACTATTACTGTAACTCAAAGGCTCTGATAACCTTCCTCCTCATTTCTGTTCCTTCAGATCCTTTTTTATTTTCCTTTTGACTTGTTTATTGAACCAGGTTACTCAGAAACATGTTGTGTAGTCTCCACATGTTGGAGATTTTCCTCATTTCCTTTTTGTGTTTGATTTTTAGCTTTAGTTGTGATTAGGAAAGACACTTCTTGAGACCACTAAGCCGCGTTTGGATAGTCATGTGCTGCTTTGCCATACACATGACCCAGGTCTGAGCCTGGCCACTACTGTGCTGAAGGAGGCTTTGCTGCTGTGAGGTCTCTCTCTGCTTCTATTTTTCCAGAGCACTGCTCAGCTCTGGTGGTGTGCGGGATTGAACCTGAGACTTTGGAGCCTTAAGCATGAGAGTCTCTTTGCATAATGACTATGCTACCTTCCCCACTCTAGTGCTGTGGTCTTCTCCTTCTCCTCCTCCTCCTCCTCCTCCTCCTCCTCCTCCTCCTTCTCCTTCTTCTCTCTCCCTCTCTCCCTCCCTCCTTCCCTCTCTCCCTCTCTCCTCCTCTCTCCCTCTCCCTCTCCCTCTTTTCTCTGTACAATATTAATGACATTTCTAACAGTACAAGGTAGAGAAGCTACAAGTTTGAGAAATCTTCATGTTTGGTTTTTATTTTTTGAAAAAAAATATTTTATTTATTTATTCCCTTTGTTGCTCTTGTTTTGTATTGTTGTTATTGATTGATGTCATCATTATTAGATAGGACAGAGAGAAGTGGAGAGGGGAGGGGAAGACAGAGAGGGGGGAGAGAAAGACACCTGCAGACCTGTTTCACTGCCTGTGAAGCGACTCCCCTACAGGTGGGGAGCTGGGGGCTCAAACCGGGATCCTTACACTGGACCTTGTGCTTTGTGCCACCTGTGCTTAACCAGCTGTACTACCGCCCGACTCCCTAGTTTGTTTTTTTTTTAAGAAGCTTTTTTGTTTTTTTAAATATTTATTTATTATTGGATAGAGATAGAAATTGAGAGGAGTTGTGGAGATCGAGAGGGAGAGGAAGGCAGAGAGATGCCTGCAGCCCTGTTTCACCACTGAAGCTTTCCCCCTACACTGCACTGTCATGTGTGCGCTTAACCCGGTACGCTACCACCTGGCCCTCTTGATTCATTTAGTTTTTATGAGAAAGATAGCAGACCTCTGCTATGACTATATGTGTCCTGAGGATCAGCCACAGGTCCCAGGTTTGCAAGTTCTGCATTTTGCTGACTGAACCACATCCCTGTACCTTCAAAAGATATAGTTTAAAAATCTGTCTGCTGGGGACCAGGTGGCACACTTAATTGAGCACACATGTCATAATGTGTAAAGGGTCTGGGCTCAAGTTCCTGTCCACACCTGCAGGTGGGGGGAAAGTTTTGTGAGCAGTGAAGCATTGCTACAGGTATCTGTCTGCCTCTCACCCTATCTCCCCCTTCCTCTCAATTTCTCTCCGTTTCTATCCATTAAATAAATAAAATATTTTTAAAAAATTGTTTACCTCGGGGGCCGGGTGGTAGCGCAGCGGGTTAAGCACACGTGGCGAGAGGTGCAAGGACCAACATAAGGATCCTGGTTTGAGCCTCCAGTTCCCCACCTGCCAGGAGGGTCGCTTCACAAGCAGTGAAGCTGGTCTGCAGGTATCTTTCTCTCCCCCTTCTGTCTTGCTCTCTTCTCTCGATTTCTCTTTGTCCTGTCCAGCAACAATAACAGCAATAACAGCAACAATAATGACAACAAAGATAAACAACAAGGACGACAAAAGGGAATAATAGCCTCCAGGAGCAGTGAATTTATAGTGCAGACACTGAGCCCAAGCGATAACCCTGGAGGCAATAAATAAATAAATAAATAAATCTTTAAAAGATAGACTGTTTACCTCACCAGATGTGATGGCCCAGCCTAACTTGATCTAGATAAACCAGTTGTAAATGATGTGTTTTATGTACAAATCTTCTGTTTTGGGTTTTTGGCAAGTTTTATGGGGAATTAGATGCTTGGCTGTTGTTAATTTCATCAAGCTATAGGAATCTGTCTGAATATCCACACATCTTTCCTATTAGCAAGCATTGAGATAACTGCATCAATGTATAGTTCTTCTGCAGTGGAAGTAGCCATTAAGTCATGATGCAGAAGAGACAACCCCTCTGCTTATGATGTCTGTTGCTAGGTGGCAATAGTGCTTCGAAGACTGAGGGAGCTACAGCTTCAAGAAGTAGCTTTGCGCCAAGAAAGCAAACGTCCCAGTCCTCGAAAGCTGTCCTCCGAACCCCTGTTGCCTCTGGATGAAGAAGCTGTGGATATGGACTATGGTGAAATGACTGTAGATGGAGTAGATGGTGAGCAAGAAGAAGCCTCCAGGGATATGGAGATCTCCTTTCATCTTGACTCCAGCCACAAGACGAGTAGCAGAGTGAACTCAGCAATCAAACCTGATGGAGGAGGGTTGAGGAAAAACAAGTCAGCAAAACCGAGTGACAGAGAGAGCTTTAGGAAAGCTAGACAGAAGTTGGGTTTCTCCTCATCTGATCCAGAGCGCGTGTTTGTTGAACTGTCTAATAGCAGCTGGTCAGAAATGTCCCCGTGGGTGATCGGCACCAATTACACCCTTTATCCTATGACTCCTGCTATTGAGCAGCGACTAATTCTCCAATATTTGACGCCTCTAGGAGAATATCAAGAGGTAAATTTCTTGGGGAGATACTGTTGATGCTTTGGTACTGTTTTGTTTATTTTAGGGCTATTTCATGGTAGTTATTTTGTATACTGATATTCTTTTTAAAAAATATTTTATTTGTTTATGTATTGGCCTTGTTTTATTGTTGTGGTTATTATTAATGTCATCGTTGTTAGATAGGACAGAGAGAAACGGAGAGAGGAGGGGAAGACAGAGAGGGAGAAAGACAGACACCTGCAGACCTGCTTCACCGCCTGTGAAGCGACTCCCCTGCAGGTGGGGAGCTGGGGGCTCGAACCAGGATCTTTACGCTGGTCCTTGCGCTTTGCACTTAACCCGCTGTGCTACCGCCAGACTCCCACTGATATTCTTTTACTTCACTATAGAAAAGCCTTTGCCGCTAACTGGTAAAACCTTCCACAGGTCACTTCTGATAAGTCCTATTTGATCAAAGTGTGTTTATCTTCTTAAAGGAGCTGGGGAATGTATTTAATATATGTAATTTTATTTTATTTACTTATTTTCAGACAGAGATGGGGAGGGAGAGAGACCTATGGTACCAAACCTCTTTATTCCTTTCAAATTTTTACTGGAAAAATTGAGAAAAAACAGAAATTGAGAGCAGATGGTGAGATAAAGAGGGAGAGAAAGATAAAAACTGCAGACCTGCTTCACTACTTATGAAGTGTCTCCACTGCAGGTGGGGAGCAGGGGCTTGCGCCTGGTTCCTTGGCTTGGTAATATGTATGCTTAACTAGGTGCACCACCACCCAACCCCAGTAAATTCTGGCTTACTGTGGTGTAGGGACTTGAACCGGGGATTTTGGAGTCTCAGGCATGAAATTCTTTTTGCATAACCGTTATGCTATCTCCTTATCCCATTTTCTATCCTTATTATGAAATAAGAGGTTTGTGAAAATAAAGCCTAACACTAAGACTTACTTGGGAATTTATTTCAGTTACTTCCTATATTTATGCAACTTGGATCACGGGAGTTGATGATGTTCTATATTGACCTGAAGCAAACAAATGATGTCCTGCTTACGTTTGAGGCACTCAAGGTAAAATTATTAAAACTGTTAAGGTCACTGACCATTTTATTGTCATTGATATGCCTGTATGTTTTACATATTATTACTCAGGGTATTCTTATTTCCAGATGTATCAAAACAATAACAAATGAAATAGTTTTATTTAGATAGATGATATAGCCTTTGTGTACACGCATGCACGCACACACACCATGCCTCCACAGAAATTCAGGGGTCAGTCCTAAATATTTGAACATTAAAGTAGAAAGATCTGCCTACATCTGTGAGTGGTCTCAGTTATTGCCACTAAGTAGGACTAGAAAACTATGCAGTATGGGAGTTGGGCGGTAGTGCAGCGGATTAAGTGCACGTGGTGCAAAGTGCAGGGACCGGCGTAAGGATCCCACTTCTAGCCCTGGCTCCCCACCTGCAGGGGAGTCGCTTCACAGGCGGTGAAGCAGGTCTGCAGGTGTCTGTCTTTCTCTCCCCCTCTCTGTCTTCCCCTCCTCTCTCCATTTCTCTTTGTCCTATCTAACAATGATGACATCAATAACAACAATACTAATAACTACAAGGGCAACAAAAGGGAATAAATAAATTTTTTTTTTAAAAAAAGAAAACTGTGCAGTACTTTATGTCATACCATCCTTTAGGTATATTGCTAAACCTTTAACACTTATTATATATTATATATAATATATATAGTATATATTTTATATATTATATATACTATTATTATGTTGCCAACCTGTAACACTTTCTTAATTTATATATATTATATGATGGATTATATACGGTGATGAAATATAAAGAAGGTGAATAAAGAAATAGAGTGGGGTAGATAGCATGATGATTATGCAAAGAGAATCATGCCTGAGGTGCCGAAGTCTCAGGTTTAATTCCCCACACCACCATAAGCCAGAACTGACCAGTGCTCCGGTAAAATAAATAAATAAATAAGAAATAGGGTGGGGGTAGATAGCATAATGCTGTGGAAAGAGACTCTCATGTCTGAGGCTCTGACATCCCAGGTTCAGTTCCCTGCACCACCATAAATCTCTGGTAAAAAATAATTAAAAAAAAAATAGGGGAGTCGGGCTGTAGCGCAGCGGGTTAAGCGCAGGTGGTGCAAAGCACAAGGACCAGCATAAGGATCCCGGTTCGAACCCCGGCTCCCCACCTGCAGGGGAGTTGCTTCGCAGGCGATGAAGCAGGTCTGCAGGTGTCTATCTTTCTCTCCTCCTCTCTGTCTTCCCCTCCTCTCTCCATTTCTCTCTGTCCTATCCAACAACGACAACAACAATAATAACTACAACAATAAAACAAGGGCAACAAAAGGGAATAAATAAATAAAATAAATATTTAAAAAAAAATAGAAGCAGAGGGGCTGGGTAGTGGCACATCTGTTTAAGTGCACATATCACCATGTGGAAGGGCCTGGGTTTGAGCCTCCCACTCCCCACCTGCAGGGGTCACGCTTCACAAATGTCATGCTGTTCCATATGGGGCCAGGGCTCAAGGCATGGGAAGGTAAGTCTCTTTGCATAACCATCATGCTATATACCCCACTCCCTTTTATTTTATTTTAATCTCTTAAATGCATTAAAATTTTTTTTCTTTTATTTTCCCTTTTGTTGCCCTTGTTGTTTTTATTGTTGTTTTAGTTGTTAATGTTGTCGTTGTTAGATAGGACAGAGAGAAATGGAGAGAGGAGGGGAAGACAGAGAGGGAGAGAGAAAGATAGACACCTGCAGACCTGCTTCACCGTCTGTGAAGCAACTCCCCTGCAGGTGGGGAGCTGGGGGCTCGAACCGGCATCCTTATGCTGGTCTGTGCTTTGCGCCACGTGCGCTTAACCCGCTGCGCTACCGCCTGACTCCCTTAAATGCATTTTTTAAGTACTTTTCCACCATCATGCATCCGGACTATAGGTGTCACTTTATGAGGTTAAGCCATGCACAATGGCCTGGAGCCGAAATTTACTGGGAATGAAGACTGGGCTAGCTGCTGCTTGGGGAAGGAACTGGGCAGGTTTTGGTAAAGTTTTGCTTAACATAGAAAAAAAAGAGGGAAAGGATTTGCGTTTCAAAGATTGTTTTATTAATGAATGAGAAAGAGATGTAGTAGCACATCACTAGCACATGCGTTTGCTGGGGATTAAGCGCAGGACCTCATGCTGAGGGATCCAGCACCCTGGCCGCTGTGCACTTCTTAACGTGGGACTTGCATTGTAAGGATCACTCTGAGGACAACTGTCGCAGGGTTTCTAGAGTGTATCAGGGGGTCTGGCCATTGACTTTGCCAATATCTGAATCAGTAGCTCCCCCTTATTTGTGGGGCATGCTCCCATGGGTGCCTGAAATTAAAGATGACACACACACACACACACTTTTTTCTCTCCTGCTACATTCTTGCATATAATAAATCTCATATTTCATAAATATATTATCTTGAGGTTAATAGTAACTAATGCACATAAATTAAGTGAATGTGGCCTCTCTCTCAAGAGTACCTTATTGCATGTAGTATTTTTGTAATGCAGTTGACTACGGGTAACTGGAACTGTGGAAAAAAAGAAACCACAGTTAAGAAAGGGTACAGCTGTATATGCATCTGCTTCTTTTTTGATAGAGCTAGAAGCTGAGAGGGGGAGAAAGAAATCTGCAGCACTGCTTCACAGCTCCTGAAGCTTGCCCGCTGTAGGTGGGGACGGGACCAGAGCCCAGTGCCTTGTACGTTGTAACATAAGCTCTACCAGATGCACTACCACCAGCTCCCTGCATCTGTGTTTTTCTTCTTCTTTTCCTCCTCCCCTTCTCCTCTTCCTCCTTTCTTTAACTTTATTTACTTATTTATTTTTACCAGAGCATCACACAACTTTGGCTTATGGTGGTGTTAAAGGTTGAACCTGGGACTTTGGAGCCTTAGGCATGGAAGTCTTTAGCGTAACCACTATGCTGTCTCCCCAGCTCAAATCTGTGCTACCACCTGCAGATGCGAAGGGGCTTGAGAAACAGGAGGGGGAGCTCTAGCTTTCCTCAGGTGCCATTTGCTCTAGGCTTAGAGTCGTGGGCAGCCAGAGAACACCTTACCCTTCAACTTCCTAAGCTGTCTGGTTCACCCAGACCATAGGAATTGAGCAGGAAGTTAATGAACACTAAAAGATAAGTTTTTAAAATTCTAATATTTTGTTGAGAATTGTTGCTAGGGGTTAGTTACATTGAGCACACATTTAAAAGAGGGTGATTTTGGGGATTTTTATTAGATCATAAATCTATGACTGAGCTAAAGCATACAGCTGAGTATGTTAAAAACATTAACATGGGAAGGGTAGCAGAATACCTTTAGGGAAACTAGTAAAACTTGTAGAATAGTGGCATTACTTATTGTTCTAATTTTCTTTTTAATATTTTAAGAGAAAATTGGTTAGAGAGAGACTAAGGAAGTTTATTAGGAGATAGCAGACTTTCTAGAAAGGGAGGAAGAACAGTGTCTAAAGGGGAATATCTGTTATGCTTCCCTTTCTGTTTTTCACCTTCATGAAAACCACTGAAAGAGAATGTTGCAGAATCTTATAAATGCCTTTTTTATCTTAAAAATTTGTGAAACAATTGTGATTGTTCTGTATTATTCTGTAGTAACACTTGTCCTCTTTTTTAGCACCTAGCATCTCTCCTACTTCATAACAAATTTGCCACGGAATTTGTTGCTCATGGTGGAGTACAGAAATTACTGGAAATCCCTCGTCCTTCTATGGCTGCAACTGGTGTATCTATGTGCTTATATTATCTTTCTTATAATCAGGATGCCATGGAAAGAGTAAGTCTAGTATATATTCAGCTATAAGGGCCTGGGTAGTGCATTCACAGAATGACTTTTTTTTTTTCTAACTATTTATTTTTTTTTACATTTTTAAAAATTGATTTAATAATGATCAACAAGACCATAGGATAAGAGGGGTTTAATTCCACACTATTCCCACCACCACCAGTGTTCCGTATCCCATCCCCTCCATTGGAAGCTTTCCTATTCTTTTTTTTTTTTTTTTAAGATTTTATGTTTGTTTATTTTCCCTTTTGTCGCCCTTGTTGTTTTTCATTGTTGTAGTAGTTATTGTTGTTATTGATGTCGTTGTTGTTGGATAGGACAGAGAGAAACGGAGAGAGGAGGGGAAGACAGAGAGGGAGAGAGAAAGACAGACACCTGCAGACCTGCTTCACCTCCTGTGAAACGACTCCCCTGCAGGTGGGGAGCCAGGGGCTTGAACTGGGATCCTTACGCTGGTCCTTGCGCTTTGCACTGCGTGCACTTAACCCGCTGTGCTACCGACCAACTCCATGCTTTCCTATTCTTTATCCCTCTGGGAGTATGGACCCAGGATCATCATGGGGTGCAGAAGGTGGAAGGTCTGGCTTCTGTAATTGCTTCTGTGCTGGACATGGGCGTTGACAGGTGGATCCATACTCCCAGCCTGTTTCTGTCTTTCCTTAGTGGGGTAGGGCTCTGGAGAGGTGGGGCTCCAGGACACATTGGAGAGGTCCTCTGCCTAGGGAAGTCAGGTTGGTGTCATGGTAGCATCTGCAGCTTGGCTGAAAAGCATTAAGGTATAAAGCAAAACAAATTGTTTAATAATCAGGAACCTAAAGGCAAGAATATAGCAGATGTGATTTGGGGGCCTCCATTTTGGAAGAAGCTAGGAAGTCTATTTTAACTATTCTCCAAGGGGCTCATGAGTTTACTAATTTTTGCCTGAAGTTAACATGCAGGTGGGCTAAAGGTATTGTCTGGGGAGATGGTGTCAGAGTTGGAAATAGGGCTAGAAAGCTAGATCAGGGAAGAGAGTAGCTCCCAAATATGGGAAAAGTTTATAAATACCATTAACTGTATCCCCATCGATCTGATCTGGGGCTCATATTCAGCACAGGAGCCTGTGTGACTGAGCTCTCATTCCGTGGTCATAGATAGCTAGGAACGTTCTAGGCTGCACTCATTTCAGGACCAGTCTTCCTTGAGTGGCAGAGGCTGTTGACCCAGCCTCCCTTTGGGAGTGGGGTAGTCCCTACCATTGTTCCACATTGAGGGCAAGGTTCTGTAGAGGCCCACAGAGAGTCCACTATGTTGTTCTTGATGGAGATGAACAGTGGTGGTGGAGAGAGGGATCTTTTTTTTTTCTTTTCTTTTTTTTAATATTTATTCCCTTTTGTTGTCCTTGCTGTTGTTATTGATGTCATCGTTGTTGGATAGGACAGAGAGAAATGGAGAGAGGAGGGGAAGACAGAGAGGAGGAGAGAAAGACAGACACCTGCAGACCTGCTTCACCGCCTGGGAAGCGACTCCCCTGCAGGTGGGGGACCTGGAGGGCTCGAACCAGGATCCTTACGCTGCTACTTGGCCTTTGTGCCATGTGTGCTTAACCCGCTGCGCTAACGCCCGACTCCCTTTATTTTAAAAAATACTTTATTTATTTTCCCTTTTGTTGCCCTTATTTATTTTTATTTTTAAACTTTTTAAAAAAATTATTTGTAAGAAATTAGCAGGAGAGAGAGAATGAGACAAAGAGCCAGACATCACTCTGGTACTTGTGCTGCCGGGGATTGGACTTGGGAGCTCATGTTTAAGAATCCGCTGTGTCCACACGCCAGGACCACTGTTTTGACTATTTTACGCTGTGCTCTGCTATCTTACTAGAGCACTGCTCAGCTGTGACTTATGTAGTGTGGGGATTGAATTTGGGACCTTGGAGCCTCAGGCATTAGATTCTGTGTGACTGTTATGCTGTCACTCCCACCCCTTGACTATTTTATTTTATTTTATTTATTATTATTATTTTTAAAATATTCCCTTTTGTTGCCTTTGTTGTTTTTTATTGTTGTAGTTATTATTGATGTAGTTTAGTTGTTATTGATGTAGTTGTTGTTGGATAGGACAGAGAGAAATGGAGAAGGGGAAGACAGAGGGGAGAAAGACAGACACCTGTAGACCTGCTTCACCGCTTGTGAAGCGACTCCCCTACAGGTGGGGAGCCGGGGACTCGAACCAGGATTCTTAGGCCAGCCCCTGCACTTTGCAGCACATATGCTTAACCTGTTGCACCTGATTCCCGCCTGACTCCCGACTATTTTATTTAAAAAAAATATTTTCATGTGAAAGAATAGGGGGGAAGGGAGGTAGAGGTAGAGAGAGACTAAAGCACTACTCAGCTGTGGTGTATGGTGGTACTGGTGACTGAACCTGAGATCTCTGGGCTTCAGGTGTGTAAGTCTGATGAACTACTGCTGTGTATCACCACAGAACAATTTTCGGAAAAGTGAAAGTGGTTAGTGTAACTTTTAACGAAAAAAGTAAGGAGTGTGATTGTTGGTCTTTATGAAGCATTCTGAAAGTATAAAGTCATTTAGAAAAGGTCTTGTTTTCTGTGTTAAAAAAGCAAAATGGTGGTTCGAGCCCCCAGCTCCCCACCTGCAGGGGCGTCGCTTCACAGGTGGTGAAGCAGGCCTGCAGGTGTCTGTCTCTCCCCCTCTCTGTCTTTCTCTCCTCTCTCCATTTCTCTATGTCTTATCTAACAATGACAACATCAATAACTACAACAACAATAAAAAAACAAGGGCAACAAAAGGGAAAATAAATATTAAACAAACAAACAAACAAGCAAAATAGGAGGTCCGGGAGGTGGTGCAGTGGATAAAATGTTGGACTCTCAGGCATGAGGTCCTGAGTTCAGTCCCCGGCAGCACATGTACCAGAGACTGATATCTGGTTCTTTCTCTCTCTCCTGTCCTCATTAATAAATAAATTTTAAAAATATTTTAAAAAATACCACTCATGTTTGGGCCCAGCCATCATTGCATTAAAGGAAGAATCTTCAGTCCTGTGGTTTCTTTCTTTTCCTCTCTGTCATCTGTCTCAGTGTGAAAAGGTCAGCTAGGAACAGTGAAGCCCTGCAGATGAAAGACAGACACACACACACACACACACACACACATGCATGCACGCACGCACGCACACATATGGGGGGGAGGTGAGGGGGGAATAAAAATAGACCTGAGGACTGTCTTAGAATTCATGTTACAGGGAGTTGGGCGGTAGCACAGCGGGTTAAGAGCAGGTGGTGCAAAGCGCAGGGACCGGCATAAGGATCCCGGTTCAAGCTCCTGGCTCCCCACCTGCAAGGGAGTCGCTTCACAAGCAGTGAAGCAGGTCTGCAAGTGTCTCTCTTTCTCTCCCCCTCTCTGTCTTCCCCTCCTCTCTCCATTTCTCTCTGTCCTATCCAACAACAACGGCATCAGTAATCACAACAATAAAACAACAAGGGTAACAAAAGGGAATAAATAAATATTAAAAAAAAAGAATTCATGTTACTTTCCTTAGAAGACATCAAAACGAGTGAATCAGTGATAGAATGGATACTAAATTTGCAAACTTGTAGCACCCTAGGGAAGTCCTTCTTGCTTATAAGTAGAAACTCTAATGCCTATGTGGTGGAGCATTGTAATTGTTACGGAATATAAGTATTTTCAGAATTTGATACTCTTAAGTATACAGTCTAATTTAGATGCATAAATTTAGGTTGTGTACACTCAGAATGACTTGACCAGGAGTTGTCATTAGACCCCTTAAAGATACCTACTGTGCAGGTGAGCTTTTCATCCCCATCAAAAGTGTTTTCACTCTAAATTAAAAAATAAATCTCTATTTTTTGCAGGTCTGCATGCATCCCCACAATGTTTTGTCTGACGTGGTGAACTATACGCTGTGGTTAATGGAGTGTTCTCATGCCTCAGGGTGCTGCCATGCCACCATGTTTTTCTCAATCTGCTTCTCCTTCCGGGCAGTGCTGGAGCTCTTTGACCACTATGATGGTCTTCGTCGCCTGGTGAATTTGGTGAGATTTCTTCAGTTTCCTCTTGTTAATAATAGTTGGGTCCTTTTTGTCTTAGATCCCCTTCAGAATCTTCTGACAGGAAGAGTTTTGCTATCATTCTTTGCAGATAGTCCTTCCCTCCATTCACATATCTCTCCTTTAAGAGGTTAGAGCTGCTGTTGTAGATTTGATTTGTCTTGAGGACAGTAATCTAGGAGAGTGGGGATCACTATTGATAATTTTAATCTTTCTAAAAGCAATGGTTTGGGGCCAGGTGATGGCGCACCTGGTTGAATGCACAGTGCACACGGATCAGGGTTTGAACCCTTGGTCCCCACCTGCAGGGGGAAAGCTTTGCAAGTGGTAAAGCAGTATTGCAGGTGTCTCTCTGTCTCTCTCCCTCTCTATCTCACCCTCCCCTCTCAATTTCTGGCTGTCTCTATCCAATAAATAAAGATAATTTTAAAAAAGGATTTATTTACTTATTTTTCATGTGAGATAGTTTTATATGAGAAAGGGATTGAGAAGCCAGAACACCACTCTGGTACATGTGGCACTGGGGATTGAACCAGGAACTTTAATTGTGTGAGGCCTGTACTCTACCAGTTGAACTGTTTTCCCAGCCAAGATGCCTTTCTTTTTTCTGTGGCACCAGTGAGTGAGCCCAGGACCTTGTGCATGTCTAATACTGCCGACTGGTCTTCTTGATCCATTTTTTCTTTCCTCCCCCTTCCCTTTCTCTCCTCCTCCCCTTCTTCTGAGGAAGAGAATAGAGGGAGAGAGAGAGAGGAGAGAGGATAGCACCATTCTGTCGGCAGTGTACTCTTAGTGCTTCCCATTGTGCCTCCCATGTGATGCTGGGATTGGAATGTACAGCCTCACACATAGTAAAGCACTTACTCTACCTGGTGGGTTATCTTCTGATTCTATGTGTCATTCAACGGGATCAAAAGTTAAATGATTTTTTAAAAAAATTATTTATTTATTCCCTTTTATTGTCCTTATTTTATTGTTGAAGTTATTGTTGTCATCGTTGTTGTATAGGACAGAGAGAAATGGAGAGAGACAGGGAAGACAGAGGGGAGAGAAAGACAGACACCTGAGACCTGCCTCACCGCTTGTGAAGCGACTCCCCTGCAGGTGGGGAGCCTGGGCTCGAACCGGGGTCCTTACGCCGGTCCTTGTGCTTTGCGCCACATGTGCTTAACCCGCTGCACTACAGCCCGACTCCCGTTAAGTGATTTATTTAATATGGGTGTAATATTTTTCTTTTATAAAGTTATTATCACATTTTATAGAGTCACTTTGACATTTTCATGTTTAAATATAAAATTACTGCAATCTTTTTGCTCTCTTTACTTCTCATTTCTCCCTTCTGTCCCATTCTTTTGTTGCTTTTTTAATAGATCAGTACTTTGGAGATTTTAAATTTGGAAGACCAGGGTGCGCTTCTGAGTGATGATGAAATATTTGCTAGTCGCCAAACTGGGAAACATACCTGCATGGCCTTACGCAAGTACTTTGAGGCCCACTTGGCCATTAAGTTGGAACAAGTCAAGCAGTCACTTCAGAGGACTGAGGGCGGCATTCTTGTCCATCCTCAACCACCGTATAAGGTAAGAAACTTGTCATCAAAGGGAAAGTTGTTAACTCTTTTTGCAGAATCTTGGGCCTAAAACTCACATTGAGATTAGTGAAATCTATACAGGATGAATGCGGCTGGGTTAGCTCTTCCTTCCGCCGAGGCACAGTACTTGAAAACTGGTGTAGTAGAAATAAATTCAAGGATTTACTTTCAGTTAAGTTGCTATTTCACGAGAGGGGAAGGGGATACTAGAAATAAAAGACGAATTAAAGTATGTAAAAAGGGTTTTCTTCTTTCTTTCTTTCTTCCTTTCTTTCTTTCTTTCTTCGCTAACTATCCTGCCACCTTCTACTGGGATTTATTTATTTTTAAATGCATGTTTATGGTGGTGCAGGGGATCAAACCTGCAACTTTGGAGCCTCAGGCATGAGAGTCTCTTTGCATAAACATGCTATCTACTGCCCCTAGGATTTCTTTTTTGATGGGATGTGTCAGAAACTTTTTTGAACTTACCTTTGGGTGAAAATTAGAATCTGCATGTTTAAAAATTTATAAATTATAAGGAACCAATTATTTGGTGCTTCCGTCTCAAGCTGTGAAATGTATGCACCAACCAGTCGGGCATTTAACAATGTACTGTGAACTTAGTCACAAGTGACATAAAATATTAAACATATTCATCATTTCCTATGTAGACAATTGGAACAGGAATTGTGGAGTTTGAAAGCTGTTGTTACATCGCTTTCTTATTAAGCCCTGTGGCAGGTGAGCTAACGAGACGGTAGCAGTTCAGATGACGGAGTTCTTTGACAGTGTTTCCTCCTTACAGGCATGCTCGTATACTCATGAGCAGATTGTGGAGATGATGGAATTTTTGATAGAATATGGCCCGGCACAACTGTACTGGGAGCCAGCTGAAGTCTTCCTCAAACTTTCTTGTGTCCAGTTGTTGCTGCAGCTCATCTCTATAGCCTGCAATTGGAAGACCTATTATGCAAGGTGGGACCAGGAGAGCTTCCAGATGAAGTCAGATGTAGCTTTTGGCTAAAGTTAATGTTGGTTTCTACGTGATGTACAGTACACAGTTGCTGGACTGAACTGAAATTTAGAATCTGAATCTGAGAAACCAATATGCATAATTGTTTAGTCCAGAGAGTACTTATTTATATTTGTGGTGTTGGTGATTGTAAATATTGTACAATGTTTAGTTACCTTTCTTCAGAGAAATTACAGGTGGGTTAAAGTCCTGTCTTGAGACTAGAATCCAGTATTCTTTGGTACTTGGTCTTTTAAGTGTCTTGTCATGTGTATCTTATTTTGACATATAACTATTTTTTTTTCATATGATTTTTCCAAGTTAGTTAAAAAAAACCAGGGGGGAAACCAGTAGAGCAGGATTAGGTGCAGGAAAGGATAGCTAATAGAATTAGGAAGTTTTTTGTTTTTTGTTTTTTTTTAATATCAGAGCACTGCTTAGCTCTGGCTTATGGTGGTGTGGGGGATTGGAGCCTCAGACATGAGTCTCTTTGCATAACCATTATGCTATCTACCCTCTGTCCATAACTGTTATTTCTTATGACCAAATCCAGGTTTTTCCTGACTTAATTCTTCTTCCCGTCTAGGAATGAC
This sequence comes from Erinaceus europaeus, assembly GCF_950295315.1. Lineage (NCBI taxonomy): Eukaryota > Metazoa > Chordata > Mammalia > Eulipotyphla > Erinaceidae > Erinaceus > Erinaceus europaeus. The sequence goes on from NC_080173.1 coordinate 95,826,343, forward strand.
ACTGTGCGTTTCGCTTTGGATGTCCTGGCCATCCTCACTGTCGTACCCAAGATCCAGCTCCAGTTGGCAGAATCAGTGGATGTGCTGGATGAAGCTGGCTCTACTGTCTCCACTGTAGGTAGGTTGTACTTTGTTATTTTTGTTCTTGGTCTGGATTTGTTTCCCTTTGTTGTTCTGGTCATGGTTATTTACCTGACTTAAATTTTCAGTATTAGAGCAGAAAGTAGTAAAAGGTAGGGACCTTGCCTGTATCTTCTAAGTTGTGCCATTATAATTTCACTTAATGGAGTTGTTGTTAAACTCTGGTTTCCTGAATGGTACACTTCTGTTGTAGTGTTACACTGCATTCTAGAAAACCTTGGATGATGTTACACTAGGCATCTGGTTTTTGGGAAAATGGTGTTGGGTAAATAGTGAAATACTTAGGCAGTTTTATAATCATATCCCTAATAAAACCAGTAATTGATAAGCATCTTAGAATGGGTAGAAGCTGTCACACAGGACCAAAATGTTTTTTGTTTGAAAGTACCTTACTAAGGGAAGTGCAGAAAAGGACTGCTGCTAGGGTAAGCATGGAAGAAAGTAGTGTTACTGTTGGTGCAGAGGTGCTCATTCTAAGGAGAACATCTTAAGGCACAACAACTTAAAAAAAAAAAAAAAAAATATATATATATATATATATATATATATATATATATATATATATATATATATATTTAGTAGACAGAGGAGAAAGGGGGAGAATGAGAACTAGAACACCACTCTGATATTTGCACTATCAGGGATCGAACTTGAGACCTCATGCCTGAGAGTATCTACTGTGCTATCCCCTAGAGCACATAACCACTTCTTTTTAACTGCCTACATGTAAGAGTTAATTGTATCACTGTAGCATCGAATTTGAGACTTTTTCTTTCCTGGTACAGGTTTTAATTTGTTTCTGTCACTCTTGTTCCCTTTGTGTAGGAAAATTGCACACAAGCATCAGTAACTTTCACATTATATTAATATTATTCCTTTGTTAAAAATAGCTATGAGACAGTGTTTTCTAAAGATACACTATATCAGAACGATGTTTGATGCAAACAATTCCTAGTATGTAGGGGTAAAGTATGATAGTTTTCTTTCAAGGGGAACAAAATACATAGGTTTTCACTCTAGGGCAACTGTTCAAGTTGGTCAGAAGCTGTATGAAGAACAATAAATAAAGTTTTTCCCCCTCAATAGGTATCAGCATTATTTTGGGAGTGGCTGAGGGTGAGTTCTTTATCCATGATGCTGAGATTCAGAAGTCAGCACTTCAGATTATCATCAATTGTGTGTGTGGCCCGGATAACCGAATTTCCAGCATTGGCAAATTTATCTCTGGAACTCCTCGGAGAAAGTTGCCTCAGGCTCCCAAAAGCAGCGAGCACACCCTGGCCAAGATGTGGAATGTGGTTCAGTCCAACAATGGTATCAAGGTGCTGCTTTCTTTACTGTCCATCAAGATGCCCATCACAGATGCAGACCAGATCCGGGCTCTGGCGTGTAAGGCCCTTGTGGGCCTCTCCCGTAGCAGCACTGTCAGGCAAATCATCAGCAAACTGCCACTTTTCAGCAGCTGCCAGATTCAGCAGCTGATGAAGGAGCCTGTGCTACAGGACAAGCGCAGTGACCATGTCAAGTTCTGCAAGTACGCAGCTGAGCTCATTGAACGGGTGTCTGGAAAGCCACTTCTCATTGGCACTGATGTATCCTTGGCAAGGCTACAGAAAGCAGATGTTGTTGCCCAGTCAAGAATCTCCTTCCCTGAGAAAGAGCTGCTTTTGCTGATTCGAAACCATCTCATTTCTAAAGGGCTTGGGGAGACAGCAACTGTCTTGACAAAAGAAGCTGACCTGCCCATGACTGCTGCCTCCCATTCTTCTGCCTTCACCCCAGTTACTGCTGCTGCTTCTCCTGTCTCTCTTCCCCGAACCCCTCGGATTGCCAATGGTATTGCAACTCGACTGGGCAGTCATACTGCTGTGGGGACCTCTGCCCCTTCTGCCCCCACTGCCCATCCTCAACCCCGTCCCCCCCAGAATTCACTAGCTCTGCCTGGCCCATCTTATGCAGGCAATTCTCCTTTGATTGGTAGGATCAGTTTTATCAGAGAGAGGCCATCACCTTGCAATGGCAGGAAAATCAGAGTGTTGCGACAGAAGTCGGACCATGGTGCTTATAGCCAAAGCCCAGCCATAAAAAAGCAGTTGGACAGGCATCTTCCTTCCCCGCCAACGCTGGACAGTATTATCACAGAATATCTTCGAGAACAGCATGCTCGCTGCAAGAACCCAGTTGCCACGTGTCCACCTTTCTCTCTCTTTACTCCTCATCAGTGTCCTGAGCCAAAACAGAGGAGGCAAGCACCAATAAACTTTACCTCCAGGCTAACTCGCAGGGCATCGTTTCCAAAGTATGGAGGGGTGGATGGCGGATGCTTTGATAGGCACCTTATTTTTAGCAGGTAAGGAGAGGCCACCTCACTTCCTGGGAATCAGAGTGATTCTTCTCTTTAAGTCAGAATGGTTGTTGGTCAGTGTGAGCATGCACAGGTTAGTCCAGAAAGCCATTTGTTGACCTCAGGTGCCAGTGATGGTCAGTTTGCCAACATGCCCAGTGTGTCTGTACTCCCTTTTGTTAGCCATGTTTTATTTATTTATTTTTCAATTTCCTTCCATGGGTTCTTGTATGATTGTTGACAATGTGATATGATCCTCTCGTTTTTTGTTACAGCTAGTCCTTTTTCTAGAACTCAAGCAACACACTCTCCTTAGTTAGGACTGTAAACTTTTTTTTTGTTCAAACTGTCTCCCATTCTTATATTTTACAGGTCTTCCATAAAAGATTTTTCATCTACTTTTTATTTTATTTATTTATTTACCAGAGCACTGCTCAGCTCTGGCTTATAGTGATGTGGGCAACTGAACCTGGAATCCCAGAACCTCAGGCGTGGGAATCTGTTTGCATGACTATTATGCCTTTACGTAAAACATTGTGGGACCCCAAAGATTTTCTTACTATGCGTGATTAACCTGCTACACCACCGCTGCCCCCCTCAAAGATTTTGCTTTGCTTTGTTTATTTTTATAAGATTTATTTATTTATCTAGAGAGAGGGAGGACTAGAGCATTACTGTGGCACTTATGATGCCAGAGAACTTGGGATCTCGTGCATGAGAGTTCACTTTATTCACTGTGTCACTTCCTATGTGCTCTCATAGACTTTAACATGGGAATTTTTGTTACTAAGTCTGTAAGTAGAGGACGTTTTTCTCTAGGTTTGCAAAAAAGCTGTTTGAAGCATAAATGCTCTTTTCTTTGCAAAGTTTTCTTTTTGCAGGTTCCACACATTCTTTGTCTCTGATTTTCTCTCTGCTTATTAGGTTTCGTCCCATTTCAGTGTTTCGGGAAGCTAATGAAGATGAGAGTGGCTTCACCTGCTGTGCATTCTCTGCACGGGAGCGATTCTTGATGCTTGGCACTTGCACGGGGCAGTTGAAGCTCTACAATGTGTTTAGTGGACAAGAGGAGGCGAGCTATAACTGTCACAACTCAGCCATCACACACCTTGAACCTTCCAGGGTAAAGGTTCTTCTTAGATAGTTCTGTTATTCTCCCAAGATGGTTGGTGAAGTATGGGCCTGTGGTTTGGCTGAATGTCTACATTTGTATGTGAAATTTTATTGGGATATAGCCATACTTATATGTTTATGTTACATGGGTGACTGTTCCTGTGCTATAGTGCCAGAGTTGAGTAATTGGTAAGAAACCATATGGACTTCAAAACCAAAACCACTTACTTACTCTCTGGCGCTTGAAGTAGGCTTACCATTACATAAGAACTGAGTGTGTGTGTGTGTGTGTGTGTGTGTGTGTGTGTGTGTGTGTGAGAGAGAGAGAAGAGATGATTTTACCACCAACAACCCATCCCCTCTTTGTGTGCCTCAAGCATGTACAAAGTTTCGTAACTGTTAAGAGTGTTTTAAAGAGCTTGCCCATGGGGGTCGGGCGATAGCACAGCGGTTTAAGTGCACATGGCACAAAGCACAGGACTGGCATGAGGATCCCAGTGTGAGCCCCTGGCTCCCCAGCTGCAGGGGGTCGCTTCACAAGTGGTGAAATAGGTCTGCAGGTGTCTTATCTTTCTCCCCCCCCCCCCCGTCTTCCCTTCTCCAGATTTCTCTCTGTCCTATTCAACAACAATGACAGCAGTAACAACAACCATAAACAACAAGGGCAACAAAAGGGAAAAATGGCCTCTAGGAGTACTGGATTCGAGTTCAGGCCCCAGCAATAACCCCTGGAGGCAAAAAGATAGATAGATAAATATAAAGAGGTCGCCCTTTAGTGGACTTTCTTTGTGAGAACCTTTTAAAAGAGATTCTTGGCGAAAGTGAGCACAGACTAGCATGGAGAAGGCCCCTGTTTACTGTGGCATCCATCTGCCAGATCACTGCTCTCGGCACTCAACAAAAAACAAAGTAAAAAACCTTGTTCATGTATATATGCTAATAGTGTATTTTTTTAAATTATTTTTTCCCTTTTGTTGCCCTTGTTGTTTATAATAGTCTTTATTTTTTAACCATTCAATTTAATTTATTTATTTTGCCTCCAGGGTTATCGCTGGGGCTCAGTGCCTGCACCACAATCCACTGCTCCTGGAGGCTATTTTCCCCCTTTTGCTGCCCTTGTTGTTTTATCGTTGTTATTCTGATTGTTATTGTTATTGTTGTTGGATAGGACAGAGAGAAACTGAGAGAGGAAGGGAAAACAGAGGGGGAGAGAAAGATAGACACCTGCAGACCTGCTTCACCGCCTGTGAAGCGACTCCTCTGCGGGGGGGCGGGAGCCGGGGGGTCAAACCTGGCACTTTGTACCACCTGCCACCTGCGCTTAACCAGCTGCGCTACCACCCGACTCCCTGAATTCATTATTCTTAATATCTGAGTAATATTCCGTTGTTCCACCGCCTGGCCCCCACAGTGGTCTTTATAACAGACTTTCCTGCCTGTTGACACTGGAGATCCCAGGCTTAGTCTTTAGCACTGCCCACTACACCACAAGCTAGAATGGAGCAGTGCTCTGACTCAAGAAATGATGACTTCTGCACTTGATAAACCATGCTTCCTCTCTTTGGGCCTCCCTGTTTAGGATGGGTCTTTGCTGTTAACATCTGCAACGTGGAGCCAGCCTCTGTCTGCACTTTGGGGAATGAAATCAGTATTTGATATGAAGTATGTATCTGTTTTACAACCTACTTTCAGTTTTATCATCTGTACCCCCTTTGTCTTGATTCTTAGATTTGAAGTCTGGTGAAAAAAAGAAATCCTGGGTGATTGTTTGCTTTTCCTTTCCTTTTTTTTTTTTTTTTTTTTTTTTTTAATATTTCCTTTTGTTGCCCTTGTTGTTGGATAGGACAGAGAGAAATCGAGAGAAGAGGGGAAGACAGAGAGGTGGAGAGAAAGACAGACACCTGCAGACCTGCTTCACCACCTGTGAAGCGACTCCCCTGCAGGTGGGGAGCCGGGGTTCAAACCGGGATCCTTACGCCGGTCCTTAACCCGCTGCACTACCGCCCGACTCCCGTTTTTCCTTTTCTTATGTGGCTTAATGTCTGATTAGATTTTTGTTTTTCTTAAACCTTGGATGTTTTTACCAGGTATATGCATTCCCATTACATACGCTTCACTAATCCCAATTGGGACATCCGTGTGGTTTCTTATCTTCCTATGACAGTTGCGCTGTTTGCTAGGGCATATTTAATGGCACATATGCTGCATTAGACATTTCCTTAACCAAGTAATTCCTGTTAATTGCTTTGGATCTGCCTGAACAAAACAGATGGTGTAGGGAATTTTCTTTTATTATTAAATATATAACATTTTGTTTGTGAGCTAAAAATGAAAAATAACTCCAGTGACTATGTAGGGTCAAACAAAGTCTTGATGGTTACCTTGATTTTCAGGTGGTTGAGCATCTGCCCTGACGAATGCCTTATCAGTATTTCTCTTGTTTTCCATAGGCATTCCTTCACAGAAGATCATTATGTAGAATTTAGTAAGCACTCTCAGGATCGAGTCATAGGCACAAAAGGAGACATTGCCCATGTAAGTACTTTAGCACCCACTTTTCAACATCACAGTCTAATGAACCAGTGTGGGCAGTTAGAAACTGCTCAGTGATACTCTTTCCAGTCAGAATCTAGAAAAGCTATAGGAAACAAGTGAAAGGACAGAACATAAATTCAGTCCTATAACCCGAGAAAGATGGTGTTAGCCGGCAAGTACTCTCCAACACTTCAGTCTTTGATGAGATAAAGCTCTGTGTTTGGGGAGCCTTGGTGGAGTTCCCATCAAGAAGAAATCACCTGGATAGTGAGATGCTTTGCCTTGTGCACAGCTCAGATTTGAGCTCAGCCCCCACCGCTTTGAAGGACGCCAGGGTGCTGTTATTTCTCTCCCCTCACTCCCTACTCCACCCCGGCTTCTTTCCCTGTCTGGAAAGAAAAAGGCCAGCCCAGAGGGCTGAGGCCCGGGTCATAACCAAAACACAAAACAGAAGAACGTAGGAGCAGCAGCAGATACATGGTATGTGAGGCAGTAAGTGGTCCCACAGTGAGGAGAGCAGGGTAGGAAAAAGAGAGGTAGGGTTCATGGTGGTGGTGTCACTGGTTGGGTGCTGCTCACGCAGTGTCTTGAAGAAAGTGGGGATTTGATGTGAGGAGATAGGTCAGCTGGTATAGTGTACCCTTTACCATGTGTGGGAACCTGGGTTCAAGCCCCTGACCACCACATGGGGCTCACCATGTAAATGGGAAGCTTCGTGAGCAGTGGAGCTGTGCTGTGATGTCCCTCCTCTCTGTCTAGAATAAAGGGGGGGGGGGGCAGAGTGTGGGCTTGAGCAGGGCTTTTATTTTTATTTAGTTTTATTTCCTTTTTTAAAAAATTATCTTTATTTATTGAATAAGATAGCCAGAAATTGAGAGAATGGGGGAAGATAGAGAGGGAGAGAGATACCTGCAGCCCTGCTTCACCACTTGCAAAGCTTTCTCCCTGCAGGTGGGGGCTTGAACCTGGGTCCTTGCTCATTGTGACATGTGCGCTCAACCAGGTGAGCCACTACCCAGCCCCGAGTGGGGGTAGATAGTATAATGGTTATTTAGAGAGACTCTCATGCCTGAAACTCCAGAGCCCCAGGTTCAATCCCCTACACCACCACAAACCAGAGCTGAGGAGTGTTCTGGTAAAGAGAAGTGTAGGCTTTATGGAGTATGTGGGGTAGTGGTCTAAGACCTCGGAGGGGAGAGGGGAGAAGATAAGAGCTCAGACTGGTCGGGCTGCATATCCTGGAGTATCTTAGCAGGTACTGATTTTGACCTTTTTAATAATACTCTTTTCTGTGCAGGGGGGAGAGGGGCGTTTTCTTTTTCTTTATTTTTACTGGAGCATGGCTCAGCTGTGGTTTATGGTGGTGCAGGGAACTGAACCTGCTGATAGCATTTAGAGCCGTTACCCTGAATGAGATGATCAAGGAGACTAGAGAAGTGTGGGCGTCAAGTCCTGGCACATGCCACATGTAGAGGTGGCCAAGAGAATTTGGGAAAGAGGCAAATAGGATGTTATGCAACACCACAGGAGATAGCAGCAAGTGAGCTGTAGAAGACAAAGTAAGACTGCTGTGAGGAAAGATCCATCAACTGGCAGAAACTGGTGGTGAGTTGGGCAGTTGAGGGACCCTTTTATATGCAGTGTTAGTGAAGGACCAGTGGTCTTCACATGTGTGATGCCGTTGAGCCACTGCCTTAGGCCAATTAAAAACATTTTAAACTTACTAGCATCAGAGAGGGGAGATGGCACATCACTCTGGCACATTGTCATAACAGGGACTGAATTTGGGGTCCTGTGCTTTCAGAACCAAAGCTGTAGCCGTTGTGTCTTGCCTCAGGCAGCCCTGCCCCGATTTGATCCTCTATTTCTTTGGGAGAGTAAGGGAGGTATACCAATCACTGCTTTACCATCCATGGAGTTCCCTTGGTGCTGTCCCTGGTGCTTTCCTGCTGGAACAAGAGTTTGAACCCAGGGCTCTAGGCATGTTAAGGCCTGTGCTGCTTCTAGGTGACCTTTGATTTAGCAATGAGAGACCACAGTTGATCATATCACAAGTCAGTTCTGAGTAGTAGAGGGAAAATCTGATCAGAGCAGTCCTGGAGAGGTGGCACAGCTGGTAGCATTGGACTTTCAAGAACAAGGTCCCTGAGTTCAGTCCCTGCAGGGCAGCACATGTCCTAGCATGATTTCTGCTTCTTCATTTTCTTTTTCTTCTTATTTTCCCCCCTCTCGTTAATGCATAATTTCCCCCTCATTCTTTACATGAAAATGTTTTTATTAAGTTAATGTAAATATAAATAAAATGTATATAAAATAATAAAATGTATATATAATAATAATATATATATGTATATATATGTATATATATGTATATGTATATATATATGTAATGTATATAATAATAAAATGTATATATAAAATGTAAATTTTATTAAGTTAACTGTAAATACAGTTGTTGGTATATGTGTACAATTTCTCAGTTTTCTTCAAGACATTCTAACTACCCACCTAGGCCCTCCACCATCGTGCATCTCAGGACTGGCTCCCCTTCCCCTCCACCTCCAGCCCCAGAGTCCTTTACTTTGGTGCAATACACCAAACCCAGTGCAGGTTTTGCTTTGTTAAAAAAAAAAATACTAAGAAAAAAAATCTGATTAGAGTGAATTCGTAAGAGAAGTAGAGATACTAAGTGTTTTTCTGAAAAAGAAATAGGAGCAGTCGCTGAGGTTGGGTGGTGGTGGGTGTATGAGATGATAATGGGAAGGTTTCTTCTGAATATTTGGAAATGCTAAATCACATAAAAATGTTAAACAGTAGTACATATGCCTAGGATTCATCCTCTTATTATTTCCCCAGATGATCTTTGTGTGTATGTTTTTTGAATCATTTAAAGGTCATGACATTTCTCCCTAAGATTCATAGCATGTCTGTACTAGTAATACTTTACTACATAATTATACTCAGTGGTCAAATTCAATCTCACTGGGGTTTTGTAGTAATGTTATAAAGCCAAGAACGATTTCCTTCATTTTCATACTATTCACTTTTTTTTCCCCTTTTATTGCAACGAGGGGCAGGTGTCACAGGGCTTGGTGCTGGCACTATGAACCCACCACTGCTGGTGGCCTTTTTTAACTTTTTTTTTCTTCTTTTCTACTTTTTAAAAAAATATTTATTTCCTTTTGTTGCCCTTGTTGTTTTATGGTTTGTTTTTTTTTTTATTTGTAGTTATATGTCATCATTGGATAGGACAGAGAGAAATGGAGAGAGGAGGGGAAGACAGAGAGTGGGAGAGACAGACAGACACCTGCAGACCTGCTTCACCGTCTGTGAAGCAACTCCCCTGCATGTGGGGAGCCGGGGGCTCGAACCGGGATCTTTATGCTGGTCCTTGCGCTTTGCGCCACATGCACTTAACCTGCTGCGCTATTGCTTGACTCCCCCTTTCTACTTTTTTTTTTTTTTTTTTTTTACTAGGACAGATAGAAATTGATAGAGGTGGGTGAAATTGAGGTGGAGAAAGAGATAGACCTGCAGATCTGTTTCACAGCTATGAAGTATCCTTGCAGATGGGGATTGGATTTTTTTTTTTTTTTTACAGAGCGCGGCTCAGTTCTACCTTAGTCATGCTGGTGATTGAGCCTGGGACTGTAGGTGCTTCAGGCATGTGATAGTTTTTCTTGTTTATATTAAAGGAAAAGAAATTTCCCCGTAACAATTGAAAGTATACTTTGTCTTTAAACTGTTGGGGGAAAGCTAGTTTCTATAGAGTGCACATTATTGACTTTAGGACTTGAGTATTGTAGGACTAAACTGTTAAGTCTATCACCATTGTTTTGTTCTGTTTTATTATAAAAGGTTGTTGACTCGAGGTAAGAGTTGGGACACATACATGATGTGATTTTTAAGGAAAAAAAGTATTTTGTTATGCCTTTATCCAAAAGGTAACCCTTAACAAATATCCTGTAGGTAACTACTAGCTGACCCATAGTGGAGAACTTCTCTGTTTGAATTTCAGAATCATTTTGTTTTTTGAAAAGGCGAGGAGAAGAAGGAGATTGTCTCTTCTTTTTAAAAGCTATTTATTAGAGAAGAGGAGAAAGGGAAAGCCAGAGCATCACCCTGGCGTATACGGTGCTAGGGATTGAACTCGGGACTTCACGATTGAGATTTCAGTGCTTTATCTGTTGTATAACTTCCCAGGGTGCTATAAGGCTTTCGTATTTCATAGCCTGATTTCAGTCTCTTTTCCTCATGTGAGAATAAGGCTTTTTTTAAAAAAAGATAAGAAAACAAAACAAAACAAAAAAACCTTGAATGGGAACCAGGCTCTATAACCTTTGCTTGGGGGGGTACGGATGTCCTTTTTAGTTGTTTTACAGTATTAGTATTTGTAATTTGATGGGGCTTGGAAAGCATTAGAGAGAGATTTTACACAGCTCTTCTTTGAAATTTTCAATGAATAGATTGGTCTAATTTTTCTCTCCTACCCCTTCTTCTCTAAAGATCTATGATATTCAGACTGGCAGCAAGCTGTTGACTCTGTTTAACCCAGATCTTGCCAACAACTACAAACGGAACTGTGCCACCTTCAACCCTACAGATGACCTTGTCTTAAATGATGGCGTCCTCTGGGATGTCCGCTCTGCACAGGCCATCCACAAGTTTGACAAGTTCAACATGAACATCAGTGGTGTTTTCCATCCCAATGGACTAGAGGTCATCATTAATACTGAGATTGTATCCTTCACACCACGTCTTTCGTCCCACTTATTATCTAGTTGGTGACATGAGTAACATTTCTGTCAGTAGCTAGTTAAAGAACCCACACAGGGAGCAACCTATCTGGTGCTTCACCTTTGGCTTGAGGTGTTAATGACTCTCTAATGAGCCCTTGTAGTTGCTGGTAATTATTAATGACTTTCACTAGTATTTTCTCTTCCTTCTGTTTCACTGGTGTATCTTTGTGTTGGAAAGAGTGACTAAATTCCTACTTCCTGCTTCTCCATGTATGTAATCGACTTTTACCTATATTTCAATAGTTTTTCTTTTGATTGATGCGAATCAATTGCTAGATAGAATAGTGAAATGAAGTGATGCCTCTGTTGAGAGGAAGGGGTCTTGTGTGATGTCCATGTAAACAAAGATAACCTCAGGGGCCTGGTAAAACAGCTCACTTGGATAGCGTGCTGTCTTGCCGTGTGTGAGACCCAGGTTTGAGCTCAGTCCCCACTACACTGGAGGAAGCTTCAGTATTGTCTCTTTCAAAACTCTTTTTTAAAATTATTTATTTTATTTTTGAAAAAGATGGGGGGGTGGAGAGAGAGGGAGAGAGAGAAACACCAGGGCAGGGGGAGATAACATAATGGTTATGCAAACACACTCTCATGCCTGAGGCTCCAAAGTCTCAGGTTCAATCCCCTGCACCACCATAAACCAGAGCCGAGAAGTGCTCTGGTTAAAAAATAAATAAAACTTGAACAGAGAAACACCAGAGCACTGCTCAGCTCTGGCTTATGGTGGCGCGGGGGATTGAACCTGAAACTTTGGAGCTTCAGGCTTGAGGGTCTCTTTGCATAACCATTATGCTACCTATCCCTGCCCAGTGTCTTTTAAAGTTCTCTGCCTCTGTCTGTCTGTCTGTCAGTCTATCTATCTGAACAAGTTATCCTGGAGCAGTGGAGACTTAGTGATGACTGAAAAAGCAAAAACAACAAACCAGAAACCAAACTAAGGTTACTGTTGGAAATTTTGGGAGCTGTTTTCCAAAAGTACTCATTCTGTGGGCTTTTGTTTTAACTTGATTTCAGTGATTTCTAAACCATCAGTACTTAGCAGGAATAAAAAGTGATGTTTTAGAATTCCCCCCATGAAGCCAGAGAAGAAGCTCAGTGTGCATATAGTTTCCCTTGACCACCCCTTCCCAGTGGGACCTTCGGACCTTCCACCTTTTACACACAGTGCCTGCTCTGGACCAGTGTCGCGTGGTATTCAACCACACTGGGACAGTGATGTACGGAGGTAATAGACCTTTATTTTCATTTTAGTTATTCCTCGTTCTTCCCTCACTTAATTTGTTAATCTTTTTGGAACTGCTTCTCAGTTGCGAATTGGAAAGCATTTTAAAGTGATGGCATGAATGGTGGCAAAAGAGAAGATGAAGATAATGTTGATTTAGGATAAAAACCTACTGACTTTTCATTGGGAAGGTTGTATGGGATGAAATCTCCTATCATGGTTTGTCATGTGCGTTGTCATGCACAGAGACCTTTATAGTTGCTGTCTTATGCTTTAGCTGTAACACTTGCTGGGAGTGAGGTCAGAGGTTGAGAATACTGTTTGCCACAACAGTTGGCATCTAAGAGGACCCTTTGCCAGCAGCTGAGTAGATGCTGTGGGGGGTGACTGCGCTCTATGGCCCACGAACACTTTCTGCACTTGAGCTGTTTCGAGTCTTGATATTACTCTGTCTCGTTCCCTCCCGTTCAGCTATGTTGCAGGCAGACGATGAAGATGACTTAATGGAAGAAAGGATGAAAAGTCCCTTTGGATCATCCTTCCGAACATTCAATGCGACCGACTACAAACCTATAGGCAAGTGTGATTGGGGAGACATTGGCTGCATCTTCAGGTTCCATTTTAATGTTTGAATTTCTTTAAAGGAAAGTAAACTTATTTTGAACAGAGATATAACTTGAGAGGAAGAGCAAGCGAGCGAGAACGCTTTGCAATCAGTAGTCTTTAGCACTTGTGAGGCTTCTTACCTGCAGGGGGGACCTGGGGCTTTAACCAAGGTCCTGAATATTGTAACTCGTGCTTCCTACCAGGTACTCGAGCGCCTGGCCCCTGAGGAAAAATATTAAGTAACAGCATTAATCCAGTTCTGAATCTTATAATTATTTTGTTTTCCAGCAACTATTGATGTGAAACGGAACATCTTTGACCTGTGCACAGACACCAAAGATTGCTATCTTGCTGTTATTGAGGTAAAGTGAACTAGGAGGAATCTCTCTCCTCCTTCCCCTGAGCTTCTAGGATAATTCTCAGGGTACAGTGCAGACATTTTGTTCTAAAGTTGATGCATTCCTTGTGGTAGATTATTGATAGGAGGGTATGGGTAGTATACAGTGTAAGAGAAATACAAAGAGCTGCATGGAGAGTTCTTGTTCTTGCTGTCCTGAGCTCACTGTCATCCTGCTGGAGGAGTCTGGATTTCTCCTCGGAGAGTATGCTAGATTTGCTCTAAGGATAGTGGTCTCTGTTGTGCCCAAGTCTTCTCATCTTCTTCCCCTCTCATCATAGGTGAAGCATTTTCAAAGTCAGTTTAAGAACTTGAGATGTTGAGAGCTTTTAGTGTAGATTTTAGGGTCAAGATGCATTGGTGTCAGTTAGCGCTAAGGTGGAGATGTGAGCCTTCTGCAGATTAACTGCTCCTTGCGGACTGGATGTTCTGTTTCAGAACCAAGGCAGCATGGATGCTCTGAACATGGACACAGTGTGCAGGCTGTATGAAGTGGGCAGGCAGCGTCTGGCAGAGGATGAAGACGAAGAGGAGGATCAGGTTAGTGGTCTTTGAGATTCCTTTCTACTGAAAACTACTTTATAGAGGTTATATAAAGATTAGCTGTTGGGCAGGGGTAGGTAGCATAATGGTTGTGCAGAGACTCTCATGTCTGAGGCTCCAAAGTCCCAGGTTCAGCCCCCCGCACCACCGTAAGCCAGAGCTGAGCAGTGCTCTGGTTTAAAAAAGAAAAGGAAAAAAATTAGCAGTTGCTGCCTGTGTCAGATTCTGAAGGCTTCTCATGTGTCCTTGATGACTGACCTCAGAAGAAAGCAGGTTGTTTGTTTTTATAAAACTTTAACCTGTATTTGGTAATCCTGTGCATTCCACTTATAGGTTAATTTGCAGATTAGCAATCTCTGATTTTGCTTTAGAGATTTCCTTGAGCTCATCCTTTGGGACCAGTTATCTGACTTCAAGATAAACAGCCCCTGTATTCCCATTTTTAATAAAAATTAGGGAATTCATTCTGTTGAGATGGATCATAGAAATGACTTAACCTTTATACAATTCTAATTTTACTTTCTAAGTTTCACAGTGTTTTCAGAGTAATAGAATTTATACATAAAGATTTCTGATGCTTTGAGAATTAGAATGTAATGTAGGTACCTGGTCTCATTTTAGACATGGTCTCAGCTTTTAAGCTTTCCTTTCTGTAGTAGAGGATTTTTTTTTTTTTTTTTAATATTTTATTTTCATTAGATAGATACAGAGATAAATTGAGGGGAAGGGGAGATAGAGATGGAGAGAGACAGAGAGACACCTGCAGTCCCACTTCACCACTCCTGAAGCTTTCCCCCTGCAGGTGGGGACCAGGGGCTTGAACCCGGGTTCTTGCGCACTGTAGTGTGTACGCTTAACCAAGTGCGCCACCGCCTGGCCCCGAGGATTTCTTTATCTATCTATGTATTTGAGGATTGAGACAGAGGGAAGGGTAGCCCGGGAGGTCGTGCAGTGGATCCCCAGCAGTACATGTACCAGAGTGATGTCTGTTTCTTTCTCAGGAAAGACAGAGATATACCTGCTGCACTGTTTACCACTAAAATCATGAAACCTACCCTGGCAGGAACTTGGACTGGGTCCTTGCACATTGTAACACGGGTGTGCCGTTAGGTGTGTCTCCTCCATTAGTGGTCTTCACAAGCAGTTCATACTTAAGATCTAATAGAAAATTTTAAATAGCAAAACTTAGTTGTTGTTGTTTTTTTCTCTCCTTCTAATAGAGACAGGAGGCATGGCAGCTTGTGCACACTCGCGGGTATATCACCTCTTGGTCTGAACACTTACCATCCGCCATCCCCCCATAGAGACAGATCGTTAGAGAGTGAGAAAGTCCGGAGAGAGAGAGAGAGAGTAGTGAAGCTTCCTTCTTTGTGTGAGTCACTCCGAGATTTTCTCTTTTTGGGTTTGGCTGCAAGTGGAACTGAGGACTTCAACTCCCTCTCTTCTGACTCATTTGAATACATACATTTGGCACTTTGATTTTTGAAATGAAGGTATTTTAGTGGACTGAAGCCGTGTTTACTTAAATAAGTTTCCTTTTTCACCTTGGTTCAGCTATTTCCTCGTCAGCCTAGACTTTGCCACAGTCCTGCACTGTGCTTGCTGTCTGCGCCATCAGGCATCCCGCGACCGCCTCCACCTCCTCCTGCCCATTTGGTGGTGGCTTTTTCAGTTGTCACCACGCTTATCACGGCTCTGCCTGCACTAGAAACCCACTTTTTTTTTTTAATGGAAGTTTATTTATTGGATAGAGACAGTCAGAAATTGAGAGGGGAGGGAGACAGAAACTGAGAGAGGAGGGGGAGGTAGAGAGGGAGAGAGACACTTGCAGCCCTGCTTCCCCACTTGTGAAGCTTTCTTCTGCAGGTGGGGGACCAGGGGCTTGAACATGGGTCTTTGTGCATTGTAACATGTGCGCTCAACCAGGTGCACCACCACGCAGCCCCTCCACTTTTTTTTTGGATAGGGACAGAGAGAAATTGAGAGGAAATGGGAGCTGGGGAGAGAAGGAGTGACACCTGCAGCACTGCCTCC
Source organism: Erinaceus europaeus (assembly GCF_950295315.1). Taxonomy (NCBI): domain Eukaryota; kingdom Metazoa; phylum Chordata; class Mammalia; order Eulipotyphla; family Erinaceidae; genus Erinaceus; species Erinaceus europaeus. The sequence goes on from NC_080173.1 coordinate 95,842,074, forward strand.
CTCTCTACCTGGTGGATGTGTGAATGGCCCTCGGGCATGGCCTATGGGCACCTGGCTGGAGGCACCACTGCCCTGCCCTATAACTTGCTGGTTTTTTTTTTTTTTAACTCAGCTTTCTTTTGTGTGCTTCACCTGAATTTAAAAGTGGAGACTTTATTTTCATATGAGTTATTTGCTATTCAAAATGCTGTTCTAGCTTGGATACCTGCTCTTAGGTCGTGTCAAGTGTTTCGGGTATGACTGCTGTCAGTGCAGACACCTGTTAACAGTACCTTTGAATTTGCCTTTTTACTTCAGCTAAATAAACTTAGAAACCTGAATGGACAGCTGTTGTCTGATAAAATTATCCAGTCCAAAGTGCATATCAAATTATTGTTTATTTAAATACTGTCGGTGGTCTGAGAGGTGGTGCAGTGAAAAAAGTGTCTGTCTCTCAAGCATGAGTTTCTGAGTTCTGTCCCTGGCACGGCTGATTGCCCTTTGAAAATCACCCAGGTTACCGTTCTGTGCTGATAGTTTCTGCCCCTGACCTTAGGGAAAGTAGCCCCCGTGGACCAGGCCTTGGCATGTGTTCTATGGGTCTTGTGCTCTCTTACCAGGAAGAAGAAGAACAAGAGGAAGAAGATGATGATGAAGATGATGACGACACAGATGACCTGGATGAGCTTGACACTGACCAGCTGCTAGAGGCAGAGTTGGAGGAGGACGACAACAACGAGAACGCAGGGGAGGATGGGGACAATGACTTTTCTCCCTCTGACGAGGAGCTAGCAAACCTTCTAGAGGAGGGAGAGGACGGGGATGACGAAGACTCTGATGCAGACGAGGAAGTGGAACTGATCCTGGGGGACAGTAAGTCTAGGGCCGGCGACGAGGCTGAGCCTTGGCACGGAGGGAAGAGTCCCTTTTCTGTGCCAGCCCAGCCCAGAGGGCAAATCTCAACAGGGTTTTGTACCTCATAACTGTAGAGTCGCCACTCTGGCCTCAAGCAGTTTGACGTCTCTCATTCTCTGCTCTCCCATCAGACTGTGTAACCAAATGTCTGTTATCTCTTATCTTTAAAACAGAGGTTGACAAACTTTTTCTGTAAAGGCCAGACAGTAAATATTTTATGCTTTGTGGGCCACACGGTCTCTGTTGCAGTTACTGAACTCTGCAAAAGCAGAGATGGATGTAAATTTAGTGGCCTTGGCTGTGTTCTAATAAAACATATTTACAAAAATAGATGGTGGGCTTATTTGGCCCAAGGGCCATAGTTTGTCAACCCCTGTTTTCAAGGATTGGCTTTAGAATGGAAGACAAAGTGATTCTTCTCAAGGAGCAGAGCTCAAGTCACCAGAAAGAGCTAATCTGGGGTGTTGTACCTGCTCCTTTCTAAAGTTATAAAGAAATAAACGTCCTCTTGTGGAGGAGCCCTTTCCTGCTGTCTGCTTTTCCTAGTGCCTCTTACAGGCCAGGGACAAAGGTTTCTCTCTGACTGCTGTTTCGTTCCTCTTTCTCCTCCTCCTCCTCCTCCGTTTATGAAAAAACAAGATCCAGTTTTTCTAGTATTCTCAGTAGGACAAGTCATTGAAGTCAAGCTCTCTGTGCTAGTGAATCCTGAATAAACCGCCTGCTGTGCGACCCACTAGTCCTAAAAGCCTCTGCTAGCTCTGCAGCCGCGCCCTGCATGCTCTGGAGGACGTTCAGCAGCGCCACTCACACGTGTCACTGCCGGCAGACTCTGCTCGCTGTGGTCCTGCTGCTGCCTGGTGCTGCCCTGCCCGGCTGGGGAGTGTCCTTGTGCTGCCCAGTCACCGTTCGTGTGGTTGACCTGGTCAGCATTCTCGCAACTTTGGCAGCGATGATGTCTAATATGGTAGCTGCTATAACTACATGGGGCTATTAACCTCTTAATTAACTAAACTGAGTGACTCATTTTCCTGTCCAGATTTCAGGCGCACAGTAATTACATGTGGCTGCCATGTTGTGATGGCCTAGGCCCAACCAATGCCAAGCCTCTTCATAACATTTTTTTAAATGATCGTTGGCATTGAGTGCTAGGAGACTCAGTCCTTGGAAAGGTGGGTGGCAGTATATAAACATATATTGGCTTGCCAGAAAAGGCATGACACATTTTTGCATAAGAAAACAGAAAATAAGTCATGCTACACACACACACACACACACACACACACACACACTCACTTTCTCCCTCTCTCTCTCTCTCTCTCTCTCTCTCTCTCTCTCTCTCCCCCCCCTGCCTTGCGTACCGCCTCCCCCCGGTTGCCTGGACTCATTTTGTCTTTGCAGAGTTGGGACCTTATGCCTGTGCAGTTGCTCTTGGGCTTTTTATGCTTTACTTATTCTCCCCCACCTAAATTTCCCCCTTTTTTAATTGGCCGGACCCCCCTCTCCCCCCAACCATCCCTCCACTGCCCCTCATCCAAGTAGAGAGGAAAAGAAAACACAGCACTGGAGCTTCCCCTGGTGTTATGACACCTCCCTGTGGCATAAGGGTTTGAAATGGGCTGCACTTTCCGTACCTGGTGAGGGTTTTGGAGCTTGAACTTAGTCTGATGCATGTACATTACCACTGAGCTCCCTCTCCAGCCCAACTGTTTTCTATTTTTAGAATGAAAGAGAGAAAGAGAACAAAGCATTGCTCCATCTCTCGTTGCTGCTCCCTTGTGGTGCTGGAGATGGAACTCAGAGTCACGTGCATGTGAGGTGGGTGTGTATCACTGAGCTGCCTTCCTGGGCCCGGAACTCATTTTTGGGCAAACTTTTTTTTTTTTTTCCTCAGATAGTTTTGAGTTTTATTAGTGAGAGTGAACTAGCGCACCACCAAACTCTTATGCTTGAGAATTCAAAGCTTCATCTGCTACATCGCCTCCTGGGCTGCATTTGGAGATAAATTTTAGCCGTGCTTCTAACACTCAGTGTTGCTTTATAGGTGTTCTGTCTTTCTCTATTTAATTACTTATTTATTCCTTTCTCTTTTCTTTCCTTTGTCCCCCCTCCTCCAGGGCATTGCTTTGCTCTGTTTTGTTGTGGTACAGGGGATTGAACCTGGGGCTTTTGGTGCCTCAGGCATGAAAGACATTTTTTTTAGATACTCATATTTATTCCCTTTTGTTGCCCTTGTTGTTTTATTGTTGTAGTTATTATTGTCATCGTTGTTAGATAGGACAGAGAGAAATGGAGAGAGGAGAAAGACACCTGCAGACCTGCTTCACCGCCTGTGAAGCGACTCCCCTGCAGGTGGGGAGCCAGGGGCTCGAACTGGGAGCCTTATGCCGGTCCTTGCGCTTTGCGCCACGTGCGCGTAACCCCGACTCCCATGAGAGAGTTTTTTCCATAGCCATTATGCTGTCTCCTTTTTTTTTTTTTTATGTTTATTTTATTTATTTATTCCCTCTTGTTGCCCTTGTTGTTTTATTGTTGTAGTTATTATTGTTGTTGTCATTGTTGGATAGGACAGAGAGAAATGGAGAGAGGAGGGGAAGACAGAGAGGGGGAGAGAAAGATAGACACCTGCAGACCTGCTTCCCCGCCTGTGAAGCGACTCCCCTGCAGGTGGGGAGCCGGGGTTCGAACCGGGATCCTTATGCTGGTCCTTGTGCTTTGCACCACCTGCGCTTAACCCGCTGCGCTACAGCCCGACTCCCTTATGCTGTCTCCTTAGCGTAGCTTCCTTCTAGATGGCATTGCCAGAGTTCTATTTTCATGGTGCTCTAAGTCCTAGCAGGTGGGAGTGCCTTGTCCCTGCCCTGTGTCCTAGTTCTCTCACCTTCCATTTTCTCCATACTTGGAGGTCACGGTGATTGATTCAGTGGAGGCTTACTTTATCCTCTATCCTTACCCATGGTCAGAGTCAGGTCAGAGGGAGGCGAAAAGGACGCATGCGCTTACCACTGTTATTATTTTTAATACTATCAGAACACTGCTTGGGTGGCACTGGGGATCAAAGCTGGGAGCTTTCACGTTAGTCCTTATTGCTCCACTCTGCTAGTCCTCAGCCTGGGTACAAGTACTGGTGGACTAAAGGGCTAGTTCCACTGGGTTTTACTTGCCTCAGCTGCTAGCAACTGTGGGGACGGGTTCCCTCTCCCGTCAGTCACAAGCACTGAGGTCGGCTGGGGGAGCAGTTAAGGGCCAGTCCCACTGGTGGGGGTAGCCGTAGCATGAGTGGGTGTCACTTTAATCTTTTCACTGTTAATTTGAACATAAAGTCACTGAACTTGTGTTTGGCCTGTAAAATCACTGCCCCCTTTGACATTAACGTTTAAGCGGTTCCTTTCTAGCCAAACAAGTAATCTGGGAAACTTTAATTCTGACAGTTACCTTATTTTTAAATATTTTTTATGTACTTGACAGAGATACAGTGGGAAGAGGATCAGAGCATTCTCTGGCTTACAGGATGCTGACATCATCAGTCTTGGGGCCTCGTTCTTGCAAGCTCAACATCGCTCCAAGGCCCAGAGAATGTTAATTTACCTTAGTGGGAGTTTTGTGATGTGGAAATGTCGCCATATATAGCAGCTTAAGTATATTTCTGCTTGGGATTCAGAACTGTGTGGTGCTATGTAGTGTAGCGTCTGCACTGTGCATTTCTGTGCTGCTGCTCTGCTCGATGCAGACAGCAGAGTTTGAAACAGAGGAGGAGAAGCATGCCCTGGACTCTGGGTTTGCACATGCATCACCTCCTAATGATCTTTTAGAGCTGAGGCCTGGTGACTGCTTAGGGAACTCACTATTCCTAGCGGCCAGTTTTCTTCCTCCCTCGCTTTCTCTGTATTTGCTAGACAGAAGTAGAGAGGGAAGGGAGAGAGCCCTGCGGTACTCACTCCTCCACTGCTCATGAAGGCTTTCTTCCTGCGGGTGGGGACTAGGGGTTATGTGCATACAACGTTGCCTCTTAGCCTTTGGGGTTATGGAGCCTTAGAGGATTTTACTAAAGTTACCAAGACTAGAGAATGTCATATCTGTTTGTCCCCAAGTTAAGTCTGGGCATCCCTTGGTCCCAGAGATGCAGAACCCCAGTCCTGGAAAAAGAAACACCTTGACTCTGGTCTTTGTTTCTCTATTCTAGTCGACTGTTTTGCCTCCCTACACAAAACCTGTGTTGGAGAGCAACAGGGGTGCGAGTGGGGAGCTGGAGCTGTTTATGTAAGCCCTTCACACCCTGACCGAGATCTGGGACTGAGTCTCTTCAACACAGCGAGGATGAGAAAGGGCTGAAGACCATAGTACAAGGCACGTGTCAGAGTGATGCTTTGGCCCTCTCCCCTCAATTATATCTAAAAATGAGAGTAGAGAGAATATGCCACATGACCACCGGAAAGAAATCTAGAACTCCTGGTCTGGAAAATCACATTGCTGACGGTCAGACAGCTCTCCAGCAGGCCGGAGAGGCACTGCCGACTCCCAGGTAGCACGAGCTCCAGAGAACTCCTGGAAGTCCGTCTGGACACAGGACTGTCGCCACTTCCTCTTGGAGCGTGCGAGGAAGCTTGTTTTGCTTCAGCCATGGTAGCTGTTTGCTCTCTGATCTCTCCTTTCTCTTTCCCCCACTTGTCATTGGTACAATCAGGTCCTGCTTGCACCTTCTTAAACGCAGGCGCACTGTTTTCTAACCATCTCTTTTGCTAACCTTCAGACTTCCTGATAGTCACGGTTTTTCTTTACCCACTTAAGTTTCTTCCTAAAGGAGACAGCGTTCTTCCTCATCTTCCCTAAGCTTGGACTCCCTCAGGTATCTGGGAAGGGCAGCTAAGGGATTCTTTATTTTATTTTTTTCTTTTTTTGGTATTTATTTATTCTCTTTTGTTGCCTGTGTTGTTTTTTAAGGCACTCTTTGGAACCAGTAGCTGTCCCTCCCAAGGGAACCCACAGCCTCTGGGCACTTGGCAGGGCTCCAGCTTAGGATCTGCTTGCTTCCTTGTGACCTTGTTGAAACCATTTCATTTCGAGGGTTCTTTTTGCTACTGCCTAGTTTTACCCCTTGATGGATCTTTTCAGAAGTGTTAGTGCGGTCAAGCCAGAGGGTCTCTTGTGTTTTGGAGACAGTGCCTTTCAGGACCTTCTGACTGTTCCCTGCTGGCCTGGTGTCACTGTAAGCTGATCTGAACCTCGGCATCCACAAAGGGTCAGTCCCAGGTTGACTTGTCCCTAGGTTTTCTGAGGAAATAAGGAATTCCAAGATCTCTAGGCACAGGCCAGCCTTGCTCACTTTTCTCTCCCGTTCTGCCCCCTTGCTGTTGCCAAAGCACATGGGGAGAAGCTGCAGAGGGGACTCACGTGACCCCCTTAGGGCTCCCCAGGTAGAGAGAAGAACCTCTAGGAAGCAGAGTGCACCACATCAAGGCCTTCTGAAAGGTAAGAGCAGGAAGTCCCAGGGGTGACCACTGCTGGCAACAAGTTTATTCCCCAGACCCAGCTCCAAGGAGTTAATTGATGTTTGCTTTTCTGGAAGCCAGTCAACCTTGCTCAGGCATGATTGTGTATGTGTACAGGTGCTTCCTTTCTGAAAGCTTCCTACAAGCCTAGTGCATAATCTAGTCTCTTCCTTTTCTTACCTTTCAGCTGACAGCTCTGACAACTCTGATTTGGAAGATGACATCATCTTATCTCTGAATGAGTGAGGAGCCATCACCATGTGGAAGAGATTCTTGGCAGGCGAGAAACTGAGTCATGAATTTAGAGTTCCTTCCTCTCCCTTCTCCCAGGGCTTTCTGTCTCTTAAGGAACCACATGCCCTGCATTAGAGGATTCTGGTTTAGAGAGTCTTCCTGAAATCTGAGGGTCCTTCTAAGAACAGTAACCACCGTAATAAGGGACAGCAGGGGTCAGGCCCCATTCTCCCCTCAGAGCACGGGCGCAGCTTTCCTCAGTGGGGAAACACTTCTCGGGGTCATTTCACAATATATTTTCTTTGTATGATGTTCTTTACTTAAAGAACAAGAAATAGTTTTTTATAAAATTGAAAAAAAAATAAATAAAAAACAGGCATTTATAACCGAGGGTATGAACTTATATCCACTAGGTCTCTTGTCCCTGCGCTTCATTTTCTATGGAAGAAAATGGTGTCTAAAGAACAATCTAGAGGCGTTTTTACATATTTAAATGAGAAAGAAAATCGTGGTTTCTTAAATTGATAAGGATTGAGAATATTTTATTATAAATATAATATATGATTTTTTAAGCTGTTCTGTTGCCTCAGCCGCTGTCAGGTTTTCTTTTGTGCCCGAGTGGGGAGGAAGGTGCTGCTTGTTCACTGAGTCAATACCAAACTTCACCCCTTAGTGGTCTGAGGACAGCAAGGTCGTTGTGGATATTGGTTGTTGTGGAGTTGAGGGAACTTAGGATATAAGTTCACTCCCTCTATTTTTGCTTTGTGATTGAGTTTTTCAAAAATCGTTTTTTCTTTTTCCCTTTCTCCCCAATGTGGAAATTACAAATCAAAGGCCTTTTTTTCTTTAATGTAAAGTGTATTTATTTAAAAAAATACAAAATAAACTACAAGTCTGTCTTTGTTTATGGCCTTCCCCTGTTCTCTTTTTCCAAAGTGGAGTCTGTCCCTTGCTTTGCAGCTCTAGCCGGGCAGTCGGGCACCTCCCGAGAGCAGCAGCCCAGGGTACCCTTTGCCCAAGTAAAGCTGGAGGCGGCTGAGTACCTACAGCCTGCAGCTTTCCTTCAAAGAGACTGTGCCCCCGAGGGTGCCCGGGGCAGGAGGAACAGCAGCACAGGGCGTGCCACTGCTCGGAGGACAAACCTCTCTCCCCAGCTTCTGAACCAGCAAGGTAGCTTGAAGAGTGTAGAGTTGGTGGGGCTGGGGAGTTGGGGTGCTCTGGAAGGATAGCCAGTCAGTCTAAGGTTGGCAGTTAAGAACGAAGCGTCCTGGCTATCCCTGTGGGTGGTGACAGTTGTCAGTGCTTCCTGAAAGGGGAGTGGACCTGAAGCTGTTCGGTTTTGGCAGTTAGAGGGTGTCTGGGGCTTGCTCAGGCTGGGTCTGCAGATGCCTCACGGGCCTCTGGGTCAGCGGTGCTCTTACCAGAAGCCCCGCCGGCTGCTCCTTTTCACTCACCCTTTTAATGTCCCCAAATAAATAGAACCTAGTCTCCTTCATCCTTTGATTTCTGCCTGAATAACAGTTCTTGATTTCTGTTGTAGTGGTACTAACTAGCCAGAGACTTTGCTAAGAAGGGATCATTTGACTGTGAAATAAACAGGTCGGGAGAAGACTCCCCAGGGCTTGTCAGCCAGCTTATCAGCACATCAGAGTGGGCTTGTCAGAAGTCTTGGCTCTGCTAGCGCTCGGTTTAAGTGGCTTGCTAAGTTTTGCTAGTGCTCACTGCCCTAGGACAGGTTAAAGTCAGGTGCCCAAAGCACTGTGTTTCAGTCATCTGGCACTATATTTAGGGACTGTAGCTCTTGGGAGCTCCCACAGGTGTCTCAGGTGGTGAGGAAGCCAGCCTCCAGGAGGAAAACAGAATTCTGGTTGGCCTGGCAACAAACCCTTAGGACAGTTCCTCAGAGACTAAGGAAACATCAGCCCACTTACTCTGCCCGGGCTCAAGATCTAGGCTCAGGAAGAAAGCTGGAGAGTACCACATCACCCACAGCGCAACACCTCAGGCAGGACCCGACCCCTGCCAAGAGCTGGCTGAGGCACTCCTCAGCTCACAGAACCTGCTGTGTCTTAAGAACCACAGGAAGGAAGGAAGGAAGGAAGGAAGGAAGGAAGGAAGGAAGGAAGGAAGGAAGAGGGAGGAAGGAAGGGGTTGTGAAGGGGGCTCAAGGAAGACAGGGTCACACACTGGGCTGTGGTTCCTCACCAGGGCTCTACAGTTCTTTGTGGAGGCTACCAAGTCCCCGTTTCTGAAGAGGGAAGGACAAGGCAGACTGACTACCCAGCCACGTGTCACAGCAGGTCTCTGTGTGATCACAATGTGCAGTCTTCTGGGTCTCTCTCTACCAAGAACTAGCTAGCCTTGCACTTAGCTGGGCAAGTCGGCTGTGATCTAGAGCCCAGGTACTTATCAGAGAACTGCAGGAAGCTCTGCGGTGTGCCGAGACCCCAACTGCTCCAAAGACCAGGCCCGCTGCTGCTGGCAGCATCAAATGCAATGGCCTGCTGGCCCCTGCCGACTGGCTCAGATGCCAGATCGCCAGTCTGGTAGTTGCGGCAGAAGCTCCAGTGCAGACAGCCAATAGACGCGTTTGCATTTCCCCATTTCCCGGTGCTAATGTTTTCTGTTCTGTTCTGAGCAAGCTTGTCCTAATGAGCACCAGCTGAAGCCCTTCGAGCCGCTTTCCCCCCAGGCACCTGCCTGTTCAGTCCTTGGGGCCTTGAAGACGCGTCCTTTCACCTTCCTTTTAGAGGCCTTGTGCGCTCTGCATTGTTGGGGCCCCAGCTTCACCTCAGAACACCTTCGTTCACCCACACCCTGCAGCCCGAGGGGATGGCACAGCCAACAGAACCTGAGGCAGCTGGTTTGTGTGGGACCCGTTTCGCTTACTGGAGGGTGTCCCTCAGCCCTCACAACGATGCTTTTGGAGTACAGACTGCCACCTGAGCATTTGTTAGAACGAGTGGTATTAGGGGCCAGGCGGTGGCACAAAGGCGAAGCGCACACATCACAGTCCACAAGGACCTGGGTTCAAGCCCCTGGTCCCCACCTGTAGGAGGGAAGCTTCACGAGCGGTGGAGCAGGGCTGCAGATGTCTGTCTCTCTCTCCCAACAGCTGTCTACCCAATAATAAATAAGAATATATATAAAGAATAAATGGTGTTTAGTCTGTGCTTTGTGGTGATGGCTGCTGTATGGCTCTGGCTCCCCATTCTCCCCAGCAGCTGAACTGCTAGCCGTGTGTGCTGCCTGCTAACTGCCTCGCTGTCCTGCCTGCCCCGCCCACCCCCAGCAAGGCTGAGCGCTGTCCAACACTGACTGCTACTTCACTTCCCCACTGAAGCAAGCGGCCTCTTTCCAGCGCTGTCAGGGTGAGAAGTGTTGACTCTTGGGACCGTTAACAAAAGCATCTTTCTGACCCGGCACCACAAACGTGAACGTAGCATCTCACAGCTCGTGGTCTGACTGGCCCCACTCCACAGTTTAGGCCCAAAGGACGAGCCAGGATTCAGACTAATTTCCATGACGCCGTCCCTTTCCTCCAGCATCTGGCTTCTAGAGCCCCTCAGAGTCTGAACAAGGTGCCGTCTTCCCTGCGAGTATCTGTGGACAGGACTCCTTGGTGACCAGTGTTGCTTTGCTCCTCTGGCTAAACATCTGCAAGACTCTTGCTTCCAGACAGGCCATCGGATGAGGCACTTTGTCTAGTAGACACATTATTTTAGGACAGGAAAACACAGTCTCATACTGGCCGTAAACCTTATTATCCCTTCCACACGGGCTCTGCTCAGGCTGACACTGCACCATCCAGCGTCCAAACTGAAAGCACCTACTTCCACTCGAGTTAAGAACAAGCGTGAACACGGTCCTGACTGAACCACCTTTGGGTCTGGCAGTGCTGGGAAAGGGCGTGTGCATGCAGGGTACTTATGGGCATGCAGCGAGAAGCCAGTCCTCCGTTCTCCATTAAACTAGGACTCTGAACAGGATTAAAAATCTGTCCTCTGACAAAGGCTTTACTGACAGCTTTCCATACAGTTAGTCAAAAAATAAACATACAGAACACAGTTACCTTGTACACTAGAAACCAACATGACAAGAATCCCTTCTCATAGCTGTAGAAAAAAGAAAAAAAAAAAAGAACAAGCCCCCAAATCTAGTAACTTCATCTCGGCGGGCACGGCCTTGGTCCCATCAAACGAACCAAAACCGCCCTGCAGAGAACCAAACCGAGGGGAAGGACAGGGTGGAGGGTCCGACCTTAAACCGACTGCTCTGGGACTGACACACACGGAAATGGAAAAGGCAGGTTTGGGCTACGCAGTGTCCCTCACGATCACGACCACCATGTGCTCCTCCTCGAGCTTGCCCAGTGTCCTCAGTGCCGCCTGGAGGTACTGCTGGGAAAAGTCGCAGGGCGGGAAGGCGTACAGCATGCCCGTGCAGTCTCTGCCCTTGGACCCACCCACCGGCAGGCTGATCACCCCCGCGGCCTGCTTCTGTTTCAAGTAGGAGACAAGGTTCCTGAGAAGCCGCCGCTGCAGGCCGGGCTCCACCGTGGGCATCGCCTCGGCCGAGGCGCCGGGGACGGCCTGGGTGGCCAGCAGCACGGCGTAGCCGTCGGGACTGCCCTGCTTGATGCGCCGTGTGACCTCGTCGAGCTTGGGCTGGTCCAGGCGGAGGCGCTGCGCGATCTTCAGCTGCGTCAGCCTGCTCCCGGAGCTGTGGTCTTTGAGGAGGCCGCTGAGGACGCCCTGGTCTCCCTCCAGCATGTGCATAGACGTGGGGAAGCAGCTGTTTTTCAACACCAGCAGCCCATGCCAGCCCAGCTGCAGTGTCTGGGCGTACTCGGAAAGATTCTTGAGCTTTTTGGTCTCGTGTTTCGGCTCTTCCACAGGCTTGGGCTGAGCCTCCGTGGTCCGATGATTGCGCTCGCTGTCCCGGGTCTTCTTCCCGTGGGAAGAGTCGGGGGCCTCGTGGTGGTGGTGATGGCTCCGCTCCTCGGCCCCGTGCCTGCTGTTGCCGAGGGAGTTGCTGCCCGCGTCCTTGGTCCCTTCGCCCGCGTGGTTCTCCTTGCGGCTGCGTTCAGGGGTGCGGTCACAGCCCCTGTCGGCCTGCTGCCCACCGCCCTTGGTCCTGCTCCGCTCCTCGTAGGGGGAGTGGGCGGCCCGCCCGCGCTCGCTGGACAGGCTCCTGCGCTTGCGCCGCTCGTCCCAGGCCTTGGGCAGCCCCCGCTCCGCGTCTGCCCAGCGCTCGCCGCTCCTGCTGCGCACCGAGCGGGTGTAGCCCTCCAGGCTGTTGCGGCGCTCCGAGCTCTTGGCGGGGCTGGCCCAGTCGCCCTCCAGGAAGGTCCGGTCCCGGTCCGAGTACAGGAGGTGCGGGGGGGTCCGGTCCCGCACGCGCAGGTCGGCGTCCAGGCCGCGGTGCCGCACGTAGCCGTCGGCGAGGAGCTCGTAGTGCAGGGGCAGCGGCGCGGGCTGGTACTGCTGCGGGTAGCGCGCCTCCTCCGCCTTGGCGAAGTCCACCCGCAGCCGGCGGTCCGGGCCGCCCAGGGGGAAGCCCCGCATCTTGGCGCAGGCGGCCTGGGCCGCGTCCAGGCTCTCGTACTGGATGTAGGCGAAGCTGTCCCCCTTGACGTGGTCGATGGTGCGGATGCTGCCGAAGCGGTCAAACTCGCGGGCCAGCGCGGCCAGAGAGGTGTTGGGCCCCAGGCCGCCCACCCAGAGGCGGGTGGTGGGGTTGGCCTTGCCGTAGCCGATCTTGATGGGGTTGCGGCCCACCACCCGCCCCGACATGGCCACCTTGGCCCGGTGCGCCATGTCCAGGTTCTGGAACTTGAGGAAGGCGTAGGCGCCGCCCTGGCCGCGGGCCGGCCGCTTGATGACCACCTCCTCGATGATGCCGTACTTCTCGAAGGCGCGGCGCAGCTCCAGCTCCGACACGCCGTGGTCCAGGTTCCCGATGAACAGGTTGCGCGTGGCGCGCTGGTCGTCCTCGGGCATCAGGTCGTCGTCGCCCACGGCCGGGTAGGCGTAGGGCCGCCCGCGCTCGTCGTACAGCCCGTAGTAGTCGAGGGCGCGCTCCCGGGACAGCCCCACGGCGGCGGCGGCCGCGGCGTCCAGGGCGAAGGCGGCGGCGGCGGCGTGGCGGGCGCGGGGCTCGCGCAGCGGCGGGGCGGCCACCGGGGACAGCGAGCGCTGCTTGTACGGGTAGCCGCCGTGCAGCGGCAGGTAGCCCAGCGGCTCGGCGGGCGCGGGCGGCCCGGGCGGCGGCGTGGAGGTGGCGGCGCTGCTGCTGCTCCTGCGGCCGCCGCCGCCGCCGCCGCCGCGCAGGTACACGGGCTCCACCTTGAGCGGCCGGTCGTACAGCAGCAGCTGCCGGGCCAGCGCGTGCTGCCGCGCCTCGCGCGCGTCCTGTGGGTGCCGGAAGTTGACGTAGGCCACCCGGCCCAGCTCGGGCGTGTGCGACAGGCGCAGGCTGATGTCGCCGAAGCGCTTGAACTGGTGGAAGAGCCGGTCCTCCAGGTGCTCGGCGGGCAGCGCGGGGCTCAGGCTGCTGATGAGCAGCGTCTTGTACTCGGGGGCGGCGGCCGACGAGCCGGGCCCGGCGGACTCGGCTCCGGGCGGCGGCGGCGGCGGCGGCGGCGGCGGCGGCAGGGGGGACGCCCGGGGCGACGCGCCCGAGACCCCCGGGTCCCCCGAGGCCTTGGCCCCGCGCCCCCCGCCGCCGGCGCCCGAGGCGGAGGAGCGGCCGCCGCTCGCCCGATGGTTCGCGTCCCCCGCGCCGCGTCCGTCGCGGTGTCCGCCGCCGCCGCCGCCGCTGCCGCGGGGCTTGTCGCGGGTCCGCGTCGGGACCGGGTGCTTGGCGCCGCCCGAGGCCTTGTGCGCCGCCCGCCGCCCGCCCGCCTCCGCCTCCCGTTCGCGCTCCCGCGGCCGCTTGGCCGACGAGGACGAGCCGCGCCCGCTCGGGCTGGAGTCTCGCTCGCTCTGCCTCTTCATGGCGCGGCGCGGCGGGCGGGCGGGCGGCCCGCGGGCCCTTCACAGCGGCGGCGGCGGCAGCGGCGGCCGAGGAGGCAGCGCCCCCGGCGCCGCCATCTTGGACAAAAGGACTCGGCGCGGCGGTGGCGGCGGGGCGGGGCGGGGCGGGGCGGGAGCGGCGCCCTGGGGCTGGGCGTCGCGTTATCAGACGGCGCCCGGCGGTGCCACGTGACCCGGCGTGGGCGGGGCGAGAGCTGCGCCGAGTGTTACGCCATCGGCCTGCGCCGCCCCCGTGCCACGTGACCCGCGGCGCGCTCCGGCGAGGCTCTGGCGCCACCTTGCGGCGGGCGCAGAGACGGCGTTTCCGGCTCCAGCCTGGGCGGGGGCGGGGCTGCGGGTAGGTGTCCGCTGGCTCCAAGTGGAGCCGGAGCCGCAACTTGCCTGTGCGCCGGCTGAGCCCCGGCCTCCAGTCTTCACAGCCTCTTCACCGCGTCACCGTGTGTCTCGGGGTTCAGGAACGCCAACCCTGCGGACGGAAGCACCCCTCTCCCTCGGCCCACCTTTGAGGGTCCTGCGTTCACATTCGCCCAGAATGGCTCCTGAGCGTCGCAAAAGGGCGAGAACCGTCTAGGCACAGGCAGAGAAAACCCGAGGAAAACTGCAGTTCTGTGAGCGCAGAGGCCGCCCTGCAGCTATGCGTAGGCTGACCAGTGCCCTCCTGCTCCAGCGCCTGGGTCCCCTGGGAATTGATCATCCTCGATTTGCTCGAGCCGTCTTAACTTCAGCGCTCCCCTGCCCCCATAACCGAAGACAGCAGCTGGGGAAACACCTCTAACATCTAAGGCCTCCCTCTTGAACAAGTGTGCTTCCAGGAGGTGTAGTTGTCAGACAGTCTCGGTTGGGGGATCGGCCCTGGAGTAGTTGGGCTGCTTTCCTGCTTCCCGGAGGCCGTGGGAACAAAGGCAACAGTGGGCTTAGTTTGATTTCTGGTTCCAGCCGTGGATTTTGCACTATCATTCGGAAGCTCAGGACACTGCCTGTGGCGATTTTAACAGCTCACCCAACTCCCCTAACAGGGAATTCTTGGCCTGACAAGTAACCCAGCCTTCTTTCCTTTCAGATGTGAAGCTGCAGAGGCACAAAATGTGGGATTGCCGCTGCCAAGCTTGTCAACTGGCCCCACAGTTGTATGTTCAAGACTCTCTTCAAGGAAAATTTGGGAAGCCGGGTGGTGGCGCACCTGGTTGAGCAGTTACAGTGTGTGAGGACCCAGGTTCGAGCCCCCAGCCCCCATCTGCAGGGAGAAACCTTTGTGAGTGGTAAAGCAGTGTGTCGCAGGTATGTCTCTCCCTTTCTACTTGTCCTTTCTTCTTGATTTCTGGCGCTCTCCAATAAATAAATAAAAATATAAGAACACTTGGGCTTTGCATCAGTGTTACCTGAGGCTTGACCACCAATGCCTCAGAGAGCAGTTTCTTGGTCTCTCTGTTCCCGTGCAGGTGTTTCCATGGAGACATAACTCATGCTGACAACTGGGTTTCCTAAGCACCAACTTCACCATCTAACTAAAAAAAAAAAAACCCACAAAAGGCAGACTCTGGCAGCATGTACCTCACCTGTCACTCATCTTGTATAAACAAAGGCAAGAAAGCTTTTGGCCGACTGTGCAAATGACCCCTACCAGGTCCTGCCAAGACCCAGTGAAGGTTCAGAGGCTTGGGACTAACACTAGATACAGACTCAAATGGACACACAGAGGGCCAGGACCGGGCAGTGCCAAGTTCAGTACCAGTCTCAGGCTAAGCCTCTTCCACGGGTGTAAGACCCCGGCGGGGTGTCTAGCAGCCATGTGGCCTCTCCCTTCCCATGTCGGGAAGACAGCGAGAGGGGTGAGGATGCCAAGGCCCAGTCTCCCACCTCTCCTCTCCCCGGGTTGCCCTCCAGTCCTATACAACCCACTGTCCCTCAGCACATCCCACCCTGTAATTTTAGCTTCGGTAGTTGAAGGGACAGGTGTGAGCAGCCTTGATGCCACTTTGTAGGCTAGAAAGCATTAGCTTGTGGGATCTTCATGAGGAGTAAAACTCTTTCAGTTTTCACTTTTAATTCTTCAAAGACAGCTAAAATTTTTCTTCCTTTAATAAAAAAAATCCCAGACACACTTTGAAGTCCTAGAGTAAACCAGCAACAGAACAAGCAAATCCCCCCATGGGGGCACTGTGGAGCCAGTATCATCAGGAAAACTCCAGGCTTCACACCTGACATCGTCAGGAGCCCACCTAAAAAATAAATTACAAAAGGCTGTTTTCAAAAGAAGAGCTGTCTGTTCCCCCTCAGGTGCGGCAGGGGTCAGACAGATTACAAATCAGTCCGAGAACTGGCTGCCTTGGGAGCATATTTAGGCATCAGTTCATTGATCTTCCGGATGTAGTCAGACTTCTCTGCACAGCCTTTACACGACTCTCCCCAGTCATCCAGAATCTTCTTGAGTTCTTTAACTCGGAGTTTCTTCAGGTCCACTGTGCTCAAGTCGATCTGTTTGTCTGGAGAAGAGAGCAGGGAGAGTAGCCAGCTGTGTAATGAGATCACAGAACCCCAACAGCCCGGGGGTGGGTCACCCCTGGACAGTCAGACTACCCTCTGAAACCAGCAGCATTACCGTGGAGGGGAAGAGACATTTTCAGACACATCAGGTGTGCTGGCACTCGCTGCCCGTAATGGGAACTGGGGGAGTTGGGCGGCAGTGCACCTGGCCCGAAGTGCAAGGACTGACGCAAGGATGCCGGTTCCAGCCTCTGTCCCCCTCCCCCCACCAGCAGGGGGGGCCGCTTCACAGTTGGTGAAGCAGGTCTGCAAGTGTCTCTCTCTCTCTCTCCCCATCTCTCAATTTCTCTCTGTCCTATCCAACAGCAATGACAACAATAATAATGACAACAACAAGGGTAACAAAAAATGGGAAAATTGGCCTCCAGGAGCAGTGGATTTATAGTGCAGGCATGGAGTCTCAGCGATAATCCTGGAGGCAAAAATAAATAAGTAAAAAGGGGGGGACTGGCCCAAAGCCCTCTACCAGAAGGGCCGGTCTTTTGCTGCCAGAAACAGGGATGCCGACCATGTCACCTGCACAGGACCAATGCCTCTTATTCTCCCAAGTGTCTCCTCTAAATATTCAAGGTAGAGGTGGCTGGTGACAGAGCAGGCCCTAATTAGGCACTTGACCCAGGACTCTCTCTCATTTATTTGGGACAGAGTCGAGAGAAATTAAGAGGGGAGGGAGGAACCAGTAGCACTGCTTCACACACATGAAAGCTTTCCCACCTGCAGGTGGGGACCAGAGCCTTGAACCTGGGTCCCTGAGTATTGTAATATGTGCTTTCTAACAGGTGCACCATGACTCAGCCCCAGGACTTTTCTCTATGACCATTCGTGACCAGAGAAAACTTAAAACAACTGTCCCACGGACCTCAAGTCATTGTTTAATTTTACAGAAAGGGTCTTTTGGAAAACTGGGACTGTTTGAGACCTAGTCAGCAAGATGTGCAGCATTCATGACTCCCGGACTTGGCCATCTGGACACTTAATTTTGATAGAGAGTGAAACAGACCACCACACCGAAGTTTCCCTCAATGCTGTGGGGGCTGGGCTTGAACACAATAGGCCTTTATAAAATAATAAAGACCACTGGGTTTTCAGAAACTGTAGCCAGACCGAGTCTGGCTTGAGTTAGAGAACTCAAGTCGGCCCACAATCTTTTTCTGTTCAAAAATGACTATTTCTAACTTTGTCAGATTAAAAACCAAACCCTTAGCAGCCCGCACAGGACCTCTGTGACCTGCCTACCCGACTGTCTCAGCATTTCTGCTCGGCCTGGAATGTTTCCCACCAGCTGCCCTCTGGGCTAGATCTTACCCCCTCAGTGGGCTGAGATGTTACTTTTACAAGTCGGGTCCGCACCCCTCACCATGATACAGAAACCATTAGGGATGGCGGCTGGGTGGTGGCACACAGGGTGGAGCGCCGTGTTACCTACCGTGTGCGAGGGTCCTGCCTGCCCCCACCCCGCCGGGCAGAAGCTTCACGAGCAGTGAAGCGGGGCTAGAGGAGCCGTCCTCTATCCCTATCTCCTCCCCTCCCTCAGGTTTTCTCTGTCCCGGCAGATAAGGGGTGCAAAGAGGAGGGGAAAGATGGCCAGCAGAGGTGGGGGGGCGGCAGCGAGCCAAGGAGAGGGGAAGCAGAGGAGGCCGCGGCACTCACCATACTTCAGCTCACAGATCTGGCTGTCCTTCTTCTTGAGCTTCTCGCAGATCTTCTCCACAGGGATGTGGTGGGCCAGGGGCTTCGCCACCTCATTGATGATCTTGGTAGCCGCGTCCTCGGTGGCGCCGATGTAGTAGCACTGCGGCGAGAAGGCGCGGACATCTCACGGCCTCGCCGCCTCCGCCGGGGCCTCGCTGCCCCAGGCCCTGTCTGCACCGGCGGTCGGTCGGTCGGGGTCGGTCAGTGCCGGTCGGTGCCGCCCGTCTGGCTGCAGAGTCTGAGTCTCCCGCCAGCCGCGCAATCGGGGCCGCCCCAGGACCCTCCACTGCTCGCCTGGCTGCTGCGATCCCCGCCGAGGGTCCCCTTCCTCCACCAGGGCCCTGCTTTCCTCCTCAAGAATTTATTTACTGGGAGTCGCGGGTAAGCGCGGGTGGCGCGAAGTGCCGGGACCGGCGTGAGGATCCCGGTTCGAGCCCCCGGCTCCCCGCCTGCAGGGGAGTCGCTTCACGGGCGGTGAAGCAGGTCTGCGGGTGTCTGTCTGTCTCTCCCCCTCTCTGTCTTCCCCTCCTCTCTCCTATTTCTTTCCTATCTAATGACGATGATATTAATAACAACAACAATAGTAACTACAACAACAATTAAAAAAAAGGGCAACAAAAGGGAAAACAAATAAATATATTTTAAAACTTAAAAAATAGGGAGTCGGGCGGTAGCGCAGCGGGTTAAGCGCACATGTGGCGCAAAGCACAAGGACCGGCGTAAGGATCCCGGTTCGAACCCCGGCTCCCCACCTGCAGGGGAGTCGCTTCACAGGGGGTGAGGCAGGTCTGCAGGTGTCTGTCTGTCTCTCCCCCTCTCTGTCTTCCCCTCCTCTCTCCATGTCTCTCTGTCCTGTCCAACAACGACGACAGCAGCAGCAGCAGCAGCAATAATAACTAAAACAAGGGTAACAAAAGGGAAAATAAATACGTGGATATGAAAGAAACAAAGTTATTTGCTGGAGACCGAGAGGGAAGGGCGTGGCAGAGCCCCCGCAGCCCTGCTTCAGCACCCGCAGAGCTTCCCCCCGCGGGCGGAGGGACCCGGGGCCGGAAGCCTCGTCCGCAGCGCAGCGCAGCGCATCTGTTGACTTACTCCTGAGGCGGCGAGGCGAGGCGACAGGAAGCGCCGGACACCGCTCTGGTGCCTGTGCTGCCGGGGATGCAACTCGGGGGGCCCCACGCCTGAGGGTCCAGCCGCTGCCCACTGTGCCACCCCCCGGACCACGGGACCCTTTGTCTTTTGAGTTTTTGAAAACTTTCTGAGAGAGATGCGGGGCGGCCGGCTCCCGACTCACCAGGCGGTTCTCCTTGCCCCGCGCGTCCCGGCAGAACGTCACCAGCTCCGTCTCAATGGCGGCCGGCGTGAAGGCGACATCTCCGTCCCTGAGGGCCTGGTAGAACCTGCCCAGGTAGGAGACGCAAACTGCAAAGAGAGGGGGGCGCTCAGCGACGCCGGGGAGGCGCTAGGGGGCCGGGGCGGGGGCGCCTCTCCGTCGGCGGCGTTCGCGGGGGTCCCCCGCACGCCCCGGGCCCCGCGACCCACGGCGGCTCCTCCCCGCCGAGAACAAGCGCGTCCTTGCGACGGGCTCCCCGCGACCCCAGAAACGAACGCGTCCGACGACGGCCGCCCGTCTCCAGACACGCCGCCTCAGGCCTCAGGCCGCCGGGTGCCGGGTGCGGGGGGCTCGGGCGTCACGTCGGCCTCGGGGCAACGTCCCAGCGCGACCAGGGCCAACTTTCCCCGGCGGGACGGCGTCTCGGCGTCTCCTAGGCCTGCCGCCCCAGCCCGATCCAGCCCCGGCCCTCAGCTCAGGGGGCCGGTAGGGCCGATCGCCGCCCTCGGCGCGCGGACCCCGGCCCCGCCGCACCTTCGCAGTCGCCGGGTCGCAGCGCCCGGCCGCCAGGCAGCACGCTCAGAGCCAGCGCCACCGCCACCGCCAGCCCGCGCGCAGCCCACATCCTCCCGCTCGGCCGCCGGCCGCCGTCCGACTGCGCCGCGCCCGCCGCGCCCGCCGCGCCGCGCCGCGCCGCTTCCAGGTCCCGGCCGCGCGCCGCGGCTCCCCATTGGCGGGAGGCCCCCGAAGCCCGCCCGCTCGCCGGTCCCCATTGGTCCACACGCCCCGGGCCCAGCCGAGCGGCTCCACGCCGCTCTCCCCCATTGGCTGGTGCCTCGGCCCGCCCGTGGCCCTCGACAGCTGTCGGCCACTGATTGAACCAGGTCAGTCCGCCGGAAGCGCTCGTGGAGGCGGCGGAAGCGGCCGAGGTGCCATCTTGGGGAGGGGCGGCGGGCTCGCGCTGGCCGCTGGCCGCTGGCCGCGGGAAGGAGCGGGGTGCCGCCGCCGCCGCCGCCGCCGCCCCCCCACGCCTGCCGATCGGCCCCTGCCGGCACCCACCCGAGCGAGAAAGCCCGCGCACTCCCCGCTCGGGGCGCCCACTGCTGCGCGGGCCTGGGCTCCCGGAGTCCGCCGCGACCCTGCAGGGCTTGCGGAGCGGCCGGCCGATCGCCGGCCAGGCTCGCTCGGGTCGGCAGCCGCTTGGTCCGTCGGTCTGGGGAGCGGCTGCCGAGCCTTGGCGCCTGAGGCCCGCCGACTCCGAGTGTCCCCAACAGCCTAGGCGCTCGCGGACGTGCTCACCGCGTGACTGGCGCCTGACGGGAGGACACCTGCAAGGGCGGACAGGCCTGGCCGGGGCACCTCCCGTCAGAAGGGCTTCCTCAGGGAGGGGTTGCTGGGCAGAGCTGGGCGTCTGGCTTCAGGAATTAGGACCAGAGCCATTCTCCCACGGGGCTTTTGTCGTCTGCCCCTGGAAGGCCTCTTCGTTGCCTCCAAGTTGCGGCGGCCTGCAGCCTCCTGCTTCCTCGCTCCTGCTCCAGCCGCGGGCGCCCGTCTCCTGGCCGAGCTCTTTGCTGCCTGCCTTCCAGATGCAAGACCTGGCTGCCCGGGACAGGAGATGTCTGTGGGCGCCCAAAGAGCTCGGGGCCCAGGGGCTGGGGTTGGGCAGTGGGCACTCGTGTGGCCCCCATTCAGTGAATTCAGTGGGTCGGTATCAGGTATTCATCTTTAATGTTCACATCACAGCAGTCAAGGGAGTCGGGGAGGGGAAATCAAGTGGCAGATATTTACATCTAAAATTCACATTATTTGTTGGATTTAGAACATGCTACCACAATATATACAGTAACATACCTCTTGGGACACTGGTACAAATTTCTTTCTTTCGACTTTGCTTTCTGGTACAGGTAAGATCGTTTTTTTTTAAATCACCTCTTTTTTCTTTTTAACATAAATACACAAACGAAATGGTTAGAAGTTTTCTTATTTTAAATAAGCGCAGAATGCCAGAGGTTAAAGACACATTTATAGGGCTGAATACCAATTGGACATCACACTCTATACATTTTTTGCTCAAATTCCTGTACAAATACACAGCATTCAAATAGGTATTTACAAAGAAGCTTGAGAGGATGAAAGTCAGTGTTTCACAATCTTCAAAGGATTCTCATCTCTGGCCTCCCACTTCCCCTTAGACTGGCTGATTCTCCAACAAAAGGGAGTTTCTTTTTATCCAGTTAGGGAAAATGGAGAGCGAAATCCCAAAGGCGTCTCATCTTGCATAAAATAAAGCAAGGCCAGGGAGACCCGCCCTCCCAGGCCACAAGTGGAGAAGGTGGGTGATGTTATGTGACGACTGCCTTGTCCAGGAATTGATTCAGAAGTGTCCTATAAGCTAAAGATCCCCTCCCACCTAGGAATCAAATCCAAAGCTAGCCCCACCCTCTAATCCCGCTAAGCACCAGGTGGCTCCGGCCTTCAGTCTGGAGGTGCAGGGCTCCCAACTGTGCCCCCCCCCCAACACTACATGAGGCCACCTTAGGGCATCAGGAGCCACTGATACACACTCTTCAGTCTTAACAGGTTACTCACTGGTGTTCGAGCTAACAAGCTGACAAGCTGGCATTTGTTTACAAGAGAAACAAACCCCGCTGAGTCCTTTTCTGTCTGGAAGGAGGGCCCATGGGGGAGGGGCAGGGGGCAATGCCAGCCATAAAGGTCAGCAGAAGAGGATCTAGGGGCAAACATGCCAGCTCAACAAGGAGAAGGCAGCCTTGTAACCATCGAAGTTGTTAACTCAAGCATGAAAGAAATCCGTAGATTTGAAAAAGTAACTTAGAAGAAGCACCCTGGTAAAATACTATGACCAACCCACCCTAAGTAATAACTCGAGGAAAATCAGTGCCCTGACCTGAACGACTTTCCTATAAAGATACCACTGCACTCTGCCCAACAGACTAGAGAGGCTGGAGAAACTGCCCCTCTGCCTGCCCTGAACCCTGAGTGCTGGTCCCCATGGGCCTGGAGTGGGGCCTCTGCACTTGCTTACCCAGGAGAGGGTAATTCAACCTTTTTTGGCTCTTAGCTTCCAAAAGGAGAAACTCCTTCCCACACTCGTGACCCAGGAACTTGCTGAACCTTAACCGCGTGTCCTCAGTGCTTGGAAGCCTGGCTGGGCAGCCAACCCCACTGCTAGGAGGTAGTGCTGAAAAATCCCTGATTCAGGAAGCTGGATGACAAGCTTTCTGGCCTCTTCTGAAGGTTAGAGGATTTCTGGTCCTTGCCACACGCCAGCCTCATCTCTGTACCGGATCATCACTCAACACGTGGCCTCCTGGACCTTGGGGAGGAAAGCGGCTAGGTTGTCCCTCTGGCTCAAGCTCATTCTAGCTCCAGAAGGTAGGAGGTAACCTCTGCAGATGCAAGGGGACTCCTGCAGGGCATGGGGAGTACTGAGAATGGAAGGAAGCCAATGGTCAGAATTAAAAGCAATGAAGAGAGTAGGAGGCAGGGCTGGCCTACGGAAACCTGGTAATGTCTACGTGCGGTCTGACCAGGTCACATGACAGTTAGCAAGTTGGCTCAGCCAGCCCGAAGCCACACACTCCTGGGTGGAAGAGTGAGCAGGTGGGCAGGCATTTGTGCAAAATAGCTTGTAGTCCTCTCGTCCACCTGTGTTCTTGCAATCCCTGAATACAACCATGAGCTCTTCTGTCTACACAGCAAAAGAAGAAGTCCTTAGTGCAATTTTCATTCTTCTGTGCATCTGTACCCTGGAGGGAGGGCCTGGCCCCCTACCCTGGGTCCTGGAAAGCTGTAAAGCAAGTCTGCCTGTGCAATATCTCCAGATAGCTCCACGTGGTCTGGAACTGCAGGAGGAATAAAGCATCTACTGCACAAAGGAAAGAAAGGAAAACCCATGGAAATGGGAATATAGAAAGTGAAATAAAAAAAAAAAAAAAGAAGCCACAACCCTTCATGCTGCTGCGGCCTCTGTACATGACAACACAAGAGTTCACGGCAATAGGGCAGTAGAACTAGACTCTTGGGGGTGATTCTCTCCTGAGTGCCAGGCCTCTCTGGTTTCTTGGGGAGGAGAAGGAGGGACTTGCTTTTTGGACCTGAAGTGGTTGGGCAAGCTGCTCACTGATGGTGGCGTCCAAGCCACCTCCCTGCCCTTCACTGGTCTCCTCGGCCGTGCTCCCAGGCCATTCGGGCCTGCTCTTCCTTCATGCTCCCGTGAGGCAGCGAGGCCTTACGGTGCAGGCCCCGAGGCCTTTCGGCTTCTTCGCGTAGCAGCACACCCTCATCATGCTCCAGGGCTGGCAGACGGGGGTGGTAGGGCTTAGGGGGCAGAGCAGGTGGGTCCATGGGGTCCTGAGGGATGACACAGCCCGGGGCTGAGTGGCTTCGGCATGGTTGGGCCTTGAGAGAGTCCAAGACGGCAGACTCGGAGAGGCTGTAGTGGACGGGGAGGTATGGTGGCTCAAGGTCTTCGTCAGCAGTCCAAGCTTGGCTCGGCATGGAGTCCATGGTGTCGGTTCGAGGTGGGACCTCTGAGGAGTGCCCAAAGTTACTCTCACTCAGAGAAGACACACCACTGCTGGCACTGCCGGACAGGGTAGAGTTGCTGCCATCTAGGCCTGACTGGGGACTTGTAGGGGATGCCGGGATGGGGTGAAGAGGAGACTGTGAAGGAAAGGGCGGGCAGGTTAGAATCCCTCTCCCTAGACAGGCCGGCTGGCCTGCCAAGTAAAGAGAAGTCAGAGAGCCTGCTTAGTATCTTTAACCCTCACCCAGAGCATTACAAAAATTGATTTAGTAAGAGGAACAGAGAGGGAGGGAACAGAGCACTGTTCATCTCTGGTTTATGGCCCGTGGAATTCTGGCAGTGTGTTATAGTACCAGGGATTGAACTTGGGACTTTAGAATCTTGGGTTTGACAGTCTAGTGGACTACCACTGGTGCTGCCTGCCTGGCTACACAGCACGTACCTTGTTTCTTCAATAGTAACCCCCCCAGCTGTCTCCCACCTTCAGCAAGGCAACAGAGTCCTGAGGGTACCTGCATTTCTATGGGGGGGTGGGGGCGGGAGGCCCTGTCCTAACTGCTGGGCATTCATGTCGTAGGACTAGGCTACTGGCTATGCTCTGGGGCCTGGTCAGAAGACCTGACTCCTAAGGCCAGTTGGGGCGTGAAGAACGCTCGCGGGCCGTGGCTCTGATGGATGTGTCTTACTGCTAAAGTCTGTAGTCTTTTCCCAGTTTGCGAAAATATTCCATGAATGGATTCCCCACAAAGCTTTAAAGCTTGCTGCTTCTTGTTTTGGCTGGATTCTGAAGAGCACTGTAATCCACTATAGGAATATTTATTTACATCTTTAACTCTGGGGAGTTGATACCTTGTGATGTTGGTGAAAGACTCTCACCTCACTGCTCATTGCCTCCAAGTTCTGGGTACCATGTTTTATTATTACTATCTTTATTTGTTGGATTGAGACAGCCAGAAATGGAGAGGGGAGGGGGAGACAGAGGAGAGAAAAAGTGATACCCACAGCCCTGCTTCACCCCTTGCAAAGCTTTCCCCCTGCAGGTGGGGACTAGCGGCTCCAGTCTGGGTCCTTAAGCATTGTAATGTATGCTCAGCTGGGTGGGCCACCACCCAGCCCCCAAAGCTGTCTTCTTCAGGACCCTCTAATGTCCCTCTTGTCACTACTATCTGCAGCGCAGAGTGGGGTACTGGCCTCTCTGCCTTCTGTAAGGCTGGGTTCTCAGGACAGAGGAGTAGGGGAGAGACTGGACTCTCTGTGGGCCCCAGGGGTGATTCGGGAGCACAGCCTGCCACTTCAGTACATTACCTTACGCAGGGTCCGGGCGGGGAGGGCTGGGGGGATGTCACCCAGGGGGTGGTGGAAGGCATCAAAATGTAGGGAGTAATGACCTGCAAAGGGAACAGAACCAGAGCCTCAACTGGGGCCCCACTTGGGCTTCATGCCACCACAGCTCGCTGTGCCAACTGCAGAGGTAGGAAGTCTTCTGGGCGACTAAAACGAAGGCTTCTGGAGTAGAAGATACCGATTTCACACAGAAGACCAAACAGGTTACATATCAGAGTTCTTGGAAAAACAAACTGCAGGCAGCGGCAGTCCCCAGCCTGCTCCCAGACTATGGCGGGCTGCTGAGGATGGGGCTGAGGACGCCACGGCATTTCACTGTCCGCAGTTCCTCTGGCCAGGAAGTCGTACTGAGCTCACCCGCCATACTCTGAAATCTCACTCACCCAAAGTCCAGCAGAGTCCTTCCTGTGGCGTCGATATTTTTTTATCCCAGAGACCTGGCTGTTTTGTCAACCTAGAACACTGCTATCCCTGCTCCTAAGAGAGTCGGAGGGCAGAAACTAACTGGGGCACCTGCTGGAGGCCTTCCTGTGCAGCAGGCTTTGGGGAAAGCACTGGAGGGGCTGGGATGCACCTTGAGTGGGCAGACAGGAAAGGCTGGGCCTCTTGCATTCTGCTATGCAGGCTCCAGCTGCGGGGGACTGCCGGCACCACTGAATGGTGGAAACAGATGGCATGAAGTTGAGTCACCCCCGGGAGAGGTTTATCATACAGGCCCTTACTTCCCTAGGCGTGCGTTATGTCTCCCAGCGCACGTGGGGTGACACTCTAGCTAGCTCCCGGGAAGAAAAGAAGCTAGACACTGCGGGAGTGTCTGCCATAAGGGGTGAAACCACGTTAGTGACTGTGCTAGGAGAGGGGAGACCCCCACTGTGTTCCAGTCATCTCCATGTTAAAGACCAGCGGACACTGGTCTGCGCTCCCCAATGCCAATGCACAGCTGATGGCCCTGAGGGCAGGCCCGCTTGTTTTGGGCATAGTTGCTGCTCTGCTCAGTAGAGAGAGATTCCTGAAGCTGACAAATGGAGTTCTCACAGACTCTGATCCTGATAACAAGAGGACCGGTGATAAGCTTATCTCTAGGTAGAGGATTAGGAAGTTACTACTCTGGTTTATGTGTCTCATTCGGCACGTTTAACTTACTGCCCGCCGAGCACTGGCATTACGGCATGGGCTGACCTGCTCTGGGCTCAGTATCTCTTCGGAGAAGCCTTCCTCGCCACAGCTGGGAGTCGTCGTGCCCAGCTCCTGTTGCAGCCTGGTCTACAGCCAGAAGCTCTTTCTTTGCACAGGGGCTTGGTCTGTCTACCAGCAGCCATTTGAGCTCTGAGTCTGTGCTCTTGGTTAGTTCTGTAACTGCTCCACATCTCCAGTGAACAGCAAGGAAGGCACCCTGTCAGAATCTCCCTGCCCTGTATGACTGAGCACCTGGTTCATTTCTGCCAGACACTGATGTGGTCTCAGCCTGGCTTCCTTAAAGGGGACAGAGTGGTGTGTCCTGCATGTTGCACAAGGAGTGAACACAGTGTGGAAAGTTGATAAAGTTTGATGGGGAGGTGTAATGACTCTGGAGAGATGTGTTATGTTGGGACAGTAGGTTGTACTGTTGAGAACTGAGTATGCCCTGAAGTCCAGAATATGGAGTGGAGGGGAGAGAACCAGCAGAGATGGGTCTAACATGGGACCTGGCTCTGTGTGACAGGGAGGCTTGGGATAAACAGCCTCCATGTAGATACTACTCTGTGTTAAAATAAACTCAGCTCGCAAAGCACAAGGACCGGCATAAGGATCCCGGTTTGAACCCCGGCTCCCCACCTGCAGGGGAGTCGCTTCACAGGCGGTGAAGCAGGTCTGCAGGTGTCTATCTTTCTCTCCCCTTCTCTGTCTTCCCCATCTCTCTCCGTTTCTCTCTGCCCTATCCAACAACGACGACAACAACAATAAAACAACAAGGGCAACAAAAGGGAATAAATAAATAAAATAAAATATTAAATAAATAAATAAATAAATAAACTCAGCTCTCGATGTTCTCCTGGCCCTTCTGGAGTTCTCCTATTAGCTTGTAGGGATAGAGCACAGGGTAAAATCTTATTATCTAAACAACCTCTGCTCTTGATAGCATGGCTGATAACCTTGCAATGGGCTGGATTCCCCTAGAGTATCCAGAATTTCTCGTGGAGAGGATTATCTTTGGGAAAATCACTATGCCTTGATCCGAACTTCCCATTCTTCTGGGGACTTGCTTGGTCAGATGCCTTTTCCTAGGTGCAAGTAGAGACCCCTGGGAGGGACAAAGGGGCCTGCAGGGCCTACTGAGTTCTGGGGAATGATTGCCCATGGTTTACATACAGCAGCCTGACTGTCCAGAAAAGTGGACTCAGGGCAGGTGGCAGCTGGAGTGTCTCTAAGGGAGGGTCCTGGGGTAGGAGAGACTATTAAGACCCAAACTGCTGATCAAGTCACTCACAGATTAAATAGTGAGCACAGGAAATGGTCAAGACTCCAGAGTATGAGTTGGCCTTGGCTGGCTGGTAGGGACAAAGTCAGCCACTCCACTCCAGATGGGGACAGACCTGGAGGAAGCCACTTTGGGTAGGGAGAAATACCTTTTTCAGCGACAGACAGATTGGGATCACTGCAGGGTTTGCAGGTTCCAACCACTTGCTGGAACAGGGCCCGCTGGAAATTTGGCAGCTGAGGGAAAGAGAAAATCATTAGAGAAGTAAAAGCTGTTATTATTATTATCACTATTTTTGCTTCCAGGGTTATCACTGGGGCTCGGTGCCTGCACTATGAATCCACTGCTCCTGGAGGCTATTTTTTCCCTTTTGTTGCCCTTGTTGTTTATCATTGTTGTTGTTATTATCATTGCTGTCATCGTTGTTGGACAGGACAGAGAGAAATCGAGAGAGGAAGGGAGACAGAGAGGGGGAGAGAAAGACACCTGCAGACCTGCTTCACCACCTGTGAAGCGACCCCCCTGCAGGTGAGGAGCCGGGGGCACGAACCGGGATCCTTACGCCGGTCCAAAGCTGGTTATTTTTACAAGCAGCTACACTGTGTGGCAGGGCTGCTGAGGGCACTGGAGCCGGCACATTCTGAAGTCACAAGGAAATCAAAGCAGTAGTATAGCTGACACTTGTGGTGTGGTGAGAGCTTCTGACTAGCCCTAGAACACTGTCCAGAGGTCTTGGACGCAGAATGCTACCATGTTCAGTGTTTGAAGCGCCACCCTCCAGTGCTTGGCTGTCTTGTACATGGCCAAATAAACGAACACCGGCACCTGAGAATGCTTCACCTGAGAATGTCCTTCCAGGGAAATCCACAGGAAGAAAGTCTTTAGGGACCCGTTTCAGCCAAGAGCACTGCAGGTTAGCCTCTTGGGGCTCTCCCCTCCCACTGTTCCCTCCTGTTAACAGCCCCATGTTAGCACTGGGGGTAGGAGAAAAGGAAGCACCAGAGCAGACATGTTCCCTCAACCTGGGAGGGAGGACCAGGCCCAGGAATGCAGGGCTGAGAAACACCTGGCGCTCTGGGACCAGAGAGCGGCTACTTGGAGGTAACTGTCATCGACTCTGATAGAAGGGAAGGACAGTTCAGACAGGAAAGAACTCATCCCTGCGGCTCCGGAGCAGGTGGGACAGGGCTAAAGGCAGATGGACAGCCCAAAGAAGGCAGAGGCTGCCTCAGAGAGGGTGCCTTTACACGTCCATGGGGGAAGGACATCCCCTAGACCCATGTCCGCCACTGTCTCCTCAGCACAGAGGAGAACCGGTTCCTTCTGCTAGACTGTCGAGGACTGAGGATAGGGGAGAGAGAGAAAGAACCAGACATCACTCTGGTACATGTGCTGCCAGGGATTGAACTCAGGACCTCATGCTTGAGAGTCCAGTGCCTTAGCCACTGCGCCACCTCCTGGACCACAAGGGTTTTTTGTTTGTTTGTTTGTTTTAAACCAGAGCACTGCTCAGCGCTGGCTTATGATGGTGTAGGGGACTGAACCTGGACTTTGGAGCCTCAGGCAGGAGAGTCTGAGCTCTGGATTATGGTGGTGAGGCTGAACCTGGGACTTTAGAGGCTCAGGCATGAGAGTCTCTTTGTATAGCCATTATGCTGTCTCCCCTCGCCCTTCTGAGGATCTCCTGCCACAGGGACAAAGACATGTAGGACAACGCGGAAAGCCTAGCAAACGCAACAAGTGATGCTCAGACCAGGACATCTGCAGCAGAGGGCGGGCAGGGGCTGGGTCTACTACCTGTCCATTCTCCAGGATGGCTGCTGGATACATGGCACTGCTCGGGCGGTCGCGGTGTGTCGGCAGCAGCAACATCATTTCCCGGGTGTGGCGATACTTATCTGGCAGAGAGGGAGAGCCTGTAACCAAGTGACAACAGATGACAAGCCACAGACGGAGGGCCCGGTGGGCAAGCAACCAGCGCAGGTACCCCTCGCAGTTGAGTGAGGATGAACTCAGCAAGCACAGGAGGAATGAAGCGGAGCCTGGTGGGGTAGACGGTGGTGGGGCTGCCCAGAGTCCTCACCGAGGCAGGCTGGGCTGATGCAGACCTGCCGGGAGTGCCCCTCACCAAGTTCAGAGGCAGACTGTGAAGAGAATTGCAGACTGGAGCTAGGTCCCTACAGACCATCTCCACCCAGCACTTTTGGGAGATGAGTTATGGCCTGGGTGCCAGGTTCTCTCAGGCATGGGCATTGGCCAACTTGCAATGGAGCCGTCACACAGAGACAGAGACATTTGGATAACATAGCAGCACAGTCCTTACTCGACACACCATGTCTCCATGTACCTACCTTCTCCAAAAGTCACTGGTTCCAGTGCTCCCTATTATTACCTTCCCAGAGGTTTCATCGTCCCAGAGTCCAAGTCTCCAGGACCTGACCTCTACTTGCCTGGCCCTCCCACCACAGTCCTGGAGCGAGGAGGCTGGCTGGGGCCCTGGCCTTGCATCCAAGTGGTCCTTCGGTATCTCTTACTCTGAGATTTGTCCTTCAGTGAACTCAGGGGTCATGGGGCTTATCTGGGAGTCGTGGGACTCTAACCCAGGCTCAAGGTGACTGGGTTCTAGGACTCTGTAGTGATGTCCCCTGACCTGAGGGGCTGTCATGGAGCACGGACCACATCAGGTGTTGTAAGGCACAGTTCCCACCGATGCAGATGACTGCCAGAAACCTAGTAACCTGTCAGCTGCGAGTCCTCAATGGGACTCTCCACAGAAGTGGGAAGAACAACTTGCTGGCTTTCCTAGGGAGTGGTTAAGCTGGAAGGCCCTTCAAGTGTGCACTAGTGTCTATGGAAAACTAGTGGGGGTCTCTGGACCCTCACAAAGGACTCTAGTTCCCTCCAGTTGTTCTCTTGTAGCCTCTGACTGGACCAAGTGGTTGCATTTCCTCTGTGGTATTCTCCGAGTGAAGCTAGAGAGTTCGTTGAGGCCTGCCCATGGGCTCCATCTGGAGTTGAACCTATGACTCTGAGGGCTCTGTAGCTTTGAAACACAGGGTCTCTGTGGTCTTTGAGTGTGCGCACTGTCAGAGCACAACTGCAAAGGGCTCTCTAAAACCAGCTTGCCTAGGGATCCTTGAGAAATTCCTCTTGCACTTGGTTTAGTCCAAGAAGATGAGACTTAACTACTTTGAAGAAATCAGTATAACAAAATACTAGCAATACAATTTATGTTAACTTCATCCACAGCGGGTCTGAGTGATGATGTTTATAGAAACTCAGGGCTGGATTTAAGACTCAGTGTTTTAAAAAATTTATTTATTTGTGAGAGAGGTGGGGGGGGGGGAGAAAAGCAAGCAATAACCAGAACCTCATTCTGATATATTAGGTGCTAGGGATTGAACTCAGCACTTTTACCAGCTGCACCACCTCCCAGGCCTTAAGTCTTAAATATATCCCTCACTGGTAAGAGAATGAGTAAAGTATGCTTTTTTTTTTGTTTCCACTTTTGGAAATAAAGGCCTGAACTGTTACTATTTGGTGAGGTTTTTTTTTCCAACCTGTGTTTTCTTCTAGAATGTGTTCTGAAGCACCCAGAAAAGGTGACTGTGTACAAACAAGGGGAAAAAGCTTCCTAGTCATACTGATTTCACCAGGATCTCCGCAGCAAGAAACTGTGGATGCTTGTCGTGACCATGGGAGGGCTGCCTTCCACTTAGCGTGCACTCAGCTACACGAAACCCATGTCTAGTGCCCATCCCACGTGAGCAGGCAGTGCTCCTACCACCTGTGGACCCTGACTTCCTCGTTTGGCTCACCAGGACGGCCCCACATCTGTACACCTAACATACACATGCATGTTGGGGGCTCGAATGGAGGGAGTCTCCAGCAGCCTGCAGCTTCAGGGACTCTTCCGAAAATCTGTATCAGTTACGGAGGCTTCTCTGGTGCTGTAACAAAGGAGTGCTCCCTGCTGCCTGGGAGTTTCCCAACTCCATTATCTTATGCCCTTCCCAGTCACTTTCCCTGGGCAGTAAATCCCATGGTGGAAGAGAGTTATCGTTACTTTTCATGAAAACATCTTATTTTTGTAGTTCTAAGTTTTGTGCATGTGTGACTGCATTGTTTCTGTGCCATTTTTTTCATTCTTTTGATTCGAGAGCAAGAGTGGGAGGGAGAGAGAGACACGAGCTGCTCCTCAGTCCTGCACTTCCCTGCTGCTGCTCATGGTGCTTCTGTTGTGGCAGGTGCGAGGGCTGAACTTGGGCCCCATGCGTGGTAAGGTGCTCACTCTAGCTCACCTGGATAACAAGAACACTTTTTTTTTGTCACTGTTGGGGCTTTACCACTCTGGGTTGACTTTTCCAGACAGAAATAGGGACAGAGACAGAGAGGAAAAGAAAAGAGGAAAATGTACCGCAAAACCAAAGCTTCCTTCAATGCTCTACTGAAATGTCTTCATGGACCACCATGACATCATTTAAGCACCGCGTGGACTTTTGGGTCACAGGATTTCGGAGCTACTTTGAGTCCTAGCCGGTAACCCCCAGGGAGGGCATGACAGAAATCTTTATGAAAATTAATCAAAATGTTTCCTGGCCCAATATGTCTTTTGACCACCAGGAGGAGCTATCAACTCACAAGACTTCAGGCTGCCTTGCCAGCCGTTCACTTTGCAGGTTTCCCAAGCAACTGAGACCACAGTAGAGTGTCAATGAGTTTTGTGAGGAGGGCCTGGTCTATGACGGCCTGTAGGAGTGAAGAAAGTGACTCCAAATGCAAAGAACTTTCCAGAATACTTTCTCCACGAACACTTTTCCCTTTAACACCAGACTGAAATACCAAATAGCAAACTATTCCTTCTGTGCTCTGGTGCACCTACCACTGCAACTATTGTATTTATCTGAAAATACCAGTCTTCCTCTGTGACACTGGGTCACAGTCTTCTCCAAATGGGTCTGCACAGGAACTGCATGACGGCTGTCGCTTGAAAATGACTCCCTGTTCTTAACTGACTTCCTCGCCCCTTACTGCTTTGACTCCAGTTATATGTGAGCATTCTGTCTACTTTTTAAGAACAATCTATTTTTTAAAGACATTTATTTTGGGGGCTGGGTGGTGGTGCACTTGGTTGAATGCACATATCACAGTGCATAAGGACCTAGGTTCAAGCCCCTGGTCCCCACCTGTAGGGGGAAGCTTCCTAAGTGGTGAAGCAGGGCTACAGGCCTCTCTCCCTCTCTTTTCCCTCTCAACTTCTGTCTCTATAAAAAAAAATACATGTATATGCTAAGGTAAATATTCTTTAAACTTATTTATTTCATGAGAGAGAGAAGCTGGAGCTCCGCTTCAGCATATGAAGTGCCAGGGCTTGAACCAGGGGCCTCATGCATGCAAGCCCCATGCTCTACCACTGGACTCCCTCCCTGGTCACATAAAATATATTTTAAAGAAATGAATTAAAATATATGTATTTTTTAGGAGAGAGAGCGCAGAGTGCTGCTCCGCTGTGGCATATGGCAGAGGGCTGGGCTCTGACGCTCCCCAGCGATTCATTTCCTTTTGCATCGTATCTTTTGACATAAAGTCAGGTAAACTCCAGAAAGGGAAGGGGATTCTCTGTCTTTCTATGATACTCTGGAGTTCGACCACTCCGACAACTTGTTTTTAGAGGTGGCAACTAACACTGCCTTCCTCCCAGAGCACACATGCTGCTCTGCCCATCAGAAGGTGCGATCTAGTATCCTGCCCTTATATCTGAACTGGCCTTTATTGACTTATAGTCAAGAAAGTGTGGGGAAAGGGATATTTTGAGACTTCCAAGGCTGGATTAGAAGAAGCCTGGCAACTTGTGCCTGGGTCTCGTGATGCTTGTGGCAACGTAAGTAAGATGAGCAGAGGATTCATGCTTACAGCCAGATCTAACCCTAGGCTGACAGTTACTACTGACTGTCATGTGAGTGAGTCATCATGTGCATTTATTTAGGCCCTAGATAGTTCCAGTCTCAGGTGAGATGACATCTGACTAAATGTTTATGACAGGCTGAGAGGGAGCCCCACTATCCCACATTATCATGAGAAATGATAATAAATCATTTGTTTAAACGACTAAGTTTTTTTTTTTTGAGGGGGTAGTTATGAAGCAGTAGATAATCAAGACATTTGGAAAGAAGAAGGATTAGTTCTAAATGTCGAGAAAGTAGTTTTTCTCTATTTAAACCTATTTGTAGAAGCCTACTCTTCACCAAGAACTCGCAAGCGGCTGAGTGAATAGACTAGTAAATGGTCAACTGGAAGGACAAAAGTGGTAAGAGCCAACCTGACAGTGTCCTTGTTCGTGCCAGGGCACTGCATACCAGACACAGCCTAGGGGGCGGGCGTACCTAATGTTGGAGTGGGACTGAGTTACAGTGCTTAAATTTACTGCCTTTACGGTTCAGAGGTGTGTCTTCAGCATGAAAACCCAGGTGGAGACTTGGACACGGCACTGGGGGATGAGCTGAAGGGACTTGGGCAGGCACAGTCAGCAGCCATCTGGACCCAGCTTCTTCATTTTTTTTTTTTTATTTATTTACAGAGAGCAAGAGAGAGGAGGGACAGAAAAAGAGAGAAACCACAGCACTGCTCCATCATCCATGGGGCTAACCTGGTGTAATCTACTGTATTTGTCTATGGTGCCAGAGCTCAAACCCAGGGCCGCATGCATGGTAAGGCATGGGTTCTATTAGGGGAATTGTCTTGTGGAGCCAGGACATATTTGGCAGAGAGTTCAGGTTAGGAAAAGAAATACAACAGATTAACTTAAAATTTTTTTCCCCTTCAGCGCTATTCAAGAGCATTTGCCTTAAAATACTGTAAACGTGGGTCTCTGTTACAACATTTATTCATGGTTCGCTGGTCCGAGCTTCCTTCCTTTTTATATCCAAAGTCGTCTTTCAGTGTGTCTTCTTTACAGGACAAGTTACTGTTCCTTCTTTATGTCTGCATCCTTTCTATATCAGAAGTCTTCACTATGTACCCACTTACTGGTTCAGTGTCTTCTTTTAATGTTTGAAACTCTTGCTTCCTAGTGCTGACTCCTCTTTTTTGAATACCATAGTTGATGTTAGGAAGGCAGCCACAGAGAGTGGAATAGGCATCAGAACAAGGGCTGGAGAGGGTAAAAACTTGTACTCTGAATTCAGTTCGGCAGAGAACTAGTTGACTGTTTTTACTCCCAGCTCCCTGGGTCCATATTCCCCATAGGAAATGAGGGGTTGGGCTCGATAATTCTGGTGAAAGTCTGTGACCCTGTCTGCTACAGCCTTACCCCCTCTTGCCATCTGATAAGGCTTTCCAGTTTGGTCCCTGGATCTCTTCACTACTTTGCCCTTTTCTTTACCACTCTTAGTGTGACCTTATAGATTTGCATTCTTTGAAGAAATATTTTTCCTTAATGAGCCCCATGACATAAATTTGTGCTAATTTCTGTTTTAATAATTATAAGAACAAAGAGACTCCATCCCTCTGATACCTGGAAGCAATAGCCAGTGACTGGTATTCAAGCTCAGACCATTCTCTGCTGTGCCTATTTCTCATATTCAACCCTGGAAAACACTGGACTTGAGGTATCACGGCTACTTTCCTTTACACTGCAAACACTGCTATGGAAAAGGACAGAATCAAACTTCACAGCAGGAACTAGGCACTGAATATGAAACACATGCTTGCTCTCAAAAGAGCAATGTCCAACTGAAAAAGAAACCCATCAATAATTGGAAAATGAGTAAAATATTGAGTTGTTAGAAAAGTAATGTTTTTTTCTATGCAAAAATACACCATTTAACCCAACGGTGGGGATACAGAACTTTGGTAACCCTCTAGCAATCAAATGGAAATAAAAAATGGAAAAAAATGTACCATGAATTTTCTAACAACCCAACAGTTTTAAAACACTTTCCCTCCCTTTAACAGAGTTATCTCTTCTGATGAAGTCTTTCTCACCTGAAGAAAATTTTCTGGTTTTTGTTACTGTTTTAGTATAACATTTTTCAAGGGTTCATTTTAACCTTCATGTTTAATTTCGCACTTTGTGATCATTCTTGATTAGTCAAGACAAGACTCTTTCTGTCTTAACTTTGATCTTTATTCTTGCAAACATTTCAGTGGAAAATAGCTGAGTTTTCTCCTAGGCTGCATGTTCTCCTTCTGAGGCGGATATGGAATGGCTGGTTTCTTGGCAGCATAGCTGCTGCAACCACCACTCAGAGTAGTGTCCAAAGACAGCCAGGGATGGATGGATGGACGGACAGACAGACTGACTGACTGACTGACTGACTGTTAGAGGTAGGATTCTTTGAGATCTTAGTGCTGAAAGCACAGAGGAAAGTTCTCTAGGTCATAAAGCTGTTTTCAAAGACATAGTCACACATCAAAGGAGGACAAGTGGGGCTCATGAGGCCCTCTGCTCTCCCTTCTGTAAGCAATATCCTTCCATCCTTACCTCGGGCACTGGAAGGGGCAGAGGTAATCATCTGGGACGGTGCTGAGTGAGTGGAACTCAGGCTGGAGGAAGAAGGGCTTGCCTGGGACGAGGACAATACAGAGACGTTGGTGACTGAGCCCTGGTACCTGGGGTTGGGATACGCGAGCTGCAAAGGCAGAAAAACCAGCAAAGTAGAGGTCTGAATAGTCAGGATTCTATGCCTGGTCTAGAACTGGCTTCTTTGTACCAGAAGGTGCCTAGATCTGGTGTCTGATGCTATGCCATGGGCCCAAAGTCACTTGTCACCCATATAGCAGGAGTGTTTAGTTGGCTCTGGTGAAGGGAAGAAGCAAGATAGCAGGAAGCAGGACACAGTCATCAAGAATGACACAAAGGGGGCAATTTGGCAGAGGATTTTTCCATGAGGTTAAATTTTTTATTTGAGGAGAGAGAGAGAGAGAGAGAGAGAGAGAGAGAGAGAGAGAGAGAGGACGAAACAGAGGGCACGCAGAGAGCGCTGCTCAGCTCTGGCTCATGGTGGTGCTGGGGACTGAACCTGACTTTGGAGCCTCAGGCATCAAAGGCTTTGCATAACCATTATGCTGCCCCTCTAGCCCTCCCACGGAATTCCTAAGGGTAGTTAGGACTGAAGATGAATTTTCTTATTGGGGAGTAAGACTTGGAAACTATGGTGGGGTAGCATGGAAGGAAGGCGGTTCTGATAACTCGGGGTGATCTGCATGCAGGGAGCAGAGTAAGCAGAGCTCCCAGCCTTCAGACCAGACCAGTCAGCGGAGGGGTGGCTCCTCCAGGTCTGGAGCCCTGGCCCATCCTACTCGATCAGTTCTGATACCTGCATGTGGTGATAAAGGTCCTCGGGAGCCTCGCCCATGGAGCTGTCCCCCAGCAGTGCCACGTTTCCCGCTTCACTAGACGCGTGTGAGGAGAGGGAGGAGGATGAATGGCGGCCTGCGCCCATCAAGTTCATGGGGCTGTGGACAAGAGTTGGAAACAGGGAGGAGTCAGGCCTAGATGTGCGAGCCCAAGCTGGGTGCAGGGGAGATAGACAGTAGGAGGGGTCGGTCATGGGCAACGTTTTTTTCTTCTCACCACCAGTGGTTTGGAAGGTTCTATCGATAAAGCTCAGACGTCCTTGAGGCCTGGAGCAAACCTTACATCTCATCCTGCTGCTCCAGGGACCCTGGTCTGGGAGAGCCAATCGCAGACTGGCAAAGGGACCCCTGGTCTGGGAGAGCCAATCGTAGACTGGCAAAGCTTCTGCTCTGAGGTAAATG
Organism: Erinaceus europaeus; assembly: GCF_950295315.1. Taxonomy (NCBI): domain Eukaryota; kingdom Metazoa; phylum Chordata; class Mammalia; order Eulipotyphla; family Erinaceidae; genus Erinaceus; species Erinaceus europaeus. Next base: position 95,879,407 of record NC_080173.1, read on the forward strand.
GTTAATAGTCACTCAATCTGATAGTATCAGCAATTTTTCAATCAGGAGGCTGAATCAGGTCAAGAATTCACAGTACTTGGGAGTTGGGCGGTAGCGCAGCGGGTTAAGTGCAGGTGGTACAAAGCGCAAGGACCGGCGTAAGGAGCCCGGTTCCCGGTTCGAGCCCCTGGCTCACTGCCTGCAGGGGAGTCGCTTCACTGGCGGTGAAGCAGGTCTGCAGGTGTCTTTCTCTCCTCCTCTGTCTTCCCCTCCTCTCTCCATTTCTCTCTGTCCTATCCAACAACAACAATAACTACAACAACAGTGAAAAACAACAAGGGCAACAAAAGGGAAAATAAATAAAAGTCTCTTCTTGGTATGGGAATGCTACCCAAATGGCTAACTGTGAACACTCTGTTGTCCTCCTTCCACATCTGTGTCCGCAGACCTGCCAACAGCTATTGATATGAGGCAGCCCATCCTTCCTTCCTTCCTGTGATTTACTGAACGTTCAGTCTGTGCTGCCTTGATGCTCATATTCTCATAGTAACAAACACATCCAGTCAGGCTCCTTCCCGATCCTGACCTCCTTCCCTGGAGGTCCTGAATAGCCTCAGCTGATTAGGGCAGTTCAGGACTCCTGAGTGCAAGACAAGCACACCTTGATAACTGCATTACTATTTGTTTTCTTTTTTAAATATTTATTTGTTTATTCCCTTTTGTTGCCCTTGTTGTTTTATTGTTGTTGTGATTGATGTTGTTGTTGTATAGGACAGAGAGAAATGGAGAGAGGAGGGGAAGACAGAGAGGGGGAGAGATAGACAGACACCTGCAGACCTGCTTCACCGCCTGTGAAGCGACTCCCTTGTAGGTAAGGAGCCGGGGGCTCGAACCAGGATCCTTACGTCGGTCCTTGTGCTTTGCGCCACGTGTGCTTAACCTGCTGCGCCATAGCCTGACTCCGTTTTCTTTTTAAAAGCTGACTGGTTACCCTTATTGCCCCGGGATTAAGTCCAAAGACCTGAATAAACAAGCTCCATTCAGAGCTGGCCCCAGCACTCTTAGATGCTGTGGGTTCCTTTACTAGAGTCCTTGGCTCCACTGTTGTGCTGACTGAGGCTTACATATATATAATTTTTTAAAAATATTTATTTTATTTATTCACTTTTGTTGCCCTTGTTGTTTTATTGTTGTAGTTATTATTGTTGTTGTCGTCGTTGTTGGATAGGACAGAGAGAAATGGAGAGAGGAGGGGAAGACAGAGGAGGAGAGAAAGACACCTGCAGACCTGCTTGACCGCCTGTGAAGCGACTCCCCTGCAGGTGGGGAGCCGGGGTTCGAACCGGGATCCTTATGCCGGTCCTTGTGCTTTGCGCCACCTGCGCTTAACCCGCTGCGCTACAGCCCGACTCCCTTACTTATATTTTTGACAGTGATTTTTTTTTTATTAAGGAAATGCTGATTTACATTTGTCACAGCAGTACAATCACATCTCTGCAAAATATGTGTCAGCACATCTCACGCGCCACCAAAGTGCTATCACTGCCCACCACAGGACACTGGGCCCCGCGTCCTTAATGGCCCCTCCCAGCCTCCCTGTGAGAGTCTTCAGATCTGCTGAAACTGAACATGCTGTTATCAGTGTTTTGCTGTACAAATGAATGCTTTGCTTCTTAAATTCCACTCATCTGGCATTTGTACTTCTCATACTATCATTTCAAGGCACTTGCACAGGCAGTTCCTTTGTTTAGTTCTTGCTCCATCACCCTCCTAATCCCAATTCTACTCTGCCTAGCTAACTTCTGATTATCCTTTTGACCCCACACGCCCCTTCCTCCGTATTCCCGTAACACCTAGTGCCACCTAAGAGAGTGACTGGCTGGATGCAGTCTGAGTCCTGTGGCAGAACTGTGCGTTCACCACACATGCGTAAGAGGGGATACGAGCATACTTCGGTCTTCTCTGCTCTGACCCTTGACATTCAGCCTTACCTCTGTGGAAGGGCCCCTCTCCACCACTGAAGTCATACCTGTGCCGGTGGGTCATCTTGATGTTCTCAGGGCTCATGGGGCTATGGGATGCTAGTATATTCCCCCGTGGCGTGCTGGTTCCTGAACACGCAGGGCTTAGCTTGTCCAACCCAGGAAACTCCTGTTGAGAAATGAATGCGTCTTCACCAGAGAGTACAAAATAAATATGTAAGCAAGGGGCAAGAGGGAAGTGGAGGCTGGTGATGGCAATGTCAAAGGAAAAGAGGGTCACACGTTATTCATTCACCATGAGCTGCCAACTTCTTTTGGGCAAAGACCCCTTAGTCACCAAAGTACCCTCCTAACCACACTGGAGCTGGGTTGTGCCGTGCTAAGTTGACCTCACCGAGAGAAAACATCTGGGTTAAGCTGAAACTGGTCTATGTTCAGAGAACTATGTTAACAGGTTTTCTCACTAAAGAGTAAGCAGAGGAAGAGCTTATCAGTCCGTGAGCATCTAAGGACTGGGGTTGGATTTTATTGGATGGCCAAGCGGTTTAGCTCTTAGCGACTTGGGTTAAACTGTGACACAGTCTATATGCGCAGACAGGACACAGAGTTCTGATGTAAATAATGGAAAAAATAGTTTTATTTTACTGTAATCAAATTCTGAGTATATTCATATATTGGCAAAAATTTATTATTTTTACTATTTTCTTTTTTATCAGCTCTGGTTTTTGGTGGTGCTGGGGACTGAGTCAGGAACATTTTGTGTTTCAAGCATGAAAGTCTGTTGTGTTATTTCCTCAGTTCTTGGTAAAACTTGTTTAATTTTATTATCTTTATTTATTTATTGGATAGAGATAGCCAGAAATTGAGAGGCAGGGAAAGACAGAGAGGGAGATGGAGAGACACCTGCAGATGTACTTTACCACTTGTGAAGCTTTCCCCCGGAGGTGTGGACTGGGGGCTTGAACCTGGGTCTTTATGCATTGTGACGTGCACTCAACCAGGTACACCACAACCCAGCTCCCTTGGTAAAACTTGTTTAAAAGTTAGGGATTTAATAGTGGTTTGCAAGATTACAGGGTATAGTTCCACTGTACGCATCACCCAAGTACTGTGTCCTGACCTTCCCAACAACTACTACCATGGTACTCACAAGTCTTACAGTTTGTTTACTTCTGTCTGTTTTTTTTTCCTTCAGGGTTATTGCTGGGGCTTGGTGCCTGCACTACAAATCCACTGTTCCTGGCAGCCATTTTTTTCCATTGTTGTTGTTGGATAGGATAGAGAGAAATTGAGGGGGGAAGGAGGAGAGGGGGGACAGAGAAAGATAAATTCCTGTAGACCTGCTTCACTGCTTGTGAAAGGACTCCCCCAGCCCTTCAGGTGAGGAGCTGGGGGCTCAAACCAGGATCCTTGTGCTTTGCACTATGTGCACTTAACCCAGTATGCTACTCCCCCCCTTTTTTTTTGCAAAACCTTTTGATCCCAGATTCTCTGGAGTATATTATTTTGTGTCCCTAATTGTGATTCTAAAGAAACAAAACATAGCTGTTTAACTATTCCAGTTAGTGTGTATGTGTGTGTGTGTGTGTGTGTGTGTGTTTGTAGGGAATCTCAGAATTTTGGTAGTAGGTATAGTGTGGAACTATAACCCTGGAATCTTATAAACTACTATTAAATCACTAATAAAAATTGAAGAAACATAATTGTCTAGGCTTCCTCAAGTCCTTCACAATCTATTAAGTCCAACAGGGATGTTTCTGAGATCGGGCCGGGAAATCAGCAGGTCTTCCACGCCCTTCTTTCACAGCAACCTGAAGGCTGGCTACGCTCTGTATCCCTGCTCTGGAGATCCTGATGTGCATGAGGAGTATCCCGTGCTTCTTGCTGCAGCGCCTTGGCACCCCGCATGGCAGACACACTCCTGCTCTCCCTCAGTGGCCAGGCTCCAGCTTGGCTGCATCATCTACTATGAAGAGGCATTTAGGCAACGTGGCAACAGTCAGGTTGGCCGAAGCCACAGTGGAATGCTAATCAGATTAGTGATACTACCCCAGTTCTTTACAAAATGGACGTCTTAATTTGCAAGGGGGAAATATAATACTTTCTCTACATGTTTCACCTTGAAATGCCATGAGGGAATCATGATGACAGAAGAAAAAAGTTTCAGGCTCCATGGACTTTACTCTGAAAAAATGTGTCTACCTCTCAAACTACAGATAGCCAGCTGTCTTTCCTTTGTTCCTTCCTCCCTCCTTCCTTTCTCTCTCTTCTTCCTTTCCTTCTCTTTCTAACATTTCATGCTGATCACTTGCATATAGAATAGGCTAAGACTTGGACTGGGGATCTGGAGAGATTGAGATAACCAGAACCTCCAGAATTTTAGGCAAAATTCAGTCCGGCCCAAACAGGTCTTTCCTCCTCAAGGCCTCTGTGGTCAGTGGTCATCCCTAAGGGGGACTTCTGTTCGCCATAACCTTGTCCAGTGTTAAGCAGCAATACTTCCCTCCACTTCTGCCCAGGAGTTCTCGAGTAGCAGGTCAGAGAGATAATGAGGTTCAGACCCAAGATCTAGTAGGCGGCTTGCGTAGCAGGAAGGCTTCTCTAGACAGTACTTGGAGCCAGTTACATGGCTAACAATGGGGTAAGTGTGTATGAACAGGGGACTTCAGGTCATCTGAACCCAAGTCTCAGCCCTGTAAGACCCCTAAATGGGAAGTAGTCTGGAAATACGAGCCTTGCTTCTGTTTGCATATTATCAGTCCTTGGGCCATACCTTCATATGGTGACCAAACAGGGAGACAGGAAGAACTTCTAGAGCCTAGACCGGACCCCAGACCTGACTGACTTCTTTAAGAGCTGAAAGTTATGGCAGAAGCCAGTCAAGTTGTTCAGAACTTCTCTTTTTCTTATTTTGGTTTACTGGGGTCTCATGCCTATGTGATTCTACTGTTCTCACCACATTCCTTTGCCCCCTCCCTCCCTTCCTTCTTTTTAAGATAGAGACAGAGAGGTAGAGAAAGACAGAAGAGGTGAGACACCACAGCATCTGTCATCAACGAAGCTCCATGTGGTGCTGGGGTCTTCAGCCCGGTCCTTGAGCATGGCAGAGTGTGCGTTCTACCAGGTGAGCTATTTCTTTAGCTCCACCAACTTCATCTAAAATGTAAGCCTGGGTCACTAGATGTCAGAGGGGGCTGGATGGAAGAGAGAGGGAAGGGAGAAAGGGAGTTTCAAGGGAAGAGTAGAGAGGGAAAAGGGGGGCGGAGGAGATAAAGACGGGGATGAAGAGCCGTCTGACTCAGACTACATCTTTCCGCTAAGCTCTCTGGGATGAAAACAGCACGAGAGACCCCTATATGCGGGCCACTGATGTTGGCCTTTTTCTTCCTCATGTGAAAACCTCTTTCACCAGCCATGAAAACATGCTCTTTTCCTACGAATGACTTCTCCTTAGGGAAGGGCCAATGAGGGGTCCCTGGACATCCTTCTCCTGAACAAAGAACTCATTTCCTCCCTATTTTATTTGATAGGACAAAGCAAAATTGAGAGGGGAGGGTGTTGGTATGCTTCTGGATTCTGCTTCTAAGACCCCTTCTGTTTCATTGGTTTGATCCCCCGTGCTTAACACTGTATTCTATTTGCATAGCCACTGTTGACTGAGCACCACCCTGCCTCCAGGACACTGGTTTAATCCTCACTGGTCCTCGCCTTTTCTTTTCCCCCTGCCCCTTGTCCTGCGTGCATCCTTTTTGGACCTGACTCTTCCGCCTCAGGATAGAGAAGGACAAGACTGTGATTAGAGATAGCTGAGACTGTGCTGCGTTCCACATGAATAAAGACTGAACTGCGTACCACTCAGCCATGAGTCCCTGGTCGTCTCTGTCTCCCGCCCGTGAAGCCAACCCGGCAGGAGGGAGAGGTAGAGAGGGAGCAAGAAAGAGAAACACCTGCAGACCTACTTCACTGCTCGTGAAGTGTCCTTGCTGCAGGGAGTAGGGGCTCGAGCCTGGTCCCTTGCGCACTGTATGGTGTGCGCTTAACTGGGTGCACCACTGCCCCTCCCCCAAGGAACTCACTTCCGCCTCTGTCTCTCTGTGATGGGAACAGCTTTTCCTTCACATTTCCTGTCCCTTACCTGTCCCACTCCCCTGTCCCACTTTGATTAGGCTTTTTGTGACAACCTGTTTTTCTGAAGCAGGGATCAGCTTACATGGTACAGACTGGCTCGCATCATCTGGAACTGATCGATCAGCTTCTTATGCAGAGGGCGCATTTCCGGGTGCACAAATTTCTCGTGAACTGCCAGGCCAACTCCAAGGACGTGGACCTATTAGAGTGACGGACAGGCCGTTTCGTTACTCAGTCTCTGAGACCTGAAGCCAGCCTGCGGTGCACTTGTCCCCTTTTGACCACTGCCCTCTAGCCCTGTAAGACACACCTGCTCCTGCATGAGTTCCTTGAGCTGCGTGATCTTCTCCGCGTCTCCTGGATGCTTGCTGATATAATCTTTATCAAAGAAGGCCTGAGGGCAGGGGAGACAGTAGAACTGTTATGAAAACACTATATGTATTCTGTATATGTATTATGTATATGTGTATATGTATATGTGTATATGTACTATTTAAAAAGAAGGCTTGTGAAAGGAAAGGACAAATCAAGAAGACCATTTGCTTTGTGTTTTTTTTTTTTCTTGCCTCCAAGGTTATCACTGGGGCTTGGTGCCTGCACTCTGAATCCACTGCTCCTGGAGACTATTTCTCCCCTTTTGTTGCCCTTGTTGTTATTGTTGTTGTTGCCATTATTGCTGTCGTTGTTGTTGGCTAGGACAGAGAGAAATCCAGAGAGGGTGGGAAGACAGAGAGGGGGAGAGAAAGATAGACACCTGCAGATGGGGAGCCAGGGGCTCGAACCGGGATCCTTACGCCAGTCCTTGCGCTTTGCACTATGTACATTTAACCCACTGTACTACCGCTCAGCCCCCAAGAAGACCATTTTCTTTGCAGGACTACAACTTAGATGTGATCCAGGAACTTTTTTTTTTTTTTGCCACTGGGATTATTGCTGAGGTTTGGTGCCATTCCCATTGGCCTTTTTTTTTTTTTTTTTTTTTTGGCTAGAGGGTGAGAAACAGAGAGAGAGACAGAGAGGAACAGGAAGAGAGAAAGAGAGGGAGGAAGAGACAGAAAAGGCGATACATCTGCAGCACTGATCTACCAATCACGAAGCTCCTCCATCCCTTGCAGGTGGGGACTAGGGGTTTGAACCCAGGTCCTTGTGCAGGGTGACAAGTGTGCTCTACCAGGTCGTGACCCCAAGGTCCAGGAAGTTTATTTCTGCAACACAGAAGGTGGAGCAGAGGATAAAGCATTGGACTCACAAGCATGGCTTTAAACACCCAGTTTGATCCCTGACATTGCGCCTCTGTGATACTCTCGTGTGTCCTCCCCCATCGTCTGTCCCCTACCTCTCTCTCATCAAGGAATATATACTTACATTTTTATTATAAATAAAAGCAAAGTGTAAGTCAGAAAGTGCCATCAGAAAGGCAGTCAGACTATTTCCTCACAGTACACATATCGGTGCGCCTCTAGCTTGGTATTTAACCCTCCTGTAACCGTAAGTGCGCTTTTTTGGATACAGACAGAGAGAAGTTGAAAGGAAATGAAGAGACAGAAAGGGAGGGGGGAAGGAGGAGAGAGAGAGAGAGAGAGAGAGAGAGACTTGCAGCATTGTTTCACTGCTTGTTAAGCTTCCCTCCTACAGTTGGAGACCAGGAGCTTGAACCTGGGTCCTTGCGCACTGTAAAGTGTGCACTCAACCAGGTGTACCACTGCCTGGCCCCTTAGGTATTTTTTTTTTTTTTGCCTCCAGGGTAACTGCTGGGGCTCAGTGCCTGCACTACAAATCCACTGCTCCTGGAGGAGACTTTTCCTCTTTTGTTGTCCTTGTTGATCATTGCTGTTGTTGTTGTTGGATAGGAGAAAAATTGAGAGGAGGGGAAGACAGAGAGGAGGAGAGAAAGATACCTGAGGACCTGCTTCACCGCTTGTGAAGCAACCCCCTTGCAGGTGGGGAGCTGGGGGCTCGATAGGTGTGCTTTTTGATCTAAGAATGGCTGAAGGTGGTCAATCATTTATGTCTGGAGCCTGCATGGCTTGGGTAGGGCAAGCAGGGCTGCTGGCCAGAGTTCAGAGGATATAGCCTTAGCTAGCTGTCAGGACAGGATAATGCCCCAACTTGAAGCTTGTGAGAGCTTTGGATCAGATCTCATGTTTTGCTAGCTATGCTGATTGATGTGATGATAACCTCTTGCACCTGATGCTGACTGCTGGCATATTCACACCTGATGTGACTGCTGGACTGTATAAAGGCTGTGGAAAAGCAATAAAAGAAGCTAGCAAGGAGAAAGTAGCAAGAAGGAGCGGAGTGAGCGTTCCTGTGGCTTCTCTCTCCCGCTGGCTCCGTGTGCTAAAGGCCTCCCCTTTCCACCTTTCCCGGACTATTCTCCCTTAGCCCTTTGGTCTGACCCCTGACCCCTGACACTAGCTCACAATTTGCTTCTTGCAAAGCACTCAATCTAGGATTTCTCTCAGAACTCAATCAACACCTTCTCATAATCACATGTATAACCCATCTTTCAAAGTTCAGAAAATCAAAAGGAAGAAAAAAAATCCCACTAGGGCTGTGCCAAGAAACTGGAGTTCTGGGAAGAGACCTAAGTTCATGGCAATAGTTTGTAATGACCCAGACCTGCAAGCGACTCAGATGCCCAATGGCAGATGAGTGGCTAAGAACCTTGTGGTATATCTACACAATGGAATATTATGCAGCTATTAAAACAATGAGGTCATCCCCTTTGCAATATCTTGGTCAGAACCTGAAAATATTATGTTGGGTAAGATTAGCCAGAAAGAGAAAGACCAATAGTAAATGATCTAACTCACAGGTGGAACTTAAGAAAAATGAAGAGAGTAGCCCCCAAATATGGGAAAGGTGTGTAGATATTGACTGTAAACCCCATCGATTTGATCTGATCTGGGGCCCATATTCAGCTTAGGAGCCTATGTGACCTCTGAACCCCTGTAGATCTGAGCTCACATTCTGTGGTCATGAGTAGGAACGTTCCAAGCTGCCCCAATATCAGGACCCATCTTCCTCAGGTGTAGCATAGAGTATGTTGTCCAGCCTCCCTTTGGAGGATGGAACATTCTCTACCATTGTTGATCCACATTGAGGAAAGGTCCTATGGGGGCCCACAAAGGAGTCTATTTTGTTGTTCTTGATAGAGATGACCGGTAACAATGGAGAGGGGGATTTATTCAAGGTCTAGGCCCATAGTGTCTGTTTGGGAATCTCAGGACTCCTCGAATAGGGACCCAGCAGATGGGGTGGTTACTCTCTTTCCTGACCCAGCTTTCTGGTCCTTTTTCCAGCCATGACATCATCTCCCCAGGCTTGGCTACACCTGCAAATCAGATCTCAGGCTTGGGGGAAAAAAAAACTAGTATAGCCACAGGCCCTTTCGAATATAACTGAAATATGCCTACTAGCTATCTACAAAACAGAGACCTCCCCTAACTCTTCATCTGAACTATTCCAGCCTTTAGGTTCATGATTAGTCAACAATTTGTTTGGCTTTATACGTTAACTCTTTTCAGCCACCAGGTTCCAGATGCTAACATGATGCCAACTGTACTTCCCTGGGCAGACAACCCCACCAATGTGTCCTGGAGCCCCACTTCCCCACTTGGGAAAGAGAGAAGCAGGCTGGGAGTATGGATCGACCTGTCAACGCCCATGTTCAGCGGGGAAGCAATTACAGAAGCCAGACCTTCCACCTTCTGCATCCCACAATGGCCTTGGGTCCATACTCCCAGGGTTAAGGAAAGCTATCAAGGGAGGGAATGGGATTCAGAGTTCTGGTGGTGGGAATTTTGTGGAGTTGTACCCCTCTTATTCTATGGTTTTGTCCTTTTTATAAATAAAATAAAATAAATGTGAAAAAATCAATAAATCTAACATCACAAGAGTTTAAAAAAAAGAAAAAAAAGAAGAGTAAGGGAAACACAAGGTAAAACTTGGACTGGGTGTCGTGCATGCACCAAAGCAGAGGATTATGGGGAAGCGACGGAATGAAGGACATTGGGGTTCTGGTGTATGATTGGGGAGAGGACCTAGGTTGGAGAAGCAAATGTCTTGCAGATAACTAGACACCTATCATGGGGAGAAGAGGGGCTGTACCTATGTGTAGCAACTGTACTGTAAACCATCAACCCCCCAATTAACAACAACAAAACCAACCAACCAACCAACCAACCAACCAAAACAAACCAGGGGCTGGGGAGGGAAACACAAAGCAGAACTTGGACTGGGTTTGGTGTATTGCACCAAAGGACTCTGGGGCAGGTGGACAGTGCTCAGGTCCTGACATGATGGCGGAGAAGGACCTAGGTGTGGCGGTGTGATAGAGTGTTATATGGAAAACTGAGAAATGTTACACATGTGCCAATGACTGTATTCTATTGTCTAATGGAAACCATTAATGCCCCAATAAAGAAAAAAAGAACCCTCATTCCAGGACACACACCAGGAATTGGGAATGCCAAGAAGAAGAACCTGAGAATCACTTTCACAGTCAAGCTGTCTGTGTGGGCTTGGTCTTGGGCACTCACTCACCTCCTGGTAGCGGGCAATGCCTCCGTTGACAGCTGCATCGATGACACCATTCAGACACATGCTGAGCAGATTGATGTTGCCATGCACCTGCTTGTGTTGGTACTGGCTGATCAGGGCCCGAAGCTCCTGGTTCTTATTCTCAACCACTTGGATGGCATTCTCCAGTGGGCTTACCTCCACCTGGGCATTACACAGTGATAACTCCTCTTTCATCACAGTTCTGAGAACAGGGATCAGGAATCTGTGATGCAGATTCCCCCCATCCTTGTTCCTAAGGTCCTAAGATGGCCTAGATCTTTTTTAATTTTTTCCTTGTTAACTTGTACAGCAAAACAGTGAAAGTAGAGCATCAGTTTTGAAGTCAGAGAGCTTTGGCTTTCTCAACCTCAGAGAATAGTTCCTCATTTACAAACTGGGTGATTTAAAATAGCTAGAGGTATTGTAAGGATTAAATGGGAGAAAATGTACAAGGTCCCAAGCATAGGATGGGCCTGTGGGTGCCTAGGTCAGACAGGTGACTGAAACTCTTTTGCAGTCCTGAGAGAAAGTTCAACACAGACAGGGATGAGGAAGCAGTGTGAAGATCATTCCCATTTGGGGGCTGGGTGGTGTCACACCTGGTCGAGGATACACGATGCAGTATGCAAGGATCTGGGTTCGAGCCCCCACCTGCAGCGGGAAGCTTCACAAATGGTGAAATAGGGCTGCAGATGTCTCTCTGTCTCTCTCCCTCTCTATCACCCCCTTCCCTCTCGATTTCTGGCTGTCTCTATCCAAATAAATAAATAAAGATAATTAAAAAGAAATCATTCCCATTTGAAATGTGTCTCACCAGTTCCCTCCTTTCCACTTCAAACCATCTAGAGATGCCAGGTAAGCTGTGGGTGAGGGTCAGTGTAGTGCGTTCAATCCACAGGCTCTGCAGGGAGGGCACAGACAGGTATGGTGATCAGGCAACTTCAGTCACATTTCGTGTCTGAAGGATGGTAACAAAGCTTTGAGGAAGTGGGGCTTGCCCACGGCCTTTTTTTTCCTTCCTCCAGGGCTATTGCTGGGGCTCGGTGCCTGCACTATGAATCCACTGCTCCTGGAGGCTATTTTTTCTCTTTTGTTGCCCTTGTTGTTTATGGTTGTTGTTATTATTTTTGTTGTTATTGCTGTTGTTGTTGTTGGATAGGACAGAGAGAAATCAAGAGAGGGAAGGTAGATGAGGGGGAGAGAAAGACAGACACCTGCAGACTTGCTTCACTGCCTGCGAAGCGACTCCCCTGCAGGTGGGGAGCCCTTGGCTTGAACCCATATCGTTAGCCGGTCCTTGTGCTCTGCGCCACGTGCACTTAATCCGTTGCACTACCACCTGCCCCCCCCCTCCGTGGTTGCTGGGGTTTGGTGCCCACACAATGAATCCACTGCTCCTGGTGGCCATTTCCCCCTTTTCTCCCCCCTTGTTATATTTGATAGGAGAGAAATTAGAAGGAACAGGGAGCTTGAGAGAGAGAGAGAGAGAGAGAGAGAGAGAGAGAGAGAGACCGAGACCTGCAGCACTGCTTCACTGTGAAGCTTCCCCCCTGCAGGTTGGCACCTGGCCCCTTTACATGGTCTTGCTATAAACGCTGCTCCCCATTTCCTAGATTTTTCTCACCTTGAATTCATTTTCCTTGTCCTTGGGGCCTTTGTGAAAAGGCCTGTCATACCGGAACTTCCTCACATTGTTGACACGGTAGAAGCTCTTGATGCGATCCGGGACTCTGTCCATCTGCAGCACATCTACATAGTCTGGAATGGGAGTCACTGCATAGATCTGCAAGTCTGCACAGGAAGTAAAGGGCAAACCCAGGCTTTCTGGAGATACGGGCCTGAGTGACTAGGCCTTGTCATTTCGAGCACTAAGCGGCCAGGCAGTGGTGCGCCTGGTTAAGCACACACATTACAGTGTTCAAGGACCCAGGTTCAAGCCCCTGGATGCTACCTGCCGGGGGAAAGCTTCACGAGTGGTGAAGCAGGGCTGCAGGTGTTTCTCTATGTCTCTTTCCCTCTGTACCTCTCCCTCCCATCTCAATTTCTCTCTGTCTCTATCTGAAAAATAAGTAAAAAATATTTTTTTAAAAAAGGAGAGAAGAGCACCACAGCCCCGTCCCCTATTGATGGCGGCTGCACTCCCAGGCGTCTCTCAGATCCAAGGACAGTCACACCAAATCCCCGTATCTGGACCCCTGTCTTGGTCTAGCAGTGCATCTCCGGAGCACTCAGCCAAGCTGAGATGTCACAGTTCAGTGCTTTAGAACTCTTTAGGAAAGAAGGGCAGGAGGTCAAGAGAAACAGGTGTTCACCCCCAAAGGGCCACTGAGAGACGCTGGGCACTGAAGGATGACAGAACAGTGCGGAAGTTACATGGCCTGGACTTGCCCACTGTAGGTAAGCTCTACTTACTGCAAGAGACTACCTCACTGGGCTATGTGCGGAGATTACACATGGGAGCTCCCCTGCTCTCGCCTCTCTGGAACAAGCCTGCCACAGTCGCAGGGCAAGAAGCTGTGTGAGGGGTAAATGGTCGCCCCCTGCTGTGCTTGCTTTCTGCCTGGGCAAATTCTTACAGGGCCAGGTGTGGGCTACAGTGCTAGTAGCAGCGAGGCTGAGGGGGAAAGATGCCCTGCCAAGTCTGACTACCCTCACCCCTATGGCTGAGGACATGCCATGGACACCTCTGTGAGGCGCAAATATTAGCCTGCTAAGTATGTGCTCAGTGATGAGGACACGGTCTGGTTTAGGACTTACGAGTAACTAGCCTCTAAGACCAACAAGATGGCTGATGACTGGGTAGGTCCTGAGACCTCCCAGGACCCCAGCCCTCCTTCCCACAAGGGTCAAAAGATACACTGGGTATCACACTGCAGGATGGTGTCGTCAGGATGGTTGGGGTGCTGCATGGCGACAGCCTGTGGGAACTCGCTGAGCATCCTCTGCTGGAAGGCCTCCAGTCTCTCGTAGTCATGGCCTCGGCACACATATTCTTTGTTCTGCCACAAACACGAGAGCACACTCTATCCCACACCTGCAGCCCCACCTCCACATAGATGTCAGTGACAAACACGTCCTAGGAGGCCCAGTGGCAGTTGTTGCCCTAGGGGAGATGATGGTTAGGAAGGACGGGTGCCCTGTGATGTGTCAGGCTGGGGGGGGCGGGGGAGGTGAGGCTGCAGGAAGTTTGGAAGAGGAAGGGCATTTTACCCAGGAAGGGGTGCGAGGTGGTGGTGGGATTTTGGAGAAAGCCACATCTGAAGAGAGTCCTGAAAGGTTCGCCTGGGTTAGTTTGGTGAAGAAGAGTGGGGAAGGAAGGGTAAGCTATGTGGGTACAGTGACAGGCGGTACTAATGCAACAGTGGGAAGAATGCGGCTGAAAGAAAGTGCACTAGGAGAATGGGGGAGGTGACTCAGACTTGCAGGTGTGTGCCAACAGGGATCAATCACTACGGGTGCCACCAAATATCTTAAAAGGGGTGAGATCAGGTGAGTACTTCGGAAGAAACGTTTTTGTCAGCTGGGAGTAGTGTAGACCACTGTTCGATGTCCAGTAGTACTCAGGAAGTGTTTATTGCATGAATAACCCCCAAACAGCAGTGATTACTTTGCAAAGGTTTCAGTAGAACAAATCACATCATTCTAACTACAAGTCTTACATGTTTTATTATAATATATTTGGTTTGAATTAGAGCTCAGTTTTTCTCTTCAGGGACTGAAGTCATAACGAAGCACCTTCACACCTTTGGTACTGGCCGTCACTAGTACTGAGTGAGGGACTAGAGAGGTTCCTCTCAGTCCTCTGATCACGCCTGTCTGTCACCTAGCTGCCTCACCAGGCCCACTTTAAGGAAGTGGTCTAGGGCACTGGCATCCCTCGTTGGCATGTTGAGGAGGAGGAGGAAGAGGAACAGGAGGGGGAAGAAATGTGGGGAAGGAGAGGGGAGAGGAAGTAAGGGAGGGAGGAGGAGGAGGGGAGAAGGAAGTTTCCATAGGGTCAGTTAGATGCTTCTTGGTACAGGGCTGGTTACAGACCTAGTTTTGGAGGATCTGCTTTTTTTTTTTTTTTTTTTGGCATTGGATTTCTGCCCCCTTTTACTTTCCCCATTTACTGTGGGAGAGTGGAGCTAAGCTTGGGACACAGGATCGGATGGATGAGGATGGACAGGCCACGCCATAGGGAAATTAAGACCAGCAGGAGCAGGCTGGCCTCTCTAGTGGAATAGGGCAGTAGCAAAGGACAGAGACTCAGTCTCTCGCTTAATAAGCAGAACTGACATAGTATTTATGAAGAATTGGTATTTCGGTATCCACTCACAAAAGAAGTCATCACTAGAGTCTGTTTATAGATCAAATGAAGAGAAACAGAAATTCCCCCTAGCAGGGAGAGCTGGGTGCGTTTCCCTCTTTGTAGAGATTAGTAGATAATCACATTTGTAAAGCAAGGCAGGCAGAGGAATCAAGCTGACAGAACTGAAACAACAGATGACCTATGTGTCCAGGGAAGGCGAGGGAGTAACTAGCCTTCTGGGGAAGAAGCAGCGCACAGCACTGACCTTGAACTGGCTGTCAGTTTCAAGTGTGCTTGGGCAAGAGCGCCACCCTCCTACAAGAGACAGCTGCTGCTACACTGCACTGGGCTCTTGCAACCTACAAAGGAAACAGTTTTGGGGACTTTTAGTCCCACTGGGACTTATTTCATTTGCTGTAGATGAACTGGGTCACTGAGGGGAGGGAGGCAGCATCTGACCGGGCCAGGGAGATTTGTATACATGAACTTAGCTCCTAGGGACTCTTCTTTGTGTGGAGACAAAAGCAAGCAAACAAAAACAAAAGCAGAAAATAAATAAAACCAAACCGTGCATGACCATTCAGACTATCCCCTGTAAACATCATCATCACCACCACCACTACCTCCAGAGCTGTTCAGTTCTGGCTCACGGAGGTATGGAGGACTGGAACTGGGACTCTGGAGCCTCAGGCATGGCAGTTTTATTTGCACAGTCACTATGCTATCTCCTCCACTTCACTTGCAGACATAATTTGCAGTTAAATGTTCAAATTATCTGAATGACTGAGGTACTATGACAGGTTGCACTTATTAAAAACACCTAAAAGGGAGGCTGGCTCTGGAGTAGCAGCAGCCATGGTTTGCTTGCCCCAACCAACTAGGAGAAGCAGCGAATCACCTGAAAGCCCAAGACATCGATGCACCTGGTTCGAGACCCCGACTCCCCACCTGCAGGGGGGCCGCTTCACAGGCGGTGAAGCAGATCTGCAGGTATCTATCTTTATCTCCCCGTCTCTGTCTTCCCCTCCTCTCTCAATTCCTCTCTGTCCTATCCTATAAAATAATGAAAAAAGGGGAGTTGGGTGGTAGCACAGCAGGTTAAGCGCACGTGGCACAAAGCACAAGGACCGGTGTGAGGATCCCGGTTTGAGCCCCCGGCTCCTCACCTGCAGGGGAGTCGCTTCACAGGCGGTGAAGCAGGTCTGCAGGTGTCTATCTTTCTCTCCCCCTCTGTCTTCCCCTCCTCTCTCCATTTCTCTTGGTCCTATCCAACAATGACAACATCAATAATAACAACAATAATAACTACAACAAGAAAACAACAAGGGCAACAAAAGGGAATAAATAAATAAATAAATATTTTTTAAAAATTAAAAAGAATGCCCGAGCGGTGTGGTTCTTAGGTGTGAAGGAGGGCTAGTCTTCCTAAGGGGGTCCTCTACTCATTTATATTCTGGTACTAGAAATACTCTTTTTTTCCCCCTTTTGTTACCCTTGTCATTGTAGCCTTGTTGTGGTTATTATTGTTGTTGTTGATGTTGTTTGTTGTTGGACAGGACAGAGAGAAATCGAGAGAAGAGGGGAAGACAGAGGGGGAGAGAAAGATAGACACCTGCAGACCTGCTTCACCGCCTGTGAAGCGACTCCCCTGCAGGTGGGGAGTCGGGGGCTCGAACCGGGATCCTTACGCTGGTCGTCGTGCTTTGCGCCACGTGCGCTTAACCTGCTGTGCTACCACCTGACCCCCGAAATACTCTTATGTGACAGAACTACAGCTCTTCTAGGGGCCACAGATACGATTGCTGCCTCTTTCTCCCTCCCTCCCTCCCTTCCTTCCAGTTATTGGACAGAGACAGTCAAAAGTCAAAAGGGAAAGAGATATAGAGAGGGAGAGAGACAGAGAGAACCTGCAGCCCTGCTTCCCCACTTGCGAAGCTCTTCCTCCTGCAGGTGGGGACCAGGGGCTTGAACCTGGGTCCTTGTGCGCTGTAACATGTGCGCTCAACCAGGTGCAACACTGCCCAGCCCCCCTGTCCTTTTCTATACTACTAGTTCCTAAGAAATAATTTACTCCTTGTACTTAAGGTTAGTGCCAGATTTCTGAAAGCTGAAAGCTGAAGTGCCGCTAGAATAGCTTTCTCTTAAGGAGCCACTAGGCCTAGTTGGCTACTGGTGTGATCCTGAGCTCATCAATGCTCACTGGCAAGAGCAATTTCTCAGCAACAAGGAATCCCAAACATAGCAAAGAGATCTGTGGACTTTCCCAGGTACTGACATCAATTCTAAACTTTAGAAGAAAAGAAAAAAAGAAAGAAATAGGAACTGGTGGTAGCCTGGTGGTAGCGCAGCGGGTTAAGTGCACATGGCGCAAAGCTCAAGGACCAGCGTAAGGATCCCGGTTCGAGCCCCTGGCTCCCCACCTGCAGGGGAGTCGCTTCACAGGCGAAGCAGGTCTGCAGGTGTCTGTCTTTCTTTTCCTCTCTCTGTCTTCCCCTCCTCTCTCCATTTCTCTCTGTCCTATCCAACAACGACACCAATAACAACAATAATAGTAACAACAAAGATAAACAACAAGGGCAACAAAAAGGAAAAAAATGGCTTCCGGAAAAAATGGCAGTGGATTCATAGTGCAGACACCGAGCCCTAGCGATAACCCTGGAGGCAAAAAAAAAAAAAAAAAGAAAAGAAAAGAAAGAAAGAAAGAAAGAAAGAAAGAAAGAAAGAAAGAGGAAGTGGGGTCAGTGGGAACTAGTCTTAGGTCTCAGCTGCAGTCTGAGGACTCTTCATCAATCGATTCCTTAGGTAACCTGATAATAATGAGTCCCTACGGGCTACATTCCACAAACCCAAGCTGACTCCTGGAGTCTCTGGGATGTGCTGCAGAAAGAAGAAAACCACAGTGTTCAGTAGGTGTCTCTGTGTCTGTAAAGGCTCAGCCGTTTCACACTGTGCATGGTCCCGGCCTCCAGATAACGGTGAAGAAAAGTGACTGCCCTCACCCTGGGTCAGATTTTTGCCTGCCTAGAAAAAAAAGCTCATTTTTAAAATTTGTGATTTACAAAACTGTAAGTTAATAGGGGTTTAAATCCATATAGTTCCCACCACCAGAGTCCTAGAAAAGACTTTCCACCGTCCAATCCATTGTATTGCAGTTTCTGAAGGGCCCCACAGGCTGAGGGGACAGTTCTCTTGGTTCTCTCAAACTAAAAGTTCCGTCTTGATGCTAAAGACTATAGTGCAACCATGGTGAGCACTCAACTTAGACGACAAACTTCAAGAGAAAAAAAGGAGAGCCGACTTTAAGGTTAGGTTACTGGCATCTTTTCTGGCTGAGAACAGTCACAATGGAGGATTCTAAGTACTTGAAGTACAAGTTGGCAGGTTTCCAAACATGCCAATGGAATATTCCTGACTGGTCGTTTTCTGCAGAAACTAGATGATTATGTAAGAAAAGCATCTTAGTACATTCCAGGCAGGTACAAAATAGTAAAGTAAACCAAAATCTAAAGTAAGTAGCCAGTCCAGTCACATAAAGCTAAATGCTTTTTATTGACTGTCCAGTACTAAAAAAAAAAAAAAAAAAAAAAAAGGGCCCCCACAGCTATGGACATCTAATCTTTGACAAAGGGGCCCAGACTATTAAATGGGGAAAGCAGAGTCTCTTCAACAAATGGTGTTGGAAACAATGGGTTGAAACATGCAGAAGAATGAAACTGAACCACTGTATTTCACCAAATACAAAAGTAAATTCCAAGTGGATCAGGGACTTGGATGTTAGACCACAAACTATCAGATACTTAGAGGAAAATATTGGCAGAACTCTTTTCCACATAAATTTTAAAGATATCTTCAATGAAACAAATCCAATTACAAAGAAGACTAAGGCAAGTATAAACCTATGGGACTATATCAAATTAAAAAGCTTCTTCACAGCAACAGAAACCACTACCCAAACCAAGAGACTCTTCACAGAATGGGAGAAGATCTTTACATGCCATACATCAGATAAGAGTTTAATAACCAACATATATAAAGAGCTTGTCAGACTCAACAACAAGACAACAAATAACCCCATCCAAAAATGGGGAGAGGACATGGACAGAATATTCACCACAGAAGAGATCCAAAAGGCCGAGAAACACATGAAAAAATGCTCCAAGTCTCTGATTGTCAGAGAAATGCAAATCAAGACAACAATGAGATATCACTTCACTCCTGTGAGAATGTCATACACCAGAAAAGGTAACAGCAGCAAATGCTGGAGAGGGTGTGGGGTCAAAGGAACCCTCCTGCACTGCTGGTGGGAATGTCAATTGGTCCAACCTCTGTGAAGAACAGTCTGGAGAACTCTCAGAAGGCTAGAAATGGATCTACCCTATGACCCTGCAATTCCTCTCCTGGGGATATATCCTAAGGAACCCAACATATCCATCCAAAAAGATCTGTGTACACATATGTTCTTGGCAGCACAATTTGTAATAGCCAAAACCTGGAAGCAACCCAGGTGTCCAACAACAGATGAGTGGCTGAGCAAGTTGTGGTATATATACACAATGGAATACTACTCAGCTATAAAAAATGGTGACTTCACCGTTTCCAGCCGATCTTGGATGGACCTTGAAAAATTCATGTTAAGTAAAATAAGTCAGAAGCAGAAGGCTGAATATGGGATGATCTCACTCTCAGGCTTAAGTTGAAAAACAAGATCAGGAAAAAAAAAAAAACCCACAAGTAGAACCTGAAATGGAATTGGCATATCGCACCAAAGTCAAAGACTCTGGGGTGGGTGGGTGGGGAGAATACAGGTCCAAGAAGGATGATAGAAGACCTAGTGGGGGGTTGTATTGTTATCTGGGAAACTGGGGAATGTTATGCATATACAAACTATTGTATTTACTGCTGAATGTGAAACATTAATTCCCCAATAAAGAAATTTAAAAAAAAAAGGGCAGAATAGGCAAAAGGCAAAACAGAAAACTAGAATAGGTTATAAAATAGCTACATGTCAAATGTGCTGTGTTTGTGACTACTTGAATACTCACCCGAAGGAAGAAAGGAAACTTCCTGCCATAGAAGCCTACCCGAAAGAACTCGGGCTCTAGGCGCTGCTGCTCCATGATGTTATCATAGTAGCTGGCTTCCATTTTCTGTGAATAAGACAGGCAAATACCTTCCGGTTTGCTAAGTACTTTGGTGTCCAAAGAAAGTCCCAAGAAGGCACTGTCTTTTGGAAAGAAATATGACAACTCAGTGTAGATAAGAAGTGAGCTCTTACAGGCAGGCCATCAGCCCCTTTCCGGAGAGCCACGTGCTAGAAAAGGAAGCTGGCTTTTGGCTTTAACCAGTGCTCATTACCCCATGACCCCTTGCTTATAGGTGACTAGCAGCAATTCTTTGCAACATTTCAGATAAATCCAGCTGCAATATCTTGTTCATGCATCATCTAACTATGCTAATAAAGTGAGGAAAACTCAGTTACCTGCATCACTGGCACAGGCTGTAACTTAGAGGTGAGTTTAATCCCCAACAGCTGAATTAATTATCCATGATATCTGGCATTATCAAGGTTGATGAATCTTTCTAGTTGTAGCTAACCTGGCATGATATTCAGAAAAACTCACTGAACCTTGGGAATATAGCTCTACATGCATGCAATCTGCCCATCTGCCAGGAAACAGTAACCTTCAAAGATTGCAAGAATGTATTGTTAGAAGCCAGAAGTCATGCTCAAGAACTCCTCCTAATATATAAGTCCGGTTCCCAGTCTGGGTCAGGGAACAGAGCAGAGCTAGCCACACTGACGAGGTGCAGGGGTGAACCAGACTGCCAATGAAATCAGCAGCTGTTATCACTCAGAACTCATCAGCAAACACAAAAAACTTTGGTGGGAAGCTTCAAAGTCTCTAATTTTTGAATATTTTTGCCTCAAAGATGGAAGTAAGAATAAAGTAACCACAAGTTGGCAAAGATCTTATGAAGCTTTCAGATGAGAAAAAAAAAAAAAGGTCATTTCAGGAAAAGCTTTTTCGTGAAGCTGAGCAGATATCTCTTCCTTAAGATCCCTATTCTGTAATGAATATGCTACTCTTCTCCCTTCCCTAAGTACTGGTGGCCGGTACATTTGTCAGGTGTGTATTTTTGGTTCCCCAGCCAGACTGTTAAGTGTCTCAAGGACAGGAAACTGGCTGGCTGCTTCTCCTTTACTGTCTACAGCACTAAACAGAGAACTGAGCCCAAAGGCCATCGCTCAGAAACTGATGCCAGGCCAGATTTTGCACTTCCAGTAAGGACTGTGGTGGAGGCAATGGGGAAGCTCACCCGAATCCAGCTGAGGCTCTGATAGTCGTAGAGGCTCTCATACTGACACGCCAGCTCCCTGCACAGTGGGATTCCAAACTCCCAGCTCTGTAGCAGACATAGAACAAGACTTTCAGCATTTCAGGTATCCTCAGGATGGTCCAAGCTCACATCACAGACATCAGAGGCCACCTACAACTCACAAAGTTGTCATAAAGAACATACGTTCAAAAACTAATTTGCGGAACATAACACTGTGGCTTCTTTCTTTCTTTCTTTTTTTTTTTTTTTCCCCTCCAGGTTTATTGCTGGGCTCGGTGCCTGCACCATGAATCCAACGCTCCTGGAGGCCATTTTTCCCCCTTTTGTTGCCCTTGTTGTTGTAGCCTCGTTGTGCTTATTATTATTGCCATTGTTGATGTTGTTCGTTGTTGGATAGGACAGAGAGAAATGGAGAGAGGAGGGGAAGACAGAGAGGGGGAGAGAAAGATAGACACCTGCAGACCTGCTTCACCGCCTGTGAAGCAACTCCCCTGCAGGTGGGGAGCCAGGGGCTCGAACCGGGATCTTTACTCTGGTCCTTGCGCTTTGCGCCACATGCGCCTAACCCACTGTGCCACCGCCCAACCCCCAACACTGTGGCTTTTTAGCAACTACTTTCATTTGGTGGACAATGTCTCCAGACATGGAAATGTTTCCACCTTTAAGGTAAGAGACCTGCCTATGTTGTCAAGGAAAGACAATTCTCTATCTACTTTTTGCTTGATTACTCTGAAGATATCCTATTTTTAAAATTACTTACCTTTTTATTGTATTGATCTCAGATAGATGGTAAATTGTAGGAAATGTTTAATTTACATTATTTTCAGAGCCTAGAACAATACCAGGCTCAGGCATGTACCCAATAAAGATTTAGATTTATTGAATCAACAAAGGAAACCATGCCTTTTTTTTCTTCTTTCTGTCACCAGGGTTATCACTGGGGCTCAGTGCCTTCGTGACTCCATGACTGTCTCCTGGTGAGCATTTTTCCTTTTCCTTTGTTTTATTTATTTTTTCTGGATAGGGGCACAGGGAAATTGAGAAGGGAGGGAAAGATAAGAGAGTGAGAGAGAAAGAGAGACACCTGCAGCCCTGCTTCATCACTTGTGAAACTCCCCCCTGCGGGGCTTGAACCTAGGTCCTTGAGCATGTGCATGCAACTGGGTGTACCCTCAATCTGGCGCCCCCTTCTTTCTTTTCTCAATAGAACTTGAGACATAGAGAGAAAAGACCTCTGCAGCTTCACTGCTTCACTGCTCGCGATGCTTCCCCCTGCAGATGGGGACAGGGACTTGAACCTGGGCCTCTGTGCATGACACTGTGCACTGTACCAGGTGCACCACCACAAGGCCTTGGAAACAATGTCTTTTAAATTCGGACCACTTAAGCTCCAAAGCAAGTATGAAAAACAAAATAGAAGTGGTAATACCCAAGAACCTAGTTATAGGAAAATTCCTTTAAAGGAAGGTTCAAATCTTTTTCTTTTTTTTTTAATATTTATTTTATTTATTTATTCCCTTTTGTTGCCCTTGTTGTTTTATTGTTGTAGTTATTATTGTTGTTGTCGTTGTTGGATAGGACAGAGAGAAATGGAGAGAGGAGGGGAAGACAGAGAGGAGGAGAGAAAGATAGACACCTGCAGACCTGCTACACCGCCTGTGAAGCGACTCCCCTGCAGGTGGGGAGCCGGGGTTCGAACCGGGATCCTTATGCCGGTCCTTGTGCTTTGCGCCACCTGTGCTTAACCCGCTGCGCTACAGCCTGACTCCCGGTTCAAATCTTTAAAAAAATTTTTTTTATATTACCTTTATTTATTTATTGGATAGAGACAGCCAGAAATTGAGAGGGGAGGGGAAGATAGAGAGGGAGAGAGACAGAGAGACAACTGCAGCCCTGCTTCACTACTCATGAAGCTTTCCCCCTGCAGGTGGGGACCAGGGGCTCGAACCGGGGTCCTTTCGCATTGTAACATGTGCGCTCAACCAGGTGCGCCACCACCTGGCCCCTGGAAGTTTCAAATCTTAAAGTTCACTTCCGATGGTCCTTGCCTTGCTGGGTCCCAGAGTGTGGTGTGGCTCTTCCTGTGGTGACC
This sequence comes from Erinaceus europaeus, assembly GCF_950295315.1. Taxonomy (NCBI): domain Eukaryota; kingdom Metazoa; phylum Chordata; class Mammalia; order Eulipotyphla; family Erinaceidae; genus Erinaceus; species Erinaceus europaeus. Next base: position 95,902,784 of record NC_080173.1, read on the forward strand.
ACTATCTAACAGCTGCCTGGGGAAGGCTAGAGGGGTCTCTACAAAAGTGGAGGTCACGTTCATTTACTCCTCTTTTTAATGTATTTATTTATTAAATTATTTAATTTAGATATTTATTTTGGATAGAGACAGATTGAGAGGGGAGGGAAACACCTGCACCACAGTTTCCCTGTTTGTGAAGTCTCCTGCTGGCGGGAACCACGCGCTTGAATCTGGGCCCCTCTGCACTGTAATGTGTGCACTTTACCAGCCTCACGACTGCCTTGTCTCTTACCATTGGGTTGTGAGAAAAGTCATGACGTATTTTCTCTGTGTAAAGTGGTGTCATGACTTCTCCAACCACCCAATATATTTATTTGATTTTTAAAAATATGTATTTTATTGAGATAGACCAGAACACTGCTCAGTTCTGGTCTATGGTGGTGCTGGGGATCTCAGGGCCTCAGGTAGGAAAGTCTCTTTGCATAAATAACTGTTATTCCGTCTCCCCAGCCCTTAATTGATTTTCCCCCCCAGAGCACTGCTCAGCTCTGGCTTATGGTGGTGTGGGGGACTGAACCTGGGATTTTGGAGCCTCAGGCATGGGAGTCTCTTTGCATACTCATATGCTATCGCTCTCATTCCAAATATATTTATTTAGCAGCACAAGAGTGAAAGAAGGTGAGAGAGGGAGAGAGAACCAGAGTATCATTCTGGCACAAGTGATGCTGGAGACTAAACTCAGGACCTTCTGCTTTCAAGTTTAGAGCTCTAGCCACCACATTACTCCCAGGCTGCTCCCTCCTCTCTTTTCTTTAATGTATTTATATTTTTCTCTCTTAGACAGTTACTTTTTTATGATAGGAAATTTTTGAGAGAGAGAGAGAGAGAGAGCGAGAGAGGTATCATAGCACTGAAGCTTTCTTCAATATGGTGGAGGCTGGGCTCAAAGCTGGGTTTTGCACATGGAAAAGTAACTCATTATCCAAGTGAGCTATTTTATTGGCCCTATTGTAGGACATTTTAAACATACAGAAAAAAAAAAGGAAGAACCAACACCTAGGTGCTCACCACCCAGCTCCAGTAATGGCCAACTCGAGTTATTCTTGTATCATTCCTGTCCCTTACATCTTCTTATTCCTAGTCATCCTTTTTGAAGCAAATCTCACATGTAACCTCACCACTAAATATCTCAGTATAAATGTTTAAATAAGAATGACATTAAAAAATACTATTTAAGAGTGGGGGAGGTAGCATAATGGCTAATCCTATGCCAGGTTCAGTCCCAGGCACCAACAAGCACTACAGATGAACAGTGCTCTGATTTATATTGGTGCCAGGGACTGAACCTGGGATCTCTGAGCCTTAGAGATGGAAGCTTCTTCTTCTTTTTAAAAATTTCTTTATTGGGGGATTAATGTTTTACATTCGACAGTAAATAAAATAATTTGTACATAACATTACTCAGTTTTCCACATAACAATACAACCCCCACTAGGTCCTCTGTCATCCTTCTTGGACCTGTACTCTCCCCCCCCCCAGAGTCTTTTACGTTGGTGCAATACACCAACTCCGGTTCAGGCTCTACTTGTGTTTTCTCTTCTGATCTTGTTTTTCCAACTTCTGCCTGAGAGTGAAATCATCCCATATTAGGATGGACGTTTCTTTTCCATAACCACATTCTTTAAGAAAACAAACTAAAAGCAGTTACAGTGCTGCTCTTGACAACAGTTAATGTCTGTACACTTGACTGTTAGAAATTTCATGATGCATTTTTGCACAGAAAAAAATGTCATGACTTTCCTGACTACCCAATAGGAACCCATACATTATTTGTCTCCTAAATAATTAAAAAAAATTTTTTAAATATTTTTTTATTCTCTTTTGTTGCCCTTGTTTTACTGCTGTAGTTATTATTGTTGTTGTCGTTGTTGGATAGGACAGAGAGAAATGGAGAAAGGAGGGGAAGACAGAGAGGAGGAGAGAAAGATAGACACCTGCAGACCTGCTTCCCCGCCTGTGAAGCGACTCCCCTGCAGGTGGGGAGCCGCGGTTCGAACCGGGATCCTTATGCCGGTCCTTGTGCTTTGCGCCACCTGCGCTTAACCCACTGCACTACAGCCTGACTCCCCTCCTAAACAATATTTAATAAACAGTTATTTTAAAGTTAAAAATATTATTTAGAATACCATCATGGAAAACAATGGTATTTTATTTGGGATCGTGTTTCAATTTTTTTTTTTTTACCAGAGCACTTTTCAGCTTTGGTTTATGGTGGTGTGGAAGATTGAATCCAGGATTTTGGAGGCATGAGAGTCTGTTTGCATAACCATTATGCTATCTACCCTCCGCCTCACTATTTCTATTTTTTGAAGAAATTAATGCCATATGGATGGAAGTTGTAGAAGCAATTAAAAAGACTAAAACAAACCAACCAGAGTTTTAAATAGATTCTGACCCACTGTTCCAATATGGTGCCTCTGTCTCTGTGCACTAGAAAACCTCTTTATCCCAACTTGTATTACTTTTCAAAATTATGTTTATTTATTTATTATTATTTTGTTGTGGGGGAAATAACAGTAAAGGACAGCTATTGACACATGGGTACAGTTTCTTATCTCCTTATGACAGGACTACTCCCACCAACCCAAGATCCTTTTCACCTTTTTTAAAAATCTTTTAAAAAATATTTTTAAAAAATATTTATTTATTGGGGAAGCAATTACAGAAGCCAGACCTTCTACCTTCTGCAACCCACAATGACCCTGAGTCCATGCTCCCAGAAGGATAGAGAATGGGAAAGCTATCAGGGGAGGGGGTGGGATATGGAGATTGGGTGGTGGGAATTGTGTGGAGTTGTACCCCTCCTACCCTATAGTTTTGTTAATTAATCCTTTCTTAAATAAAAAAGAAAAAAATTTATTTATTATTGGATAGAGAGAGAAATGGAGAGGGGAGAAGAAGATAGGAAGAGAGACAGAGAGACACCTGCAGCTCCACTTCACCACTTGTGAAGCTTTCCCCCACAGGTGGGGACCAGGGGCTTGAAATTGGGTCCTTATGCACTGTAATGTGTGCCCTTAACCAGGTGTGCCACCACCCGGCCCCATCCCTTTTCACCTTTGTATGCTGAATATCTGCATGTATGTCCCCTACTTTCCCAATTTAAAAGGAGCATGCATATATACACATCAATTCTCTCCCCAGTTCCAAGAGCTGTGGGGAAAAGTTTCCGTCAAGGAACCAAGGAACTGAAACAGTCTTCCTGACAGTCAGCTGCCTGGGGGCTGGGTGAGTAGCAGAGCCGTGTGCAGACTTCTGACCAGTCTGCCAAGGGTGGCTCTGGGGAACGGCTCATGTTGGTGATGAGGGCCCCAGGTGGGGCTAAAGACACTGTCTGCTGACAATAGCTCTTCCTCCCTTCTGGGACCAATACTCAAGAGAAGCACAGGCGTTGCTGTGAAGCAGGGGAATCCAAGACAAGGATATCTATTAGGCTAGCAAGAGGCTGTATAGGTGTTCTTTGATCGTGGTTAAAATACATTCAGTTTTACAGTTCATATTTTCTATGGCAGATTAGGGAGCTACTTCAATTCTTAAGTATGTCTAATAAACATAAGCGAGGGCCTAAAAGCCCCGATGAGGCACTGATATTTATAGCTATACAAAGCTGCTCTGAACGGTTGCCTGCTTTTTTTGTGTGTTTTGCCACCATGCAAAAGCCTACATGACTCTATTGTTCCTGGTGGCCATTTTATCCTTTTTTTTTTTTATTATTTATTTTCCCTTTTGTTGCCCTTGTTGTTTTATTGTTGTTATAGTTACTGTTGTTGTTGATTCATTGTTGTTGGATAGGACAGAGAGAAATGGAGAGAGGAGAGGAAGACAGAGGAGGGGAGAAAGACAGACACCTGCAGACCTGCTTCACCACCTGTGAAGCGACTCCCCTGCAGGTGGGGAGCTGGGGCTTTGAGCTGGGATCCTTACACCGGTCCTTGTGCTTTGCGCCATGTGCGCTTAACCCGCTGCCCTACTGCCTGACCCCCCATTTTTTTCTTTTCTGATAGAGGAGGAGAGACAGTACAGACTCATTCTCCTGTTTATGAAATTCCCCCATGCAGGTGCTCCCATGCGGTGGCACGGGGCTCAAATTCAGGCCCCGGTGCTTGGTGATGTGTGTACGATGTTGAGTGAGCCACTTCTTGGACTCTGTGATGCTAGTTCTTACATTCCCGATCTGGAATTGCTTTATAAGTCACAGGAGTAAACTGCTATTTTTTCCTCCTAAGATAAAAGGATACTGCTAAGAACAATGAACCCACCTTCTCTGACCCATCTTGGACAGAGCTAGAAGGAATTATGTTAAGTGAGCTAAGTCAGAAAGATAAAGATGAGTATGGGATGATCCCACTCATCAACAGAAGTTGAGTAAGAAGATCTGAAAGGGAAACTAAAAGCAGGACCTGATCAAATTGTAAGTAGGGCACCAAAGTAAAAACCCTGTGGTGAGGGGTAGACATGCAGCTTCCTGGGCCAGTGGGGGGTGGGAGTGGGTGGGAGGGATAGGTCACAGTCTTTTGGTGGTGGGAATGGTATTTATGTACACTCCTAGTAAAATGTAGTCACATAAATCACTAGTTAATTAATATGAGAGGGGGAAAATTAATTGTATGTCTCGAAGTTTTTCAAAACACAAACTGAATCTTTTTAATATATAGGCTGTGTAATTGATATGCAGACTCTCTCAAAAGCCTAGACCAAGTAGATCAGAAGCAACCAATAGCACAGCTATATACAAGATACTGGGTACTGTACAGCAAACCCTAACAAAAGGACTTTTCAAAGTTAACTCAATTACCAATTAATGTGATGATAACATTAACTATCGATTATCTTTTGGAACCCTAAGACAGCAGGAACCTCACATCTCCACTATAGAGCCTCTACTTCCCCCAGTCCTGGAACCATTGGATAGGGCCCACTTTCCCGTATGCCTCTCCCAATCCATATCAAATAATATTGCATCAGCCGATCACAACCTAATAAACACAACGATGGCCACCTCAACATGCTTCACTTCAGACTGTGTCCAGAGACTTCACGTGTGGAATGATAACCCTTCAGCTTCATTACTCGGGTGAGACCTTTCCTTTCATAGTATACTCTAATTCCATCTCAGATGGTTCAGTTCCTAACAAAGTCCCAAAACCTAGATATACACCAGTTTCTGTGAGAGAGAGCATATGTTCACACGTATCCATAAACTACTGCAAAATATATACCTGATAGCAGAAGTACACTAGAGTTTGCAGTGAGTACCCCCTAACACTTCCTAACCACTATTCCAAGCTTTGGGTTCATGATTGCTCAACAATTTGTTTGGTTTCGTATGTTAACTCTCTTTTCAGTCACCAGGTTCCAGATGTCATCAGGATGCCGGCCAGGCTTCCCTGGACTGAAGACCCCACCAAAGTGTCCTGGAGCTCAGCTTCCCCAGAGACCCACCCTACTAGGGAAAGAGAGAGGCAGACTGGGAGTATGGACCGACCAGTCAACGCCCATGTTCAGTGGGGAAGCAATTACAGAAGCCAGACCTTCTACCTTCTGCAACCCACAATGACCCTGGGTCCATGCTCCCAGAGGGATAGAGAATGGGAAAGCTATCAGGGGAGGGGGTGGGATATGGAGATTGGGTGGTGGGAATTATGTGGAGTTGTACCCCTCCTACCCTATGGTTTTGTTAATTAATCCTTTCTTAAATAACAAAGAAAAAAAAAAGGCTACTGCTCTGAATGTGACTGCTCTGAATGTGACTATACGCACATGACTATACACCCGCACAACATCTACCCTCCCTCCGTAGCTGCCATCACTCCTACAGCATTCAGATGTTGCACGCCGCGGCAGCAGTGAGGAGATGACAGGTTCCTCAGATGACACCTACCTTGCCTTTGTTGAAGTAGTGGATGATCTTCCGGCAGAGTCCCTCTTTGCGCTGCCACTCTGTCTGGGATGGATAGTGGAGGAATTCCCGCAGCGGCCGCTCCTCCCACTGCAGTAGCTCACAGTAGAGGAGAAGAGTGAACGCAGCCTCTGTAGGAAGAGATAACGTGGAGGCCCAGGTGCTTCTCCTCAGGGGCACAAGAACAATCTGGTGCTAGAGGACTGGGCCAACCAGCGTGCCAGTGTGAGCCACGTGCAGTCCCGGTGCGGGGCCCTGGAAGCCACAGGTGTGAGAGAGGGGACCAGCTACCTCATAAACCTCGACCGTGGCATGAAGGTGTCAATGATCCTGGTAGATATTTTCCTCTCACAGACTGGCCAGCTGGTCTGGACTCCAGATAAACTGTGGCCCGGCTCTCTGAGAATCTGTGCGTAGGCTGACTTCCATTGGGAGACATAGGCATGCCAGAAGAGAAAGTTCTCATGGTATTTTGTATTCAGCTGACTAAAGTTTCCTTTCCAAATTTTTCAGAACTTGGCCTCAGGGGTGAATACTGACACTGGCTTTTCTCAGCCCTCTCTAAACTCAGTCTCACTGTTTTCAGTTGAATTTTCTGTCCTCAGCACAGCTTTAGGAATGGCCCTTTCCCTTATCCCTATTTCTGAAAGGACCAGAAAAAAATGCATGTGAATGATGGGAACTGCACAGTGGGCCTAATGTCAGTAGCTCCATTCTTGGAGGACCCTAAAGCTGAGGCTGAGCCCCAGGATTAAGACCCAGTGACACCCTACCCTACATGTGAAACAGCCAGAAAGAGTAATATAACAATAGCAGATAAATACCATGGCTCCCTGGACTAAGGAATGACTTAGAGTCATTGCTTAGAGCTGATTCTCATTATACAGTCAGTTCTTGTCCTTTCCTAGTTGTTCATTGTTGTGGACATCTCATATAGGCAAGTTAGTTTCTTAATTAACTTAGTTTTTGTCTGGTCTTCAAGTCCTTAATCAAGTCTGCTCTCTCACAACTATGTTATAGTATATATTATATATACATGATTTTTTTTTATTTGTGAAGTTGGAACTTTGCATGTGTGAAACCATCATTTCCAGACCAGCTTTTGATTGTTTTTCTATTCTTTTCTGTTCTGTTCTGCCCTTCCCTGCCCTACCCTACCTTACCCACTCCCCACCCTCTACACAACACTACTTCATAATTCATTGAGCTTCTCTCGGTGCTCCCATGTGTTGTCAGGACTTGGAGCCTCACACATGGGCAGGCAAGCGCTCTACCTGGTAAGTCAGCTTCTGGTGCCCTAATATTCCAGAGCCAGTGTCAAGTAGGCCCCAATACCTTCAGCCACTTTCCAGGCTCCCTCATCCTTTCTGGCTGGCTCTGGACACTGCACATGCTTGCTTAGGGATCCACAAGCCTCTTCATTGAATTCAGGAAGTCCATTCTCTTTGGGCCAAGTCCCTGAGGCATTCCAAGTCTTTCCTTGGAGCTTAGTAAATCATGTGAGATCTCCCCCGTCCCCCCCCCCCCCAATATGTAAGTCTCAGAACTCTACCCAAATTCTTAGCTTAGCTATTCTATTATGACTGGTAGGTACGTAGTAAGTGCCTCAACTTAAATACAGAACTTGTTATAGTCAATCACCTCACAACTCTCTTAGAGAGACAATGAGTAGAAGTGGATACAGAGAATGGCAGGAGCATCCCAGTCATTTCAGCTTTAATCCACGTCAATCTATATAGTCAGGAATCTATATATGCCAAACACTATTAAACATCTAAGGAAGACTCTGTGTTTCTACAAATGTATCTAGAGTTGGTAATATTTGTGGACAAGAAGAGTTTGTTCCATGGTCTATAAGACAAACTTAAGTCCTATGGCTCTAGGATGGGGTGGGGAAAAGCTGATCCTCAGACCGTATCACCTGACCTGGCCCTGCCAAGGGAACCACAGGTGGACTCAAAGCCTAGTGGATCTAAAGTGGGGGAGATAGCATAACAGTTATGCAAACAGATTCTAATGTTTGAGGCTCTGAGGTACCACGGTCAATTACCCACACCACCAGAAGCCAGAGCCAAGCAGTGTCCTGGTTAAAAAAAAAAAAAAAGAGCCTAATAAATCTAGGAGCTTTATCCATAGCAAGACTAAGTGTTATTTTTAGTTGATAATTGTGTATGGTTCATGAATGGTGTTACACATAATCAAATGATCCTTGGCAGAAAAAAAGGTTCCTAATCCCTGCTCTAGGGCTAAGATGTAGTTACTGGTTATCAAAGTGAAGAAAGTAACTACTGGGATGGGAGAACTTTGGCATATAAAGTGAACTGACAGGGCACACATACATGTACCCTCCTGATTCAGTGGCTCTATGTAAACAGATTGTGACTGGCACGAAAACTGCAGTAATGGATTGAAATGTAGAAACAATGATCGAGCCCTTGGCTGGTTTGTCTTAATGTCAGATGAACACTGTACTGTCCATTGGGAACTGACTGTAATGCAGTTGCAAGGAGGAACAGTCTAGGGAAAACAAAGAAAAAAGGTAGGTCTACTATCAAGTTTTGAATTCCTAAGTTTAGGCAGATATTCCTGCCTCCTCCTCCTTTTTTAGATTTTATTTATTTATTCATGAAGAAGATAGGAGGAGAGGGAGAAAGAACAAGGTATCACTCTGGTACATGTGCTTCCAGGGTTTGAATTCAGGACCTCATGCTTTAGAGTCCAATGCTTTATCCACTGCACCACTTCCCAGACCACAGATATTTTAGTCTTAACTATGGACTAACTTAGCTCTAGCTTTGAAGGTCATAAGAAAGCCTCAGCTCATGAAGAGGGTCATCTCTGGTGCTCTGAGTCTGGCAAGCAGAGTTCAGAGATCACACTTGAGGTCTCAGAAGAGGGGTGGCTAGGAGGCAAGAAGTATGGCATAACCACAGGCAGTAGGGGGCATAACAGGAAAAAGCAAAGGCAGAAGTTTAACATGCTTTCTTCCCACCACTAAGGAGTTGAGGGAAAGGAGGGAGGTGGGAGGGTAGCGGAGGCCCTAATACTTTACTAAGATCCGGCAAGCACCACCCAGTCTGTCTCTGCTAGTTGTGCATATGTCCACTCTGTCCTCGTGAGGAGGTGTGGCTCTCCCTACACACTCACCTGTGTAGTTTTCAGCTTGCAGATGCATGTCACAGAGTTTATGGATATATCGTATATACATCTCCTCTTTGTTAATCTCAGATTTGTAAAAGTTCTGTAAGAGAGATGGAAATACACATAAAAATGAAAGTTCCCCGCCTGTGAGCTCTAGCAGCTTCCCTGTCTATGAGGGCAGTCTGTGGCAACAGTAGCAGAAGGCACAGTTGCTGTGTGTGAACGTGGAACCTCTGAATAGTGAGAAGGAGGGATCATGCCACGGCAGGCTGGGGATTAAGTTGTGTCGGGGTAGGTGAGAACTGGCCAAAAGGCTAGGTTGTAGCCCACTCCAGAGAGAAGGGAATCTCATGCTTTTCCTAAGCAGGGGTGTGACTCATAAAGTGCAGAGCTCTAAGATGCTAGTAACATCTTTTTTAAAAAAAATTATTAATTTATTTATTTATTCCCTTTTGTTGCACTTTTTTATTGTAGTTATTGTTGTTGTTGTTGTTGGATAGGACAGAGAGAAATGGAGAGAGGAGGGGAAGACAGAGAGGGGGAGAGAAAGACAGACACCTGCAGACCTGCTTCACCGCCTGGGAAGCGACTCCCCTGCAGGTGGGGAGCCGGGGGCTCAAACCGGGATCCTTACTCCCGGTCCTTGTGCTTTGGGCCACCTGCGCTTAACCCGCTGCACTACTGCCCGACTCCTGATGCTAGTAACATCTAATGTCTTGGCTCAGACTCTTAGGCTTGTAGTTAACTTATTTATTTATTTTGGTGGAACCAGGGCTGTGCACAGTTTTGTATCTTTGGGATTCTTTTTCTTTGAGAGAGGGAGATATATCACAGAAGTGAAGCTTCTCCCATTGCCATATCATTTCTAATACAGTGCCAGGACTGAAGCCTGGTTCTCTCACACGGCACCCTGTCCAGTGAGTATCCCTCCAGCCTCCAGTTACTCATTATTACAACAGCCGGAGCAATCGTGGCATGGGATAGGGCTCTATGCAGACAGGCGACGAGCCCGTGTGCTCTTACCATCAGGTTAACAGTGCAGCCAATCTTCTTGTTTTCTGTTTCCTCTCCTTTCATACAGTCTCTGGAAGGCAAAGCACAGGTGAGTGCGTCATTACAGGAAGTGCTACCTCTGAGACAACAAGAGAAATGCAGTATCACCGAGACACCCATATGACCAAGTCCTAGACTAGGGTTCTCTTCAACAGAAATTGCTTCCACGGAGTATGACTGCACTGTGAGCTTCCTCTGCATCCTGGACTTGTTGCTAGGTTCCAACATCTCTGCTTAACTGAACTCCCTGTTCTGATGGCAGGATGCAAAGTCCAGCATATGCTGTCTCAGGCCAGTAAGTGACACCATTCTAATATCTGCAGCTCAGATGAGTATGTTAATAAACTAGAAGTGAATCCTTAAGCTCTCATCTGCTCTGAAGGGGAAGGAATGTTAAGCACTGCGTTGCATGGATGTGAAGATGCTGTTCTCTAGAGACCTAGGTTCCGGAGCTCGCGGCCACACGATCGTGGTGTGACTGCCACGTGTGGTCAATCTCTCACCGGCTTACTTACCGCCCTCCTGTGCACTAGTCTTTGGAAAGACTCCTCTCACTAAAAACAGTGGGTTTGGGGTTTCTTTACAATTGGGGAATAGCCAGAATTAGCCTGTGAAACATAGGAAAAAGGGGACATTGAAAATGGATCCTTCCAGGAGAGAGGGGGAACTGTCAAACCGAAGCTTCTCTGGAAAAGAGCAGAGACCCAGCACAAGATGAAGGAGCATAAGAACCAGACTAGTGAATCCAGTAATACTTCGTGTTCAGGGGCCAGGTGGCACATTGGGTTAAGTGCTCACATTACAGTGCGCAAGGACCCAGGTTCAAGCCCTTGGTCCCCACCTGCAGGGGTGAAGGTTTGCGAGTGGTGAAGTAGGACTGCAGGTGTCTGTCTCTCTTCCTAGCTCCCCCTTCCATCTCAATTATTCTCTCTATCCAATAGTAAATAGATAAATATATTAAAATAAAAAACACTTCGTGTTCACAGAGCCAGTCAGATTCCCAACTGCCAGCTGTGTCTCCTTCTGTGATACCTCAGATTGGTTTGGAAGAGGCATAGTACCTGGTGTACCTGTGCATTAGGAACTCTGGGAAAAGCTACGGAAGAGGGGCTATGAACCACGAGGGTAGGCGAGCTTGTCATGGCTTTGCTCCACTTACAAACACAGGGCCCAGGGTTGACCAACACAACAGAGAGTCAGGAGCCCTGGGTCACTAAGTGACTGAGTCTGCCACTCGGCAACTAGTTATCCCTACCTGACCAGTTACATCCCAACATACAGAGGGATGACTTCCTTGAAAGAAAGAATACTGAAAACTGACACCACTCTCATGGTATTCAGGAAAGTCAGGTGACTTTTCTCTAACGGAGGATTACTGTCAGAGTTGGCAATTCTGTGAGGTTTTGAACAAGACTCTACTACCAGTTCTCCCCATGAGGCACTTGGTTCCTTTGTAGTCAGACACAGGAGTCTTGAACATTCTACCGCAGAATATTTTCTATTATTATTATCTTGTCTCCAGGGTCATCCCCCTCCTGCCCCAGCTGGGGCACCCTGCCTGCAGAATTCCACTGCCATTATTTTATTATATTTTATTTTAAGAGAAAGGGTAAGAGTTAAAGAAAGAAAGAGATCTACCATAACACTGCTCCAACACTCATGAAGCTTGCTTCCCCTTTGCATTAATCCCGTTTGGTGGCTGGGGGCTTGAACCAGGTCCTTGTACATGATAAATTATGCACTCGATTGGTGAGTTATTTTCTAGTTTTTTGCTCACTCTGTTATTATTATTTTTAATTGAAGGGTTACTGCAATGTAGTCAATGGCAATGTAGTCAATGTATTACAATGTAATCAATGACATATGCATGCAGTTTCATTATGTACCAGACCCCTAAAGTTTTCTGGGTCTCCTTCCTTCCCCTTCTTCCCTAGAGTCCTTTGCTTTGGTGCAATATACTATGTCGAGTCCATGTTTCATTTTGTGCTCTCCCTCCCAGTTACTACTTTATTAAGTCCTGATAATAAGTGAGATTATTTGATATTCATCCTTCTCTTTTTGGCTTATCTCATCAATACTATGTTTCATCCAAGAGGATGAAAAGGAAATAATGGCATTTTTAACGGCTGAGTATTATTCTATTGTGTATATATGCCACAGTCTTTTTAGGCCACCCATCTGTTGTTGGACATCTGGGTTGCTTCTAGGTTCTGGCAATTGCAAACTGTGCTGCTATTAACACAGGTATAAGTAGAGTTCTTCTCTTAGGTGCTTCTGTTTCCTTTGGGACTCATTCTGTTCTTAAGTGATAGCAGGGGGCAGGAAATTACTGAGACTTTCTTTTGCCACCAGAGTTATTGCTAGGGCTTGATGCCTGCATGATAATTCTCTACAGCTCCTGAAGGTCTTTTTTCTTTTTTCTTTTAATGATAGACAAAGAGAGGTAGAGGGTGTGTGTGGGGAGGGAGACACCATATCCAGTTCAGTGTATGGATACTCAGGTTTTCTACCTAGCAAAAGCTTAGAGCAGCAGCAACTAGAAATAGCAGAAATGCCCTCGTTTCTTGCTCTGTGGCTGGAAAGACTCTCTCATGGGTGTCTGCGTGTTTTATTGCACAGTATATACAATCACTGCCTGGGGCTAAGTCTCCCCTATCACCCCTCCGTATTCCTTACTGCTTCATTTAGGGCGTTCTAAGAGGTACCTTTAGCTGTCATATGAAATCTAATGAGGGAATCATAAGGTTGCAGTGGTACCTTTGTTGTTACTTCAGGCTACTTCAAAAGTCATGATGTGATCGAGAAGGCATGCTTTCATGAGAAAAACTAATTTCGCTGAACTCTCAGAAAAAAATGTGCTTCCATTAACCTTCTGCTTCTATTCACTTGTTCATAGCTAGGACCAAGGGACAGAAATAGACTGCAGCAAAGAATGGAGGCATGGAAAAGCGGGATTCACAGTCTCGGGAAAAGTCAACTGAAAGTTCTCTGGCGACATATTTCTGTACCAGGCGACACTTCCCTGACCATCACCCCAGCACTCTGAGAAGGTCTACATGAAAGGCACAGTCTTCCCTGCCTTGCTGGGGAGATGGTCTTTTTCTTCTTGCCTTCTATGATCACTCCTCTAAGCCCTGACTTTTCTGGGTTGAAAGATATCTCCATGTCCCTGGGACTCCTCCTGGGAACAGGGGCTCCCACACCAAGGAAGATCCCAAGAGTCACAGGCCTAGCATTGTGAGAAAGCACTTCTCCCTCTTTTCTTTCCTTGGTCTTGAGTAGACTTCTAACTAATGGTGACAGTACTCAATACTCAACCAGAATAGTTCTCTCCATGAGAAGCATATAGCCTCAGTTTTAGTTCAGGAGACTCCTTTGGTTTAAAGAATATACTGACCAAAGAAGAAATGGAAGCACATGTCTGAGAAGATACCTGTAGTCAAGAAGGCGTTCCATGAGGCGGGTGACTGAAGTCACGAAGGAAATGCCCGTCTCTCGCCAGGTTTCCTGTTCAACCTTTTCCAGTAAGCTAGTAGTGGAAGGTGAAGAGAACAAACACAACATGAAACTCATGAGCTTTTTCTAGTCAGAAGAGTTGTGTCCCAGAGACTGTGGGGTCTGTGGTGGACCTGAAGACAGCAGACTTACCACACTGCAGTCTTACCTGGGGTAGGGCCCAAATAGCTGGGTTCTACTCCATGCAGCAGAAAGCAAAGACAAATCAATTATTGAACTGACAGCAAAAGACAGACATATCTACCTGTATAAATTTTTTTTAAAAACTCATTTTTTATTAGTGATTTAATAATGATTAACAAGATTGTAGGATAAGAGGGGTACCATTCCATACAACTCTTGTATGTACTGTCCTGTCCTGTCCAAGTTCCTAAGATAGCCACTGAACTGAGGAAGGGGTCTTAAAGTCTTCGTCCCTATCGTGGTACATTGTCAGGTCTGTTCTGAAGAAGGAACTGAGAAGAGCTCAGTGAGAGGTGGACTTGAGTTTTTCTAGTTGACTGACTGCCTTGATCACTGTGTAGAACCATACTCAGCAAACTTGCAAACCAAAGAGTCTCACCAGTCTTGAGAGTCCAGCACGAGGGACAGTGAGCTCAGTAGCTATACCCAGCATCTCTACTCCAGGGGATGCTCCCTAGTGTAACTTGCCAGCGTGAAGAGCTACATGCACGTCTCCTTTTCTCATTTGCACTTCATGCTCTTAGGACTTCAGGGCACTGTTTGACCTCTCCAAAGAGTCTACGTTCTGAGATCACCTGTCTTAGGGTGTGGTGACCTAGACATTTTCTGTTTGCTCCCATGACAAGTTCAGCAGTAGGCTTCACTCCTGCCTTATTTCTACATTGCCCTGAGCTTCCTACAGTCATGAAAGTGATCCAAAGTAGCATGTTTTGGTCTAGCTGCTGTTAATGTCATGATAATGATGGTCTTGCCTGCATGTAACATCCAGTCTGAACTGAGGTTTCTGGGACGTGTCCTGTGAGGCTCATCTTATTAGAAAGCAGAGCCACCGGGAGTTGGGCTGTAGCGCAGCGGGTTAAGCGCAGGTGGCACTAAGCTCAAGGACCGGCGTCAGGATCCCGGTTCGAGCCCCCGGCTCCCCACCTGCAGGCAGGTCCCTTCACAGGCGGTGAAGCAGGTCTGCAGGTGTCTGTCTTTCTCTCCCCCTCTGTCTTCCCCTCCTCTCTCCATTTCTCTCTGTCCTATCCCACAACAATGACATCAATAATAACTACAACAATAAAACAACAAGGGCAACAAAAGAAATAAAATAAATAAATAAATAAATAAATAAATAAATAAATAAATAAAAGAAAGCAGAGCCACCAACTCTGGTTTCTGAGCTGTGTGAACAAGGTCACTGTGTTGGCATTTCCCAAACTCTTCTGCAGAGTTCTTTTGTCTTGGAAGACAGGGAGAAGTGCTCTGCGAGCAAACAAGCAAACAAGCATGGGGGAATTTGGCCAACATACTCTTTGGAGATTTCCCTCTACTTCTGCGCATGATGATTTCTGAGAGGTCCTACATTATAGAGGCCTGTTAAATTTAATATTATTGTTGTTATGATTATTTTTTAGCCAGAGCACTGTTCAGCTCTGGTTTATGGTAGTGCTAGAGACTGAACCTAATGTCTCAAAGACTCGGGTACTAAAGTATTTTGTATAAACATTATTCTATCCATCCAGTCCTTTATTTACTTACTTATTTATCTATTTATTTATTTGCCTCCAGGGTTATTGTTGGGGCTCAGTGCCAGCACTATGAATCCACTGCTCCTGGTGGCCTTTTTTTTTTTTTTTTTTAATTGAATAGGACAGAAAGAAATTGAGAGAGGGGATGACTGAGAAGGGGAGAGAAAGACAGACACCTGCAGACCTGCTTTACCTCTTGTGAAGCAACCCCCCTGCATGTGGGGAGCCGGGGATTCAAACTGGGATCCTTGTGCGGGTCCTTTCGTTTAGTACTATGCAAGCTTAACCCAGTGCACCAATGCCCAGCCCCGTTTAATTTTTAACTGAGTATTTTCTAAACTGACTAGCCTATGATATATTCATTTTTGTCCTAAATATACCTACAAAGAACTTCCACAAAACAGAAATTGGGAAGGCTGTCCATGGCTTTAAGTTCTTAGATATGATTTTGAGAAGAGTTTATAAAAACTAGTTGCTCAGGTAATTAGTAGTTGCCAATTATTCTTGTGCTTTATTCTCTGTAGTACAGTCTCTATTAGTGGCTTAGGGAAAGACTGCTGTTTTGTTTCCACAATTAGAAAAAAAATAGGGTTGGGCAGAGGGACATTCGGTTAAGCGCACACAGTAGGAGGCACACAGTACTAAGTGCAAGGACCCACACAAGGATCTGGGTTTGAGCCCTCGGCTCCCTACTTGCAGGGGGTATACTTCACCAGCAGTGAAGCAGGGCTGTAGGTGTCTCTCTGTCTCTCCCTCTCCTCTCAATTTCTCTCTGTCTAATATTATCCAGTAAAATGGGGGAAATGGCTTCCAGAAGCAGTGGATTTGACACTGAGGCCCAGTGCTAACTCTGGAGGCAAAAATAAAATAAAAATAAAATTTACCTTGAAGAGAAGACACTGAAAGATGATTTATTTTTATAAATTATAACTACTCAAATTGTATACATATATATGTGTACACATACATACATATACATATTTACTTATTTTACCAAAGCACTGCTCAGCTCTGACTTATGGTGGTGCTGGGGATTGAACGTGGGAACTCAGAGTCTCAGGCTTGAAAGTTGTTTGCATAACCATTATGCTGTCTTCTTAGTCCTAATTATTTAAATTTTAAATAAAATTTACATGATTTATCAAGGAAAACAGTGGATAACAGAAAAACTCCTTCATTTTTTTAAAAAATATTTATTTATTTATTGGATAGACACAGCCGGAAATTAAGAGCGAAGGGGTTGATAGACAGGGAGAGAGATAGAGAGACACCTGCAGCCCTGCTTCACCACTCGTGAAGCTTTCCCCCTGCAGGTGGGGGCCAGGGGATTCGAACCTGGGTCCTTGCGCACTGTAGCACGTGCACTCAATCAGGTGCACCACCTCCTGGTCCCAAACTCCTTCATTTTGAAACTAGAAAATCTGGGTCCTTCTTCTTCTTTTTTTTTTTTAGTTTTTATTTATATAGTTACTTCTTATCATGCACCCGAGGATATGCTACCATTTCTTTGAACACAGTTTTGTCACCTCTCCTCACCCGACTAATCTCCGTCTTATCCTCCTAACAGTATTATGTGAGGAACAATAATAAATGTCACTTATTTTTTTACACAAGAAGTTATAAGCAAATGTATAGTATCATTACTGCAAAAACATGTTATATATCTGCCTTCAACATAGCATTAAAGCAAAGAAGATTTCAGAGCTGGAAATAGGGTGACACAGGAGAACTCTGAAGTTATAAAGGTCTTAAGATTTCTTTTCTTAAGATTTTATTTATTTATTTATTTATTTATTTATTTATTTATTTATTTATTAGTGAGAAAGACAGGAGGAGAGAGAGAAGGAACCAGACATCACTCTGGTACATGTGCTGCCGGGGATTGAACTCAGGACCTCATGCTTGAGAGTTCAATGCTTTACCCATTGTGCCACCCCCCGGACCACCACTTAAGATTTCTTTTTTAAGGAATGATTACATCCAACAGCACTATCTACTAGAAAGATCATGGCTCCTCTGAGTCCCTCCTTTGGACTTAGGTCATGGCAAGTTCTGCAATATCTTTTTGATTTCAAGACAGAAGCCATGAATGTTGGACCTGGGAAAGCCCGTGACGTAAATCAGTAAGACCACTCTGCTTCACAAACAGGAGAGGCAGCTGTTCAAGTCACAATAATTACTGTAGTGTCTTTCTAGTTATACTGTCTTACAAAGCAGAGACTCTCCTTTCTCACAGAAATGCTAGCGCTGACTCTTTATTGAGTCCTGGTGAGCAACTGTTTACCCATCTGGATACAGCATGTGCTATGAAAACATACGAGGCCACGTTTCCTGCCAACAAACCTAGGAGTTCAGAGATAGCACCTGCGTCTCTCTCTTCAATGAACGATGGCAAGCTCTGAGAGAGTGTGCTCTCATTATGCTGCTTTCTTGTTCACAGAAGGTGAGCACCGCTACCAGGAAGAATGAGGAGGCTTCTCCTTATATCTGCTCTCCTAGGTTGGCCCAGCATAGGTTACATCACGAACCTCTATCAGCCCACTTTACTCCACCCCCTCGGCCCCGCTGTGGTGTACTTGGGGCTGAAGCAGCTTACAGTAGACTGAAGAGCTCCCTGTAGCTCTCATCACCTTTCCCTTCTGACACCATGCTGTCCAGCTTGTCAATCAGCTCAGCTTCCACCTAGAGAGAAGCAGAGATGACTTCAGAGGAAGGGTGGGAAATCCAGCTTCTGTACAGGTGAGGGTGGTGGGGAACTATTTCCTGACTTGATCCTAACAGCAAATAGATGGTAGGGAAGGGAAGATCTCATCACAATATCAAGAAACCACCAGTCATGAAAGGTTTCACAATCTGCTATTTAATTTATTTATATGATCTATTTAAATGAGAGTTGGCACTTAAAAGTCTCAGATATTATTTTTCTAGTCTAGGGGCAAAAGGCCAAAGATTCTTTGAAGATAAAAGTATTTTTAAAAAAGTATTTTAGGGGTCAGGCGGTAGCGCAGCGGGTTAAGCGCATGTGGCATGAAGCGCAAGGACCGGGAGTAAGGATCCCGGTTCAAGCCCCCGGCTCCCCACCTGCAGGGGAGTCGCTTCACAGGCGATGAAGCAGGTCTGCAGGTGTCTGTCTTTCTCTTCCCCTTCCTGTCTTCCCTTCCTCTCTCTACTTCTCTCTGTCCTGTCTAACAACAACATCATCTATGACAACAATAATAATAGTAACCACAACAATGATAAAACAACAGGGGCAGCAAGAGGGAAGGCAAAACCAGGAGCAGTGGGTCCGTGGTGCAGGCACCGAACCCCAGCGATAACGCTGGAGGCCACAACAAAGTATTTTAGATTTAAAAGCGGCCATTTGTGAGTTTCCTGCCTTCATTTTTTTTTAGATTTATTTATTTTAATAAGAGTTATAGAGAGAGGGAAGAGAGACGAGAGCACTGCTCAGCTCTGGCTTATGGTGGTGCCGGGGATTGAACCTGGGACCTTGGAGTCTCAGGCAGGAGAGTCTCTTTGCAGAACCATGATGCTGTCTCCCCAGCCCTCTCCATTTTTTCTTAGCGACCAACTTTATTACTAGTGATTTAACAGTGCTTTAAAAAAGTTTAAGATTTTTAAAAAGTTTTAAGATCTATTTCCATCTCCATATGTGTGCATGTGGATGTAGGACTCACTATACCCGCTGCCTGTGGGGGCCTCCCTGCTTTCCTGACCATGATAATTCTCATAAAGTCTATGAGACAATTTGATTACTCTCTATTTTGCAAATTTACTTGCTTTCATCATTTATTATCCACATATCATCGAAACCAAACTTTCACCTCTTATTTCACTTAACACAGTAACTTGAGGTTCCACCTACCTTGTCATAAACGATACAGTCCCATCTTTTTAAACTGAAGAGTAGAATTCCACTGAGGAAATGTCCCACAACTTCCTTATCCGGTCATATTTTTATTTCTCTCTCTTAAAAATGTTCATTCAAAATAATTTGCATAAAATACACTTGGGTGGTCTGGGAGGTGGCAGAACATGTACCAGAGTGATCCAGTTCTCTTTCTCCCTCCTCTTTCATTAAAAGGAAAAAACTATGTGTCCTGGGAGTTGGCACTGGACTTGTAAGCACAGGTCTTGAATTCAGTCCCCAGCATTGCATGTACCAACATGGTGCTCTGCTTCTTTTGGTGCGCCGCCCATAAACAAACAAACCCAAGTGTTGTCTCATATGGAATAAATAAACAAAATAAGGGAACAAGATCACTGCAGAACTGAGGTCATCAAGGGGAAGGGACTGCAAAGGTATAGGAGGCCCAATGGACTCTGGTGAAGGGATATTATATTGGTGCTTTGGTGTTGGGGGATGAGGTAGGTAACATATTTTGAAGTGGTGAGAACTGTCCTTCTAAAATATTTATAGTTTTGTAAACCAAGTTTGCCTTAAAAGCACAACTGTTACAACAAAAATTTTAAAAATATTTGATGGTTGGGGGTCGGGCGGTGGTGCAGTGGGTTAAGCACATGTGGTGCGAAGCGCAGGGACTGGTGTAAGGATCCCTGTTTGAGCCCCCGGCTCCCCACCTGCAGGGGAGTCGCTTCACAGGCGGTGAAGCAGGTCTGCAGGTGTCTGTCTTTCTCTCCCCCTCTGTCTTCTCCTCCTCTCTCCATTTCTCGCTGTCCTACCCAACAACGAACAACATCAACAATGGCAATAATAATAAGCACAATGAGGCTACAACAACAAGGGCAACAAAAAGGGGGAAAAATGGCCTCCAGGAGCGGTGGATTCACGGTGCAGGCACCGAGCCCAGTAATAACCCTTGAGGGAAAAAAAAAATTGATGGCAAATGGAAGCAGCAGCAAGATATTTCTATGTAGGGGTCAGAGAGTTTATATGACTTGCTGGGGATCAATTACACATGGCAGTATCATGTAGCAAAGAACACAGTTGACCAGCTGAGTGTTTTTTCACATATGCTTAACATTTTTATTTTTACTTATTTTTTACTGAATAGAGACAGAGAAATTGAGAGAGGAGGGAGAGATAGAGGACACCTGCTTCACCACTTGTGAAGTTTTCTCCTTGCAGGTGGGGGACCAGGGGCTTGAACCTGGATCTTTTGCACTGTAATGTGTGTGCATCACCACCTGGCCCCTAAGCTGAGTGTTGAAATGTGAGTTACTCCAATTTAAGTCTTTCACAAAACTAACCTTTATTCAAACTTGTGATGGGATAAAACCTATATATACACTTCTTCATTTTAGAGAGATTGGGGAGATCAAAGTACCACTTTACCATCCATGGAGTCCCCTTGGTGCTGTCCAAGGTGCTCCTTGCTATGCCAGGGATGGAACCTATGACCTCATGCGCAGTAAGGCATGTACCTTACCTGCCGAGCCATCTTCTGCCCCCAAGTAGTTTTTTAAAATTTTTATTTATTTATTCCCTTTTGTTGTAGTTTTATTGTTGTATTTATTGATGTCATTGTTGTTGGATAGGACAGAGAGAAATGGAGAGAGGAGGGGAAGACAGAGAGGGGGAGAGAAAGACAGACACCTGCAGACCTGCTTTACCCCTTGTCAAGTGACTCCCTTGCAGGTGGGGAGCTGGGGGCTCGAACCGGGATCCTTACGCCGGTCCCTGTGCTTTTCGCCATGTGCACTTAACCCACTGCGCTACTGCCCGACCCCCTCCCCCCAAGTAGTTTTTAAATTGAGGCAACAGTGGTTTGTAAGGCTTCATGTTTTGGGTATACAGTTTCACACCTATTCGCGATGTATTGTTATCATGGTTCACTCACAACCATAAGTACACCCGAGGCTATTGAAATTCCTGCCTTACAGTCCTGCTCTCCCTTCCCAATCGGTGGCCTCAGTTTTGTGGTCAAAAGTCTTAGGGTTTGTCTTTATTTGGTTTTATCTGTTCCTTTGCTTTGTTTCTCTATATCCTGCATCTATATAATATCATCTGGCATGTTTCCATTGTCTTCTGAGTTAATTCACTTAGCATGAGCCATTTAATTTGATTTTGCTTAACATGATCTTATTTAATTAAAAAATCTTGATTGTGGTGGTTACTGATTGCATGTTTCCTAAAATTAGTGAAACTATAAATCAAAAAAGTTAATTTTATTCTCTGTAAATAAAGTAGAATTTAAATATTGCTTATGGGGTTGTGAGACAAGCTCTGATGTGGGCTGTTGGGGACGGGCAGCTGAAGTGCACACAGTACGAAAGACATGAGAGAAAGACACTACACTGGGCTAAGCACACACAGTAGGAGAAGGACAGAGGGAAAGACACTACACTGGGCTAAGCGCACACAGTAGGAGAAGGACAGAGGGAAAGACACTACACTGGGCTAAGCACACACAGTAGGAGAAGGACAGAGGGAAAGACACTACACTGGGCTAAGCGCACACAGTAGGAGAAGGACAGAGGGAAAGACACTACACTGGGCTAAGCGCACACAGTAGGAGAAGGACAGAGGGAAAGACACTACACTGGGCTAAGCGCACACAGTAGGAGAAGGACAGAGGGAAAGACACTACACTGGGCTAAGCGCACACAGTAGGAGAAGGACAGAGGGAAAGACACTACACTGGGCTAAGCGCACACAGTAGGAGAAGGACAGAGGGAAAGACACTACACTGGGCTAAGCGCACACAGTAGGAGAAGGACAGAGGGAAAGACACTACACTGGGCTAAGCGCACACAGTAGGAGAAGGACAGAGGGAAAGACACTACACTGGGCTAAGCGCACACAGTAGGAGAAGGACAGAGGGAAAGACACTACACTGGGCTAAGCACACACAGTAGGAGAAGGACAGAGGGAAAGACACTACACTGGGCTAAGCGCACACAGTAGGAGAAGGACAGAGGGAAAGACACTACACTGGGCTAAGCGCACACAGTAGGAGGACAGAGGGAAAGACACTACACTGGGCTAAGCGCACACAGTAGGAGAAGGACAGAGGGAAAGACACTACACTGGGCTAAGCGCACACAGTAGGAGAAGGACAGAGGGAAAGACACTACACTGGGCTAAGCGCACACAGTAGGAGAAGGACAGAGGGAAAGACACTACACTGGGCTAAGCGCACACAGTAGGAGAAGGACAGAGAGAAAGACACTACACTGGGCTAAGCACACACAGTAGGAGAAGGACAGAGGGAAAGACACTACACTGGGCTAAGCGCACACAGTAGGAGAAGGACAGAGAGAAAGACACTACACTGGGCTAAGCGCACACAGTAGGAGAAGGACAGAGGGAAAGACACTACACTGGGCTAAGCGCACACAGTAGGAGAAGGACAGAGGGAAAGACACTACACTGGGCTAAGCGCACACAGTAGGAGAAGGACAGAGGGAAAGACACTACACTGGGCTAAGCGCACACAGTAGGAGAAGGACAGAGGGAAAGACACTACACTGGGCTAAGCGCACACAGTAGGAGAAGGACAGAGGGAAAGACACTACACTGGGCTAAGCGCACACAGTAGGAGAAGGACAGAGGGAAAGACACTACACTGGGCTAAGCGCACACAGTAGGAGGACAGAGGGAAAGACACTACACTGGGCTAAGCGCACACAGTAGGAGGACAGAGGGAAAGACACTACACTGGGCTAAGCGCACACAGTAGGAGAAGGACAGAGGGAAAGACACTACACTGGGCTAAGCGCACACAGTAGGAGGACAGAGGGAAAGACACTACACTGGGCTAAGCGCACACAGTAGGAGAAGGACAGAGGGAAAGACACTACACTGGGCTAAGCGCACACAGTAGGAGAAGGACAGAGGGAAAGACACTACACTGGGCTAAGCGCACACAGTAGGAGAAGGACAGAGGGAAAGACACTACACTGGGCTAAGCGCACACAGTAGGAGAAGGACAGAGGGAAAGACACTACACTGGGCTAAGCGCACACAGTAGGAGAAGGACAGAGGGAAAGACACTACACTGGGCTAAGCGCACACAGTAGGAGGACAGAGGGAAAGACACTACACTGGGCTAAGCGCACACAGTAGGAGGACAGAGGGAAAGACACTACACTGGGCTAAGCGCACACAGTAGGAGAAGGACAGAGGGAAAGACACTACACTGGGCTAAGCGCACACAGTAGGAGGACAGAGGGAAAGACACTACACTGGGCTAAGCGCACACAGTAGGAGAAGGACAGAGGGAAAGACACTACACTGGGCTAAGCGCACACAGTAGGAGAAGGACAGAGGGAAAGACACTACACTGGGCTAAGCGCACACAGTAGGAGAAGGACAGAGGGAAAGACACTACACTGGGCTAAGCGCACACAGTAGGAGAAGGACAGAGGGAAAGACACTACACTGGGCTAAGCGCACACAGTAGGAGAAGGACAGAGGGAAAGACACTACACTGGGCTAAGCGCACACAGTAGGAGAAGGACAGAGGGAAAGACACTACACTGGGCTAAGCGCACACAGTAGGAGAAGGACAGAGGGAAAGACACTACACTGGGCTAAGCGCACACAGTAGGAGAAGGACAGAGGGAAAGACACTACACTGGGCTAAGCGCACACAGTAGGAGAAGGACAGAGGGAAAGACACTACACTGGGCTAAGCGCACACAGTAGGAGAAGGACAGAGGGAAAGACACTACACTGGGCTAAGCGCACACAGTAGGAGGACAGAGGGAAAGACACTACACTGGGCTAAGCGCACACAGTAGGAGGACAGAGGGAAAGACACTACACTGGGCTAAGCGCACACAGTAGGAGAAGGACAGAGGGAAAGACACTACACTGGGCTAAGCGCACACAGTAGGAGAAGGACAGAGGGAAAGACACTACACTGGGCTAAGCGCACACAGTAGGAGGACAGAGGGAAAGACACTACACTGGGCTAAGCGCACACAGTAGGAGAAGGACAGAGGGAAAGACACTACACTGGGCTAAGCGCACACAGTAGGAGAAGGACAGAGGGAAAGACACTACACTGGGCTAAGCGCACACAGTAGGAGAAGGACAGAGGGAAAGACACTACACTGGGCTAAGCGCACACAGTAGGAGAAGGACAGAGGGAAAGACACTACACTGGGCTAAGCGCACACAGTAGGAGAAGGACAGAGGGAAAGACACTACACTGGGCTAAGCGCACACAGTAGGAGGACAGAGGGAAAGACACTACACTGGGCTAAGCGCACACAGTAGGAGGACAGAGGGAAAGACACTACACTGGGCTAAGCGCACACAGTAGGAGAAGGACAGAGGGAAAGACACTACACTGGGCTAAGCGCACACAGTAGGAGGACAGAGGGAAAGACACTACACTGGGCTAAGCGCACACAGTAGGAGAAGGACAGAGGGAAAGACACTACACTGGGCTAAGCGCACACAGTAGGAGGACAGAGGGAAAGACACTACACTGGGCTAAGCGCACACAGTAGGAGAAGGACAGAGGGAAAGACACTACACTGGGCTAAGCGCACACAGTAGGAGAAGGACAGAGGGAAAGACACTACACTGGGCTAAGCGCACACAGTAGGAGAAGGACAGAGGGAAAGACACTACACTGGGCTAAGCGCACACAGTAGGAGAAGGACAGAGGGAAAGACACTACACTGGGCTAAGCGCACACAGTAGGAGGACAGAGGGAAAGACACTACAACATTACATCTTCCCCCAGTGAGGTGGGGGTGGGACTCAACCTGGGTTTTGCACATGGCAAAGCAGGCACAGTACACAGCAAGCTATTTTGCCAGGTTCAGAAAGATTTTTAAAATTAAGTCACTGGATAGACATAGAGAGAAACTGAGATGGAAGGGGAGATACAGAAAGAGAGAGAAAGAGAGAATCCTGCAACACTGTTTCATGGCTTATGGGAAGTGGGAAGTGACGGCTTGGGTCTTGAACCTGAGTCCTTGCACATGGCAGTAAGTTCGCTTGACTGGGGTATGCCACCACCTGGCCCCTACAAAGTTTTATATAATATTCATTCTTTTCCTCTATTTTCTAGTCTCTTACTTCAGGAAAAAAAAATTCACAAGTCAGTGCTTGCCAACAAGTAAGGGGGAAACACCTGAACTGGGTTTGGGAAAGTCACTCCTGCTAGAATAGTCCAACCATCTGGATCCCCTGCTCGGCAGCAGGGCTCCACTCCGGCAATGTGAACACTGACTTACCTGTTTGAAGTTTCCGTTTTTTCTCTGCTCCCAGTCCATCATGTCATGAAAAATGGGGATCATGATGTTCCGCACTTCTGGCTGTGGGACCAGTGTCACACCCAGAAAAGGACCAATCATTCCCGGAATGAAGTGGATCTTATGTTCACCTGAGCGGCAAAACCCAAGAGGCATTATTAGTTTATTCTTCCCCACCTCCTTTCACTGAAGGTTCTAATGTGGGCCATGACACACATGCTTTGATCTGCACTCAAAGTCTCTAAGAACAAAATAAGCTCTCTCCTAAGGATGCTTTCTTAAAATGCTTTCTCTTGACTTTTTAGAGCTCATGGATTAAATTAGCTCAGCCCAGCTAAAAGAAATATTTATTTATTTACTTATTTTTATAACAACACAACCCCAACAAGGTCCTCCTCTGCCATCCTGTTCCAGGACCTGAGACCTCCCTCCCCCCACCTACCCCAGAGTCTTTGACTTTGGTGCAATACACCAACTCCAGTCCAAGTTCTCTTTAGTGTTTCCTCTTCTGGTCTTGTTTTTCAACTTCTGCCTGTGAGTGAGAGCCCTCATTCATCCTATGTTTCTGACTTATCTCATTTAACATGATTTCTTCAAGCTCCATCCAAGATGGGCTGAAAATGGTGAAATCACCATTTTTAATAGCTGAGTAGTATTCCATTGTATATGCAGACCACAACTTGCTCAGCCACTCACCTGTTGTTGGACACCTGGGTTGCTTCCAGGTTTTGACTATTACAAATTGTGCTGCTATGAATGCTATGGATGGGTGGGTGTGCTTAGTTCCTTAGAACAAGTATTTAACAAATACAAATTACTTTTTCAAACCATTTACTTCCAGGCTGAGTTCACTGTTTAGAGAGGATGGGATTTACTTATTTATTTATTCATTTATCTCATCAGAGCACTGCTCAACTCTGACTTATCGTGGTGCAGGCGGATTGAGCCTGGGACTTCCAAGCCTCAGGCATGAGTTTCTGTTTACATAACCATTATGCTATCTAATGCCCCCCCCCCCATGGGATTTCTAAATAATCTGCAATAGGTTGAAACAGTCTTATCTTTAACAAAGAAAATCCTTCAGGAGCGGGTGGTAGTCCACTGGGCTAAGCATACATAGTACAAAGTATAAGGACCCAGTTGGAGCCTGGGCTCCCCACCTACATAGAGGACACCTCACAAGCAATGAAGCAGGTCTGCAGGTGTCTTTCTTTCTCTCTCTCTCTGTCCCCATCCTCTCTCAATTTCTCTCTGTCCTATCCAATAAAATGAAAAAAGATGGCCTCCAGGAGCAGTGGATTCATAGTGCAGGCATCGAGCTCCAGTGATAACCCTGGAGTCAAAAAAGCAAATCCTCCTGTTTATTCTGCTTAAACACAATGCACTACCCCTGGAATTTCTACCTCTAATCAAAAGGCATTGAACTAATGAGATGTTCAGTCCCCAGCCCAGCCGTTAGCGACCTGAAGTCCATGGGACTCTCTGCTACTGCACTCTGTATGCTTGACAGGTCCTCTCCTGAGTTAGAGGCAGCCTCCAAGGAAGTACTGACCCTACAGAACTGCTTAAAGAGTCTCCACTTGCCCACCCTTTGTCTTTACAGCGTATTTTTTTTTCAGATGTGCCAAGTTTTATTGCCGACAGAGAGACCAAAGTGTGGCTGAGTTATACAACCACATTAAGGTTCCAGCTTTGCAGCATTAGTGTCACATCTTGCAAATTACAACTCCCTGTTTATCAGGAATTCAGAACTGCAGTTCAGGGAACACAAACCTTTGAGTAGGACTGAGTTAACAGGTAAAGAACAAATACAAAATGGGGCTAGGTCTATCTACGTAAATGAGGTGTTCAGTCAGTGCAATTCCAACTGGTACTTTTGTTAAGCAGGGACTGACCAATCCTGGGAGGTCTTTGGTTTGCCATTGTGGCTTCATGTTGCATGATTAAAATACCAGGTGCATTTGAACATAGCTAGAATCTTACCCTCCACAGGCTGGGTTTGGCTTTTACACAGACCCAGGACAGTTCCATGCTTCATTTAAAAATACTATTTACGGGGTAGATAGCATAATGGTTATGCAAAGAGACTCTCAAGCCTGAGGCTCCAAAGTCCCAGGTCCAATCCCCCACACCACCATTAACCAGAGCTGAGCAGTGCTCTGGTTAAAAAAACAAAACAGGGAGTCGGGCGGTGGCGCAGTGGGTTAAGCGCACGTGGCGCAAATCGCCAGGACCTGCGTAAGGATCCTGGTTCGAGCCCCCGGCTCCCCACCTGCAGGGGAGTCGCTTCCCAGGCGGTGAAGCAGGTCTGCAGGTGTCTGTCTTTCTCTTCCCCTCTGTCTACCTCTCCTCTCTCCATTTCTCTCTGTCCTATCCAACCACGACGACGACATCAATAGCTAACAATAATTAAAACAACAAGGGCAACAAAAGGGAATAAATAAATATTAAAAAAAAAACAAAACAATCTAGTGTAATATGAAACATACGTGTATGTGAAATAACTCTACAGATAGAGCTGAGGTCTTCTAGTCCTTTATTCCTTACTGTCCCTTTACTCCTGCAATTGAGCTAAGTAACTCACTTAATTTTTGTTTGTATTTCTCATCACCCTTTATACATATGTAGGTGCTAATGTCTATTACATGCTCAACATTCCAGTACAGAAATTGTAAATTTACCGACAGAATTTGGAGTAGATATCTATGCCAAAAATACAGAGCTTCTAGGGCCTATAGGTTTATATTTCTAGCATTTTGTTGGGAAGATTACTTATTTAACATGATGGTTAGAAGAAACACACAGTTTTTCTTATGGTATACCATATCTATTTAAACAAACTTAGCTCAGCCCTCAACTTTCTTAATGAGACTTTAAAAAATATTTATTTATTCCCCTTTGTTGTCCTTGTTGTTTTATTGTTGTAGTTATTGATGTCATTGTTGTTGGATAGGACAGAGAGAAACAGAGAGAGGAGGCGAAGACAGAGAGGGGAAGAGAAAGACAGACACCTGCAGACCTGCTTCACCACTTGTGAAGCAACTCCCTTGCAGGTGGGGAGCCGGGGGTTCGAACCAGGATCCTTATGTTGGTCCTTGTGCTTCATGCCACCTGCACTTAACCCACTGTGCTACTGTCCAACTCCCAATGAGACTTTTCCATGGAAAGTGGCTGATGTGGGTTTCCCTGTGACCAGCTTACCATTTGGGGCGGGTTCTAAAAACCAGAACTAAAGACTGAGGAACAGAACTTTTATTTTCCTTTCAAAAAGAATAAAAGCTGATTGAGGCAATGCATACACTCTCATGAGTGGAAGGTTTAGTGTGGCAGGAATGCCTTGCACCTTTCTTGCTGCCTTAGGGTTAGAGTGGGTGGTAAATGGAAGAATACAGAATTTGATTACCATCATTCCTAATGTTTCAGAGTCGCGAGTTCAGCTGAATGCAGACAACACTATGAAGAGGAATGGCAACTTTACCATACTGCCAGGCCACCCAGAAGATGACGGTATCAAAAGGTGGCATAGCAAGTCATCAGGGCAATCCAAGGATCTTACAATAACTCTGACAATTTCATCTCCAAAACACAGGGTATTAGAGTCTCTAAAGAGAAGCTGTCAAGAGCAGAGAAGCTAAAACCAATCTCACCAAGGAACTGCAATCCTACTTACATGCAGTCTTAATGCAGTCGTTGTTGGGAACCTGATCTTGATGCCTGAATATGGGAGACCCAAGAAGTACGGAATTTATTTATTTATTTTTACCAGAGTACTGGTGAACTCTGGCTTATGGTAGTGCTGGGGATTGAACTGGGGACCTCTGGTGCCTCAGGCACGAAAGTTTTTGTATAACCATTATGTTAGCCCCCCAACACAATATTTAAATCTTTAAATGACCCATTTAAAATGACCCATTCTTTTGTTCATGTGCTGAATATCTTTCAGATCTTAGAAGCCTGCAACATCTGAACTGTGACACAAAGAACACAGTGATGTTACAGGCATAAGTTCTCAAAGGAAGGATTGTTCATATGCTCTGCTAGATCTTATTTCTTTGCACAACTCCCCATCCATCTGAGGTGGTAGGATGTCAAAATATCAAGTCTTATTTAACATTCATAAAACCTGGCAAAGGTTATTAGTCTTGTCTCTTTGTATTTGGGAATGTGATATATACAGAGGAAAAATATGGAAAGAAAAGACCTACCCAAATTCTGCCACATGCTGAACAGTTCGTAAGCCATCATCACACGCATGTCTCCATACCTAGGAATAGTAACACAAGAGTCTATTATTAGTCCTATATGGATCGGGAAGATGAGACTACAAATCCAGTAAGGCCAGTATTCATTTTTTAAAATGCTTCTCCCCAAACTAGGTTATCTGGCCCTCAAATGAACTCTCTTGCCTAATTCCTAGAAAGGCTACTCCAATGAGACCCTTGTGGTCTTTTGAAGTAATTTCTCAACAATTCAACACTTTAAGGTCTTATTGGAAGAAAGTGGATATTTCTTACTTATCTAGAATCTTCTTTCTCTTGGCTGAAGTAATGATTTCTAGCTGGAGGCTTGGCTGATTTATAAACAGAACTGCCAGGCTAAAATAAGAATTCCACACCTAGAGAGACAGAAGAGATTTCTGAATAAACACATGTAGCCCAGAACTCATTTTACAATTTTAAAACGTTGACACCTCCCCACCCCCCACTTGTTTTTGTCATGAGGGCTCATTGCCACATTTCCCCAAGGTAGGTGTCAGTTTCACTCTCCACCAAGGGTTTCTTGACTAGAGCCCCAGATGATGGGGTGGCCTAGTACTGACCAAAAAGGCCATCATTAAAGTGTGAATGTTCCTGTCTGTGACCATGGACTGTAACAGTGACTCAGAGGTTACACATACTCTTGTGCTAAATATGAATATATATGGGCCATAGGTCAGATCGATGGGGTTAAGAGTCAATGGCTTTTATATACTTTCCTCATATTTGGGAGCTACTCTCTACTCTAATCCAGATTTCTAGACCTATTTTCAACTCTGACACTATCTTCCCAGGCAATATTTTTTGCTATTGGGCTCAGGCAAAAATTACTAAAGTCACGGGCCCCTTGAAACATACCTAATATAGACATCCTAGCTTCTCCCCACCCAAAGACCCTTAATTTCATCTGCTCTAGTCCTATCTTTGGGTTCCTGTTTATTAAACAATTTGTCCTGCTTTATATCTTACTGCCTTTCAGCCACCAAGCTGCAGATGCTACT
Organism: Erinaceus europaeus; assembly: GCF_950295315.1. Classification (NCBI taxonomy): domain Eukaryota; kingdom Metazoa; phylum Chordata; class Mammalia; order Eulipotyphla; family Erinaceidae; genus Erinaceus; species Erinaceus europaeus. The sequence continues at coordinate 95,933,562 of NC_080173.1, forward strand.
ATGATACCATCTTGAATTCCCTGGGTAGACGACCTCACTAATGTGTCCTGGAATCTCACCTCTCCAGAGCCCAACCTAACTAGGTAAAGACAGAAACAGGTTCGGGGTATGGATCGACCTACCCACCTCCATGTCCAGTGGAGAAGCCATTACAGAAGTCAAACTTTTCACCTTCTGTAGCCCATAAAGAATTTTGGTCCATACCTACTTCCACACCAGATGGGATATCATCTAACAAAGGCTAGGGTTTAAGGTACTGGGTACAGGTGTATCTACAGCCATAAGCAGGGGGCACTTATATAACTCAAACTAAAAGTGCTATTTAATAGTCCTCTGTGATTAGACTTAGACCTAATAAACCTGGAAGCCTAGTAGAAGTCCTAAAGAAGGCATCATAAATTCTCTGATCGATCAAACTTAGACCAAATTAGCTTGGAAATATAGTAGAAAGGTTCAAAGAAGACATATCCCAAAAAACTAGTTCTGGTTGGGCTCAATAAATGACACTCAACACTTAAACAACTGGAGAAAAGTCCAAGATCATCAGATAAAGAGAAGACTACAAAAGTTGGATAAGGGCAAGAGACTGGCTCACCTAATAATGACCTTTTGGTCAATATCTCACCTCCTCATCATCTGGGGCCCTAGTCAGGGAATCCTTGAATACCCACACAAACATGACGGGCCTAGACCTCTAATGGATCATTCTCTCCACCATGACTGGTCACTTTGATCAGGAATGTCATTTAAGTCCTCTTGCAGGCCTTCCCAGGACCTTGCCCTCACCATAAAGCAGCAATGGTAAGTAAAAACACTGGGGTGAGGTTGAGAGTGGATATTCGGCTTCCCGGGGTGGTGGGGTGGGGGGGTGGGATGGGACACAGTCTTTTGGTGGTGGGAATGGTGTTTCTGTACACTCCTATTAATTTGTAGTCATATAATTCACTATTTAATTAATATGAGGGGAAAAATTGATTGTATGTCTCAACCTTTTTAAGGCACAGACTGAGTCTTTTTAATACATAGGCTGAGTCTTTGATATGCAGACTCTCTCAAAAGCCTAGACCAGGGAGACCAGAAGCAACCAGTGGCACAGCTATATACAAATAATGTCAAAGAACATAAATTATGGTGATGTTGGGTATTATACAGCAAATCCTAACAAAGGGACTTTTCAAAGTTTACCCAATTACCAAATAATGTGATGATAACAGTAACTATCCATTGTCTTCTTGAACCCTTAGACAGCCTGAACCTCACATTTCCACTATAGAGCCTATATTTCCCCCAGTCCTGGAACCTTAGGGTGGAGTGCACTTTCCTGCATGTTTCTCTCAATTCATACCAAACAATATTGCACCCGCTGATCCCAACCTAACCAACGCAACGAGTGCCACCCCAGCATGCTTCACTTCAGAAGCATGTGTCCAGAGACTTCAGGTGTGAAATGACAACCCTTCAGCTTCATTACTTGGGTGAGACCTTTCCTTTCATAGTATTCTTTAATTCCATTCCAGGCAGTTCACTTCCTAACAAAGTCCCAAAACCTAGATATAGACCAGGTCCCCTGAGATAGAGCATATGTTCACACGTGTCCATAAACTAGGGCAAGATATATACCTGAAAGCAAAAGTACACAATAGTCTACAGTGAGTACCCCCCAACACTTCATCTACACTATTCCAGCCTTTAGGTCCATAATTGTTCAATAATTCGTTTGGTTTTGTATGTTAACTCTCTTTTCAGCCACCAGGTTCCAGATGCCAGCATGATGCCAATCAGACTCCTCTGGACAGATGACCCCACCAATGTGTCCTGGAGCTCCACTTCCCCAGAGCCCCACCCTACTAGGGAAAGAGAGAGGCAGACTGGGAGTATGGATCGACCTGTCAATGCCCATGTTCAGTGGGGAAACAATTACAGAAGCCTTCCACCTTCTGCTCCCACAATGACCTTGGGTCCATGCTCCCAGAGGGATAGAGAATAGGAAAGCTATCAGGGGAGGGGATGGGATATGGAGACCTGGTGGTGGGAATTGTGTAGAGTTGTACCCCTCTTATCCTATGGTTTTGTTAATGTCTCCTTTTTTTAATAAATAAAAAAATAAAATATATAAATTAAAAAAAAAAAGCAGCAATGGTAAGGACTGCCCCAGTCTCCAAAGGGAGGCTAGGGTGTCCTGCCCCATCACTCATGGAAAACTGGTCCTGAAATGAGTGTAGCCTGCAATATGGCCATGAGCTGAGAGCTCAAATTAACAGTGACTCAGAGGTTACACAGGTTCCTATGCTAAATATAAATATATATGGGTCTTGGCTCAGGTGGATGGGGGTAAACAGTTAATTTTATTCATAGATTTTTTTTTTCAAGAATGAGAGCTGTTTATTAATTCTGATCTCCTTTGCTGTAGATTAACTGTCCATATATGTGAGGGGTGATTTCTAGACTATCAGTTGTATTCCATTGATTTCAGTGTCTATTTTCATCCCAGTACCATAGTTTTTTGATTACTATAGTTCTGTAATATAGTTGTAGGTAAGGGCATATGATACCTCCACTGTGTTCTTTTTTTCTCAGGATTGCCTTGGCAAAATTCTGGGTCTTTTGTGGTCCAGATAAACTTCTGTGGCATTAGTTCTATTGCTTTAAGGAAACTTGTGATTTTGACAAAGATAGCATTAAATCTGTTTATTGATTTGGGTAAGATGGTCATCTTAATAATATTAATTATTCTAATCTGTAATCACAGGATTATCTTTCCACTTCATGTGTCCTATTTTTTTTCATAGTGACCCATAGTTTTCAATGTACAGGTATTTGATTCCTTTATTAAATTTATACTAGGTATTTTACTTTTTGATGCTACTGTAAGTGGTATCACTTTCTTGGTTTCTTCTTTTGATTATTACTTGCATAGAAAAATGCTTATGATAAAATTTTAATTATTTTTGTAGCTTACCACCTTCCTATATTGCTTATTTTATTATTTCTTTATATATATATATATATATATATATTTTACCAGCGCACTGCTCAGCTCTGACTTATAATGATGCTGGGGATTGAGCCTGAGACTTTGGAGCCTCATGCATAAAAGTTATTTGCATAACCATTATGCTATCTCCCTAGCCCAATAATTTATTTATTTTTAATTTACTTTTATTAGTGATTTAGTAATAGCTGACAAGGCCATAAGATTCCAGGGGGAAGTGCAAGGACCAGCGTAAGGATCCTGGTTCGAGCCCCCAGCTCCCTGTAGGGGAGTCACTTCACAGGGGGTGAAGCACATCTACAGGTGTCTATCTTTCTCTTCCCCTCCTCTCTCCATTTCTCTCTGTCGTATCCAACAATGATGCATCAATAACAATGACAATAACTACAACAACAACAAAAAACAAGGGCAACAAAAGGGAAAATAAATAAATATTAAAAAAATATATATTCCAGAGGCATAACTCCATACTGTACCTACCACCAGTTTTGTGCCCTTCCCCCACTCTCCCCATTCACCAAGAATAACCATCACAGATTTCACAAAGTCATAGAAACAGCTTGGCTCTTCTCCTTACTCCCCCTATCCCCCCCACTATTTCATGTGTTTCAATTCTTTTTTTTTTTTTTCCCCCTCAAAGGTTATTACTAGGGTCTGTTACTGGCACTACAAATCTATTGCTCTTGGCAGCCAATTTTTCCATTTTTATTTTATTTTATTTTGATAAGATAAAAGAGAACTTGAGAGGAGGGGGAGACAGAGAAGGAGAGAGAAACAGACACCTGCAGACCTGCTTTACCACTGTGAAGTGTCCCCCCTGCTGGTGGGGAGATGGGGGCTCGAACATGGATCCTTAAGCAGGTCCTTGCATTTACTGCTATGTGCACTTAACCAGGCTTCACGACTATGCTGGATAATAACAGTGATAGTGGATGCCTTGCGTTGTTCCCGACCTAGTTCTCAGTTTCTCACCACTGAGTATAATGTTGACTGTAGGTCTGCTGTAGATACCCTTTACAAAACTGAGTAATGTTTCAAGAATGTTGAATAATATCTATAGCTTTCTTAGTGTTCTGCTTCCTTTAAAAATATCTTTTCAAATGGGATATATATATATATATATATATTTTCTTTTTCTTTTTCTTTTTTGATTCCTTCAAAGTCAAGGATTTATTCTGGACTAGAAATAATACTCATGGATGTACGACTCCCAACACCTCCAACAGGGGCTCATATGCTAATCACTATTGATCGTGGAAACTGTTTGATATCATGAACATATCAAAATAAAGCAGAAAGTCAATGAGCCTGCCCTAGTTCCCTGACACCTGACAACCACTGAATCATTCTGATTCCTGACCTGGAAAATCATGATCAAAATAAAATGGTCATTTAATTAATTTTTTTGACCTCTTAAAAATACTTACTGTTTGAAGAAGGAATACCAGAGCACTGCTCCATCATCCATAGAGTCCCCTGGTGATATTCATGGGGCTCCCATATGCTGCTAGGGCTTGAACCTGGGACCTCATGCATGGCAATATTCATGCTCTACTGGGTAAGCTATCTCTCAGCCCCAGATGGTTGTTTTAAGTAAAACAAAAACCAAGATAGTGAGCTGATTTTTTTTTTTTTTGCTTTTGGGGGGTGATTGCAAAGAGAGCAAGATGGATTTCAGGAGCTCCTACCTTAAAGTCGAAGTCTGCCTCTGTGAAATTCTTGTGAAGTGCAGATGACAGGTACTGGACAGTAGTGACTATAATACTGCAGCAAGGAACAAGGCAGAATTAAAAGGCTAGTAATGGAATGTGACAGTTTAGCATAAAACATCTATGGCCTGTGCGATTCTTTACTACAGCTTGTTCTTCCATAAGGGATGATTATAAAGGAAGGAGACAGACAACATAAACTCCACAGTGAACCAGTCTTAGAGAAACGTCTAATATTAGTGCCAGAATAGCACAGGGATTCTTACCCAACACTGGGGGTTATCTGATCTTGGTACTAAACTCTGGGTCCCAGTTTCCCTGCCTTTATATAAGAGGCAGGTGGTAGGATTTTGGTGGTTCTTAAAAATTCTTTCCAGTTCAAAGAGTGACTCTAGATATTTTGGAGATCTTTGGATAATGCACATATATTATACTAGGAAAGGGTTTAAAATATAATTTTACTATTTGACTTGAGGATGAGTACAAGTTATTAAATCTCTACTTTATGAGATGGTATTATTTTACTAATAAATCATCTGGTTTCAGTTTTTGATCTAGACTATCACTCTCAGTTTTAGCCTGGGCACATATAAGTAGACAATGAAATACTGGCTTGCTGGAACTGAGGACAGTTTGAGGCAAAGTAGAAGTGAAGTGGAATAGGCAGGTGAAAATTTGGCTACACAGGGCTTTGGCTGACTGGCAAAGGAATTGATGTGTAACAGTGACCAAATTGCCTTTGGTGAAGGAAAAAGGTATGGTAAAATATAGTACATTATACAAACTAGTATATTTGCAAAGAGTGTGAAAACTCTGAAAGCCTGAAGCAGTTTCAAGAAATAAGAAGGAAATAAGAAGTTTCTAATGGAAACTTCATTATTTGAGGAAAAGTGTGCGTGATTCTCCTTAAAAGCACTCGTCTGCTTAACATATCTGCAGTTTTGACGGAAATGAAAAAAGAACTCTCTGAGAAGTACAAATTGAAAACACGCGGATACCTTGCTAACCTAGCTAACATAAACATCTTCACTACGTTCAGTACAGTACCATCATAAACTGCAGGTAAGTGGGAGGAGCCAGCAGGCTAGACAGTGAAGGTCACATGGTTCCTCTTAAGTGAGAGGAGACCAGGTGAGTCAGCATCCATTGCCTACATCTCTCATTTGGCTTTGCAAGAAGCAGCACAGACTAGAAATAGAAATAGGGCAGGAAATTTGGGGTCAGGCTTAGAGTGAATTCTGTGGTTGGGTTCAGAAATGATCAGAGGCTCCTAACGTCTCAGGTATGTCATTAACACTAGCGTGGGAAACAAGGACTAGCTGGCAGAGAATACAAGGCAAACAGAGGGGAGTCTGGGGTACTGCTCAGTGGCCAATGGACCAATGACGTGCTCTTCCAAAAGAAAGAACTTTTCTCTATATATTATATTTTACTTCCTCAATGTTTTCTTTTTTATTCTTACCATGCCATCATCTAAAGGGCACTTAGATCTCTCTCTCTTTTTAAACTACTGTCGACTTTTCTCCATGAATGTCCAAGTCTTGCTGACTAGTTCCAAGTATTTTCACATTTACCTCTTCCTCTCTGTTCCTATGACCTTGGCTTTGAGCTATCTTGTTTCCTTTATCACAGATTACACACACTCCTCAGCCTGAGAATAGCCCTGCTCATTCTCGTGCAGGGCCCTTCCATACTTACTTGCTTGTGAGAAGCCTCATCACCATCCAGTCTCGAGGAAAGACACTCATCTTCATCAGGTTGCGGAACACACAAAAAATTTTTAGCAGGAATTCCTGAACAAGGAGGAAAAATCAGACGTGAGACATCATCGCTACCACTGTATATATTTTTGAAAATGTTTATTTTATGAGAGAGCGAGAGCAAGAGAGCGAGAGAGAGAGACACTGTGGCAAAGATACAGAAGCAGAGAGACAGAGACTGAAGCACTGTTCCAGGACATAAGAGAGCATATTCGGAGACCAAATTCAGGACCTGAAGCATGAAAGTCCTGTGCTCTACCAGTATCACTTCCCGGGCCACTTACAGCATATATTTCTTTAACAAGGCAGAATTAAAAGGCTAGTAATGGAATGTGACAGTTTAGCATAAAACGTCTATGGCCTGTGCAATTCTTTACTACAGCTTGTTCTTCCATAAGGGATTATTATAAAGGAAGGCGACAGACAACATAAACTCCACAGTAAACCATTCTTAGAGAGACATCTAATATTAGTGCCAGAATAGCTCAAAGTAATTGATTGTCAGAGAAATGCAAAGACAACAATGAGCTACCACCTTACACCTGTGAGAATGTCACACATCAGAAAATACAGAAACAACAAGGTATCAGTGAGGACTGAGGCAGGAAGGAACCTTTCTACATAAGTGAAATAGTGCAGCAGAACTGGTTTGCAATCTTTCTATCTTTCAATCTCTGGTGTGATTTTTTATAGACAGCATATAGTTGAATCCTGTTTACTTTTTACCCATTCTTGCCATATCTGCCTTCTGATTAGAATTTAATCCATTTCATGAGTGGTGAAACAGATCTTTCTCTTTCCCTCTATGTATCTCCTTCTCTCAATTTCTCTCTGTTCTCTCTCGATCTCTGTCATAGAATCAGCTATGAAGTGTTACTACCAGTCAGGAAAAGCCTGCTGTTGTTACTAGGTTCTGGCTATATGGGGACATTGCTTCCATGAGCCACACATTCAGCTGTGCAGAGGCTTGGTGGATCCTATACCCTTGGCAGTGCTGGTCACTTGTACTCACCTTCTGGCAGAAAAAGTCTCTGAACAGTCTAAGGTGCATGTTTCCTTTTTCTGGACAAAATGCCAGTGCTTTGTTGCCTACCTTGAGCTCATCTTTGCTCTGGAAGTTGTCCAGAAGGTGCTGATAATGGGTATCGCACATCTGGCGAAGCAGTGAGAGAAGGCAGGACACATATTCGCCCTGGAGACCAATCCAAAAATCATTTAACACGGTCAATCACAGAGGCTGAGCTATGCCAATCCACAAAGGGCAGGAGGAAAGGAAGGGTCTGAGATGGCCCCAATGATCATGGAAAGGAAGGTGGCAATTCTACGTCTAAAATGAGTTGTTTTTTTTTTCTGTTAAGGAAGGCCTGGAGGACACAAAAATTTTAATAAGAATTCTGCAGCCTGTGGGAATATGGGTTGACCTGCCAACACCCATGTTCAGCGGGGAAGCAATTACAGAAGCCAGACCTTCCACCTTCTGCACCCCATAATGACCCTGGGTCCATACTCCCAGAGGGGTAAAAAATAGGGAAAATATCAAGGAAGGGGATTGGATTTGGAGTTCTGGGGGTGGGAATTGTACCCTTCCTATCCTATAGTCTTGTCAATATTTCCATTTTATAAACAAAAATTAAGAAAAAAAAAAAAAGAATTCTGTAGCTTGGGCCCAACTGAAAACCTGATCTATAATAAAGAAGTATTGTAAAGTTAGGATTAAGTTAGGTTTCCCTAGGAATGTTTTGCCAAATAGTCCTTTGTTACTATATGTTGTCAGGGTACTATACTGAAGTGTGGAGAGGCCATGAGGAATAGGTGCTAAGCTTTCTTGGGGGAGAATTTAGATGTATTCTACCCTGCTGGGCTGGACAGGCACTTGTACAAAATCTCTGTGGGAAGGTCCCAGTACTTACACATGGTTCCTGAACCAGGAAGATGGAACATACTAGATAAACATAGTAAGGGAGTTAGAACTGACTTTTATCAGAAGATTAGGTATAAGATTTCAGATAAGTAAAAATTGAAGGGTAAAAAGGGGTTTTAAAAACTTCAGGTTCTCTGAACTGGAATTGGCGTATTGCACCAAAGTCAAAGACTCTGGGGTGGGTGGAGTGTACAGGTTCAAGAAAGATGACAGAGGACCTAGTGGGGGTTGTATTGTTATTTGGAAAAGTAAGAAATATTATGTATATACAAACTATTGTATTTACTGTCAAATGTAAAACATTAATTCCCCAATAAAGAAATTTAAAAACAAAAACAAAAACAAGAAACTTCAGGTTCTGATTGGGATATACATCTTAAGGACTCCAAAAACTTGTACCACTTTATAGTAATTTTTGGTGCTTCAGGCATGAAAGTCTTTTTCCATAACCATTATGCTATCTCCTCAGCCCTTCTACCTTATAGTAATTGTTGGCAGCTGAGTATGATCTCTCTTAGAAGATGGGATGGAGGAAAATTATTTATTTTCGAATGTTTTTAAATTCTTAGGAATTTGACAGCAATTTTTAAGTCTCTCAAATCTTGTTTTTAGGTCCAATGAAATTATTATATGTAAACTATAAAAACTTCATTTTTATTTGAAAAATAGAACAGTTGCCACAGTTCACGGACTCACAGGATCAATGACACTTAAGTGTCATCAACAGACATCAACAGACACTTAAGTGAGAAGTTCGGTATATAAAAACACGCTCAATAGAGCACAATTTTCCCCTTCACTAAATCCACATTCAACAAATCTCTTCATAGTATCACTCAGTGAATTCAGGTTTGTAAAGAGCATAAAGCAAAGTCTGACACAGAATAAGCACTGCATCCTGCTGCCTAGCAGGATGGACTTCAAGGTCCTGCAAGCAAGGGTGATGCTACCTACACTCAGAGTGCCTTAGCAGCTCCTGCGAAGGGAGCAGGCACTCCCAAATTCATTGCTTCAAAACACATGCCTTCCTTCTGCTTCCCTGAGCATGCTGGAGCTTAGTGTGGTACCACAGAGTGTTTGCTCCAAAGAGTTCATTATGATTTCCCGCCTGTCAGCTGGAATGGTATGCAATCTAATTACCACTAAGAAGTGCACTCTGAGTACAGCAGTGAGGGCCCTAGGAGTTAGATGTTATCTCCCTGTCCTTCCTCCTGACAAGCTTTCCAAATTGTTCATTCTACTGAGATCATGGGAAATCATCAACAATGTCAGTGCAATTCGACACCGTTACCTTTCTCCTAATCTAGACAAATATACTATATACAAATACAACTAGTACGGAGAATAAGCAAATTCAGAGAAATTATTCTTTCTCACACATTATTTAGAAGAGCGTGCTCCTATAACAAAGTCTACTTTCTTCACCTTCTTATTGACTGTATCTCTGCTTCATTCCACATTATAGAAAATGACTTGGCTTTTTTTTTTTTTTTTGGAAAGACCAAAAGAGGGAGTCGAGCGGTAGCGCAGTGGGTTAAGAGCAGGTGGTGCAAAGTGCAATGACCGGTATAAGGATCCCGGTTCAAGCCCCCGGCTCCCTACCTGTGGGGGAGTCGCTTCACAGGTGGTGAAGCAGGTCTGCAGGTGTCTATCTTTCTCTCCCCCCTCTCTCTTCCCCTCCTCTCTCCATTTCTCTCTGTCCTATCCAACAATGACGACATCAATAATAACTACAACAATAAAACAACAAGGGCAACAGAAAGGAATAAATAAATAAAAATTAAAAAAAGACCAAAAGACACATTGTGTAGGGAAACACGACAAGTAGTATTCTCTATCTAAAGCTGACTCTTAGAGTATGAATCTAGAGCTTTCAGAGTGGAGATGGGAGTCAGATTTGAGAAGGGAAGAAGGCATCATGCTGACAATCATGCAGGAAGGGAGACCGAGATGAAGATGGTGGAATGGTGAGATGAGAGTTGGCATGGAGGCGGGACCCCAGGTTAGAAAAGAAAGCAAGGAAACCTGAATGTTAGTTACTAACAGTGATCTCGGCTGTGCACTGCGGGCACCGTTGCCCTCTTACCGCCTCCTGAGCGTGCGATTTGCTCATGATGGTGAGCAGAGTCTGCAAGAGCACGTCCAGGAGGCTCTCCACCATCATTTCTACCTCCTCCATGACATCTGCCTCCTGGAGCGAGCAGTGAGAGAGCATAATGTTAGCACTAGGTTGGCTGATGTGTAGCTGGCAGTACTTACTAAGTCAGCCTCATCAGGAGTGGTCTTCTGATTGGATTCTCAATATTGAGCTTGCACTCTCAACAGATAAGCAGGATCAAGATACCTTGAACAACGGCTCTGGGAAGAGGTGAGATACATCTGCTACTGTTGCCAGGGGCACAGTGGTTGTGTCTTATCCCAACATAGTACCACCACAAAATACCCACAGTTCAGAACAAGTACATACAATGATTTCAATACAGAGGGAAGAAGGAAGATTCTCAATTCAATGTTTTCATTTCTTTCCCAAGAAAAGCCATGAGAGAGCATAAAGAGCACAACACTGCTAGCACTCTGAGGAAATGGTATTTACACCAACAGTCTGTGGTGGCAGAACTTTCTTTTTTATAATTAACTTTCTTTTTCCATATTTTATTTATTTATTGTATAGAGACAAAGAGAAATTGAGAGGGGAGATGGAGTCAGAGAGGGAGAGAGGCACTTACAGTACTGTTTCACCATAGTAAAGCTTTCCTACTGTAGGTAGGGACCAGGGGCTTGAACCTGGGTCCTTGCACATGGTAATGTGCACTTAACCAGTTGTGCCACCACCTGGCTCCCTGTGGCAGCATTTTCCTTACTATTAATGTACATAGAAATATCTCGACCTTTTTGATTATCATTTTCTCTTTAGGTGTTCTTCCTTGGGTGATCTCTGCCAGCGCTCTCTGCTGCCCAGATATGCCTGGGTTCCAGTCCTAGCTCCTTAGCATCCTCTCTCTCTCTCTCCCTCTCTCTCTCTCTCTCTCTCCCTCTCTCTCTCTCTCTCTTGCCTCCAGGATTATTGCTGGGGCTAGGTGTCAGCACTCCACTGCTTCTGGTGGCCATTTCCCCCACTTTTATGGCTAATACAGAGAGAAATTAAGAGAGGAGGGGGAAATAGAGAGGGGAAGACAGAACAACAGACACCAGCAGACCTGCTTCACCATTTGTGAAGCAACCTCCCTGCAGGTGGGGAGTGGGTGTTTGAACCCGGATCCTTGTACAGTTCCTTGCTCTTCATACTATCTGTGGCTCCTCCCTCCTTAGCATTCTCACAAAAACGATAGAACATGTCTCCTCAAGAATAACTGCTTGCCAGCAACTAAGTACTGAATTAGGAAGAATCTGTGCTATACTTTTATAGCTCTCTCACATTCATCCTTAGATTCTGTAGCTTGATTTTAATTAAAATTATTTTTAAATGAGAGAGAAAGAAGGAAAAGCCAGAGCACCACCCTGGCATATATGATACTGGGGGTCAAACTCAAGATCTCATATTTCTAAGTCCTGCATTCCACTGATCAAACCACCTTCTTTGCTGCTATAGCTTGATTCTAATTATCTCACAGATTCCCACTGTGTTTTTTTCCCCTCCAGCCTCTTTATACTATTACTGATCCAAATTCTCATTTGTCCATCCACCCATCAATCTATCATCCATTAAGTATTTACCACATGCCGATCTCTGTTTAAGAACTTGAGATGCAGAAGTGAATGAAAAATATAGTATCTCTATTTTCACGGAGTCTACATTTTGCTCATCCGCCAGTCCACTCAATATTAGCACAGTGTGCCTCATTCTATACGAAGACTTTGAGCAGCTACTGCAGCCAAAGTTGATTTTCTCTTTTGCTGAACTGGCCGTTAACACTCCTACCTGCAGAATTTTCTCAAGTAGCTATAAGTTAAGCAACTCTTGACTCCAGCTCCACAAATAGAACCAGGTGCATCTGTTCTGTTTTAGGCCCCTTCTAATCTCCTTCAGCTATTTACCTGTTCCTAGTCCCCCTGCACACCACCTCCCCTTATTTCCCCTTTCAATTACTCTCCTTCCTTTAGTATTAAATCTGATACCTTCTGCTCCTCCCCCGACCCTGCCATCTGACCTTGAGCTTTCTGTTACTAGACCTTATGTACCTGCTGTTGCCTCTTTGAGGCCTGGTGAGAAGGAGAGCTGCTAAACCTTGCCTGCAGCCAACATCAACAATAGGGCCGCGACAACCATTATAGTCATCCTGCCAAGCTGAGCCGCTGTCAGCAGATGGTACTTTAAGTCTGAACACCAGAGTACCCTGTTGGGTCCCTGTGTCCTGCCCAAACCAAACATACTCATTTTCAGCACTTCTGTTCCATGTGGATAGCTTAACCTTATATGTTCTTATTACTTGGCTGCTGACTTTCATTTAAAATACACTTGAAGTTTTATTCTCTGAAAACCGTATCTCAATTTAATAAATTTAGTAAGCGTAGTAAAAAACAAGTTCTTAATTTCTTTCTTCAAATTTCTTTCTTATAATCTAAATTTTACTTAAGAAATACTAATTTATTCCTTCATTATAAATATCAAGTAAATATTAATATAAATTCTTATTTATCTTGATAGAGACAGAGATAAATTAAAAGGGGAGGGGAGACAGAGGAGAGAGACAGAGAGACACCTACAGCACTGCTTCAATACTCTTAAAGCTTCCCCTCTACAGGTGGAGAGTGGGGGCCTGAACCTGTATCCTTGTGCATTCTAACATGTACACTTAACCAGATATGTCACCACCTGACCCCCTAAAATGAATTCTTATTCTTTCTTTTTCTTTCTTTCTTTTTTTTTTTTTTTTTTACCTAGAACACTGTTCACCTCTGGCTTATGGTGGTGCAGGGGATTGAACCTGGGACTTTGGAGCTTCAGGCATGAGAGTCTGTTTGCATAACCATTATACTATTTATCCTCTGCCAAATTCTTGTTCTTATCCATGCCCAATACAGATTTTACTTCCTACTATATTTTCCTCTCTTCCCTTCCACTATAGGTTTCTTACAAAGAAAAATTAAAGGGGAAAGACTATAGACAAGAACATTACTAGTTGAATTACCTCATCCTAAACAACTGTTCTATCTCACGAGACTCACAGTTCTTCTGAGCTACATTTATCTCATCTGGCACAGTACAGGGACACCATATGGATCAAAGCAAGCTGCCAGGAAAATGACAGAACGTCTGAGTGAGCAAGCTGCCACAGCCGGGGCCTGCCTCCCTGTGCATGTGCCCGAGTAGCCTCACAGCACTCCAAGAAACACAGAATTAATGCCTTCAGATAGAAACGGTTTGGCAAAGGACTGGGATTTCTGTTGCTCCAGATAGTGATATTTCTGGGTGGACTCTTGATAGCATTTTTTTTTTTTTTTTTTTTTTTTTTGGTAATAGCAAGACTGTCTTGTGCTAAGAAGCCTGCTGAGCATACACAAATTGCCACTCGCTTGGGCACCTTCCTGTCACTAATGACGCTTCTGGCTGAGAAGTATACAAAGCCACCTTGGTTGTTTTGCTTCTGACTAAGCTAACACAAGACTGGGGCAGAGCTGAGGGGGGTTAGAGTGGGTAAGGGGCTACTACCAGAGAGCTGGTTTTGACGATGGAGAAGATGCTGCCAAGAATCCCTGAGCAGATTAACAGCTCTTTCTGCTGCCTCAGGTGAAGGTGAATGTGATGGAGAACCACAGGAAGCAGGATGCGGCGGGATTCTGGGAGAGAAAAGACAAAAGTGAAGAAGCCTTTCAGAGAAGAATCAGATACTTCTGGAAGTTAGAGGCGCTGTGGGATTTAGCTGGTCTCAATTAGATGGGGATGGGACTAGAGACAAGGTGGAGGCTACCCCCTTCGCTTTGGCAGTCTAAAAGCCACTTCTGGACATTATAAAATACTCTCAGCGCTATTTCTCTGTTCCTCTTTTCTCCTTTCTCATTTCCAGCCTCGATGTGTATGACACTTTGTGCAGAATGAAATTAGGAGATTATTTCCAAATGAATTCTCTTTAATAGCAAGACTCCAAATTAAACATATAGCCTACGGCAAAAACTCAACAAACCTAGTTCTCTGAATTACACTGACTGAACAGGCATACTTGATATAGATGAAACGTAAGCCCTCTTCATGATGTTCTGATAACATGGTCTGGAACTTCCATATCTATGTTTGCTTTGCCCTCTTCCCCCCTCAGGCTTATGAGGTTCTAACTGTTTATAGTAATGAATGGAACAGAAACAGAATTTTGTCTTAATTCATAAGCCTTTGAAAATTAGCTAGCCCTTATGACCCATCCTACTACATACATTCCAGTTTCACCAGAGTCTTCCTTGAGTGGAACTTTCATCAGGAGGTGACGACAGATATAGAGTCCTGAATTCAGGAATGCTAGATCCCAGTCTAACTCCTTTACAAGCTCACTCAAAGACTTTAGGCAGGTTGCCTCCTTTCTTGGGGCTTATAGTCCCCATCTGTAGAATGAGGTGTTAACAGTCTTTTATTTACTTCATAGATGTGGCAAGAAGACCAAATAAGTACAAGTGTGCCTATGTTTCTGGTGCCTTGCTCTCCTTATCAGTAACTATATGACCTTGCAAGTCTCACCATACCTGGTTAACAGAGTCCAGCCACGTTATCAGTAACACAAGTAAGCCATGACATTTCTTATTTATTGTTCATATTTGACCACGATTAAATTGCTCAAATGAATTGCAGAAAGAAATCTTTATTTTCTTTAACTGCAGATATAATGAGACATACAAGAGATTTGTGGATTGCCTTGTCAAATACTCACAATATGTCCAAATAAAGTGGAATGAGAGCTGTTTTTTTTTTAATCTGCTTAAGTATCACACCTGCAGAATTCTACTGATAGCAGCAGATTCTTTTCCATTTTTTTTTTTAACTTCAAAAGCAGACAGAAGAGGAGAGGGAAGGAGAAAAATGGGGAGGGGAGAAAGGGAGAAGTAAAGATAGCACAGCACTGCTCCACTATCATGGAGCTTCCCTTGGTGCTATGCCTGATGCTCCCATGTAGTATTGGGGGCTTGAACCCAGGGCCTCAGGCACAGCAGACTGTGTACTCTACTGGGCAGGCTACTTCAGAATGGAATGACAGCTATCTTTGTCTAAAAAGGATGTTTTCTGAATAAAAAGCTTATATTTATGCCAAAATACCAATACAGCAAGATTTATAAAAACCAATAGACAGTAGTAGTCTATTACTAGAACCTACTAGAGAACAGACCAAAAGCTTGCTCTGAGGATATGTGTTGGTTAAATGACACCACTGGTCAAAATCCTGCTTCAGAAAGGATGCAGAAACTCAGGACATCACTGAAAGTGAGACGCAAATGAAATTTTGATGGTCACTTGCTATC
Source organism: Erinaceus europaeus (assembly GCF_950295315.1). NCBI lineage: Eukaryota > Metazoa > Chordata > Mammalia > Eulipotyphla > Erinaceidae > Erinaceus > Erinaceus europaeus. Next base: position 95,949,384 of record NC_080173.1, read on the forward strand.
TCAACACCTACCATAAGAATGAGAAAGTGTACCCAATGTGTCAAATACACTGTAATCCATTAGACCCTCAATAAATTTTTAAAAATTAAAGATACAATTCAACTGCCATATAAAGCCTAAGAACAGTTTCTCTTTGGTGACTGAGAAGCAGCAGTGTGTACAACAGTACCGGAAATATTGTATGCCAGTGAAGGCAGTTTGCTACTCCCCTCCCCACATAATTACAAATAATCTCTTTTAAGTAGTGCATGAAGCCTGAGTATGTATAATAACCTCACCGCCAGTGTGCCTAAGCCACAGATAAAACCTTCTTAAGAAATGGAGAATAGAGGACTGGGAAGACAGCATAATGGTTATCCAAAAGACTTTCATGCCTGAGGTACCAAAAGTTCCAGGTACAATCCCCAGCACCACCGTAAGCCAGAGCTGAGCTGTGCTCTCGTGTAAATAAATAAATAAATAAAAGCCGTTGCTTAGAGAATTTTATTAAAAGAGAAATGGATAATAGAGAAGAGTTTGCCATTTATATATATTGGGTTGTTGGAAAAGTCACAACACATTTTTACATAGAAAAACAAACAAAAAATACATCATTAATTTTCCAACAACCAAGTATTTAGTGGTGGATAAAGGTCAATTTTCATGGTGGCAGCTCGGCCATCAGAAGTGTGCTGCATCAGATGAGTTAAATCAGAAGGAATATCTGGGCTGAGAAGTTATTGTTCTTATACTTTAAAGGACGGTAAAGGGAAACATAAGGTGACGTTTGGACTGGGTGTGGCATGTTGCACCAAAGCAAAGGGTGCTGGGAAGACGGGGAAGGGATGAGGTAGAGGGGCTTTGGGTTCCTGGTGTACAGTGGTGGAAAAGGCCCTAGTTGGGGGAATGAGTGTCTTGCAGACACTTTACATGGGGCGATAAGAGGTTGTACTTCTGCGTCAACAACTGCACTGTGAACCATTGATAACAACAATAAGGGGGGGGTTAAGTTTAAAAATTACTTCCGAAAATACTAAGCATCAAAATCCTAATAATAAATGCTCTGCTAGCATACTAGATGTATTCATGTGCCCTCGAATTTTCCACTATTAGTTTAAAGGGCCAGACTCATAGGATCTTAACATTCGGGCACTGAGTACTTGGAACACGTTAAGACTGAATTTGACTATGTTCAATATATATATATATATATATATATATATATATATATATAGTTTCACGTTCAATGAAAGTGAAAAATATGAATATGAACCTGGAGATTCTTTCTAATAGGTAGTCTTTGGTGCTAATGGTATTTGCGAGGCTGTCCTGACCCCTTAAGAAGCAATCAGGGTTGGTTATATAAATCCCTGTATATCCTTAGTGGTACCTTCAACAAGTGGGACCTATCTAACTATGCTTGAGGCACTGTGTTTAATCCCCAGTATCACACGAGAGCTTAAGGAGAGCCTCCATGGTGAGGAGAGGAACCAAGAAAGCACAGTGGGCCCTTGGGGACCCCTCTGAAGGCCCCTGTCCTAGCCTGGGCCTTATGCTGTCCCACTGAGTTAGACCCTGCTACTCTACAGTTCTTCAGCTGATGGTGTGGCAGGCCCTATTTTTGGAATTTGGATAAACTGGTGGGCCTAAAGGCTGCTCTGCAGACTACTCTACACAATACTTCAAGGTATGGGTTCTTAGGATTAAAATGTGAGGTAGTAGGCATATGTTACAATTGCATTCTCTAAGTAGTTTACTCTAAAACTCTGTATTTTAAGGGCCAGAGGCTTCTTTTGTAATGGTTGCTACAACCAATCTTTTGATTAGATCACTTGACTCACATCCTGGAAAAGAAGAACTGTGAGTTTGACTCTCATTCACGTTTGATTTACCTGAGAAAGAAAATAAGCGGCTGTCCACAGTTCTGGCAATGGACTGCAGCTTCACCACATCCATTGACTGCCCAATGTGCACAGTGCTGGGCATGCTGCCCAGTGTCCCTCTCACAAACTCTGCCACCTCCTGCACAGTGAACATCTGCAGCAGCTCATCAAAGATGGTTGGGAAGGAATTGAGGAGTGCGGCCTATAGAAGCAAGTGAAGTTGTGTTAGCTTACAGGTTATGTCTCTAGCTCACATGCTCAGACAGTAACACGAGGGAAGAAGAAGCTAAAATGGGTTTTTAGCATCACTATCTTAAGTGGGGTTTCCCTGCTCTTTGAAATAGCATTGTTGGAGGAAGAAGCAGGAAGAACCCCAAAAATAAAACCAAAAGCAAAGAAAATTTGCTGGGGACAAAGCTACTTGCTCTCATAACTTGCCAGGGAATTTTCTGGTTAAAGAAAGGATTACAAAGAGAATTAAGCTCAGCATGGTTTAATATCCATTGTTGATGCTGTCTAAGTTGGATTTTTTTAATGTAGCATTGGGGAACAACCAAAGGCCTCACAATGTGTCATACCAGTATAGCCTCTCTGGCCCAACTTCTGTATTTTTAAAAAAAATTTTTTATTTTCCCTTTTGCTGCCCTTGTTTTTTATTGTTGTTGTAGTTACTGTTGTTGTTATTGATGTTGTCATTGTTGGATAGGACAGAGAGAAATAGGATAGGAGAGAAGAGGGGAAGACAGAGAAGGGGAGAGAAAGACAGACACCTGCAGACCTGCTTCACCGCCTGGGAAGCGACCCCCCTGCAGGTGGGGAGCCGGGGGCTCGAACCGGGATCCTTATGCCGGTCCTTGTGCTTTGTGCCACCTGCGCTTAACCCTCTGTGCTACCTCTGGCCCAACTTCTTCATTCTACGTGTTTAAAGGTAGGGGAGGGGAAAGAAGAGACGCAGAAGAGAGGCATCAAAGTACTGCTCCATCATCCACGGAGTCCCCTTGCTGCTGTCTATGAAATCACATGGACAAAACCAGAGTCTCAAACATATTAAGTCATGCACTATATATGCTGAGCTATTTCCCTGTCCCTGGATTTATTTTTTTTAGTTTGTCACTGATAAAATCCTTGAATTTGGTTCCAAATTCAAGCCAGGCACATTGTAAACGAAGCGTGGCAGAAACAGTTAAACACCTTCAAGTAACACTAGTTCAATGCTACTCACAACCCTGTACCAGTTCGAAGAATTGGGCCATTTCCTCAGAAACAGAGACGCTTATTTGAAACCACGTAATCTGAAGATTTTAAAAATTATTTCCCTTTGATGTGATGCCCGACAGTCTTAGGTGATCCTAAAGGATGGAGAATGTGTGAACTTAGCCACACATTCTTAAGGACTATTTATGATAAATGACATAGACCAGTGACCTAGATGGCCTGGAAAAGGGGAAACTGTGTAGTTTGCAGACTTCTCTCTCTTAAGATCTCAGCCCTGGCCCTTATGGATAATAGTTCCAGAATATCTGGACAGCACAGTACTATAGAAGAAAAAGAATGAATTATGGATTTAATAGATATGGGTTCAAATTCCAGCTTTATCACGTATCTGTCATGTAACCTCTGGTGTAATTACCCTCTATTCCTCAGTTTCCCCATCTGTACAATGGGGATAAGTGGCTGGTGAAATGGCTCAGTGAGTACAACACTGAGGCCTGACATTTTCCCTGGTACCATGTATGCCAGAGTGGTGCTTTGGTATCTCTCCTCCTTCATAAAATGAATAAACCTTTTAAAAAGTGGGGATGAAGATGGGTCCTGAAATTGGGGCAGCTTGGAACATTCCTACTCATGACCACAGAATGTGAGCTCAGATCTACAGGGATACAGAGGTTACAGAGGCTCCTAAGCTGAATATGGGCCCCAGATCAGATCAAATCAATGGGGTTTGCAGTCAACAATATTTATACCCCTTTCCCATATTTGGGAGCTACTCTCTTCCCTGATCCAGCTTTCTTGTCCTTTTTCTAGCCGTGACATCATCTCCCCAGTCAATAAATTGGATCCACCTGCATATCAGATTTCAGGCTCAGGAAAAAACTAGTATAGTCACGGGCTCTTTGGAATATAACGCAAATATGCCTACGAACTATCTATAAAAGAGACCCCCCAACTCTTCATCTGAACCATTCCAGCCTTTAGGTTCATGATTAGTCAACAATTTGTTTGGCTTTATATGTTAACTCTTTCTTCAGCCACCAGAACTATAGTTCACAAGAACCTGAGCTCAAGCCCTTGGTCTCCACTTGCAAGGGGAAAGCTTTGCAAGTGAAGCAGTACTGCAGTTATCTCTGCATCTCTCTCTCTCTCTTCCCCTTCCCTCTCAATTTCTCTGTGTCTCTGTACAAAAATAGATAAATATAAATAAATTTAGAAAAGTAAAAAAAAAATAGGAAAGCTATCAGGGGAGGGGGTAGGATACAGAGTTCTGGTGGTGGGAATTGTGTGGAGTTGCATCCCTCTTATCCTATGGTTTTGTCAGTGTTTCCTTTTTTTAAATAAAAGTTTAAAGAAAAGAATGTGATTATTGGCTTACACAGTACAATTAGATAACTATATATATTAATTTATGTATTTATTGGATAGAGAGAGAGAGAAATTGAGAGGGAAGGGGGAAGACAGAGAAGGACAGAGACAGAGAGACACCTTCAGCAGTCATGAAACTTTCCCCCTCCGGGTGGGGACTGGGGTTTGAACCCGGGTCCTTGCACACTGTAATGTGTGCACTTAACCAGATGCATTGCCACCTGGCTCCATCAGATGATACTTGTACATTTAGCTATGAGAAAATAGTCCTCTTATAACTGCAGCAGTGAATATCAACAATATCTTTGATCCTTTCTGGGGTGAAGCTGCAGGTAAAGGGTGAACTTCTGTTCAGCTGACTAGACATTTTATTTGAATTAGTTTTTAATACTTATTTCATTGAGAAAGAGACGAAGAGACCAGGGAACCTGAGACCAAAAAAGGACAGAAGTGCGGGAGTAGACAGCATAATGGTTATTCTTTAAAAATGGATAGAAGAGCCGGGCAGTCGTGCACCTGGTTAAGTGCAAACACTATAGTACACAAGGACCCAGGTTCAAGCCCCTGGTTCCCACCTGCAGGGGAAAGCTTCACAAGTTGTGAAGCATGGCTGCAGGTATGACTCTCTTTTCCCCTCTTTATATCACCCTCCCCTCTCAATTTCTCTCTGTCTCTATTCAATAATTAAAATAAAAAGATTAAAAAGTTATTTTAAAAGAATAAAAATGGATATAAACTAACACAGAAGTTATTGAAGGGTAAGGTAATGGTAAAATTGTCACCAAAATCAGGTGATAGCCACTGCCAACTATGGACACTTAATTTTTTTAAAGGATCACTGAACAGCAGCACATAGCTTCTCCCCCCACCAAGGGTTACCACTGGGGCTTGGTGCCAGCACTACAAATCCACTACTCCTGGTGGCCTTCCCCCATTTTACTGGATAGGACAGAAAGAAATTGAGAGGGGAGGGGGAGACAGAGAGGGAGAGAGAAAGATAAGACACCTACAGACCTGCATCACCACTTGTGAAGCATCTCCATTGTAGGTAGGGAGCCTGGGACTCAAAACTGGATCCTTATGCAGGTCCTTGCACTTTGTACTATGTGTGTTTACCTGTGAGTGCCATTGCCTGGTCCCCAATATCTTATTAAAAGTTATCAAATGATTTTTTAAGTTTCTGGAATTAAGGAGCCACAGATTGCTATGGAGACAGAAGTACCAGAGAACCACTCTGGCATATGCAGAATCAGTGATCAAACCTGAGGTCTTAGCCATGCAAGTCCTGTACTCTACCAGCTGAGTAATTTCCCTGGCCACTGGTCATTTTTTATATGGGGAAGCAAATTTTCTTCCCACACTGAGATATATATGTGTGTGTTTGTGTTTGTATATGTATATGTACACTCTTCATTGCCACCGGGGTTATTGCTGGGGCTTGGTGTGGTGCTACGAATCCACCACTTCTGGTGGCCATTTTTTCTTTTCATTTTTTTAAGTAAGCCTTATTTACTGGATAGAGATTAGTCAGAAATCAAGAGGGATGGGGGATATAGGGAGGGAGAGAGACAGAGAGATACCTGCAACACTGATTCACCACTTGCAAAGGTTTCCCTCTGCAGGTAGGTATTGGGGGGCTTGAATGTGGGTCTTTACACATTGTAACACATACACTTGACCAGGTGCACATAACCGGCCCCGTTTTTATTTCATTTTTTTATTAGATAGGATGGAGAGAAATTGAGAGAGAATGGGGAAATAGAGGGAGAGAAAGATGCCTGTAGACCTGCTTCACCACTCGTGAAGCAGGTGGGGAGTGGAGCCCTACGGGCTCAAACCCAGGTCCTTACCGTTGGTAATATGTACACTTAACTGGGTGTGCCACCACCCAGCCCCTCACCCTCACTGATATTTCTAATAGAAAACAGACCCCATTCTTAGTCAAAGCTGTTTTTTAAACCCATTTTATCTTAAGTGCTGGGATGGGCAAACACTAGAATTTCTAAAATTAATACAGTGACTAGGAAACTAAATCTCAAATACATTCTGAATAGCTTCTATAACTAAGCAACTAACAGGAATGTAACTAAATACATATGACTTCAAGAGGGCTCCTTAGAACAAAATTGTGCTTCTTTCTCATCATAAAACCATCCTGGTATTTTATATTTGGCAACTTGGAGCATAGCTATTTGAGATAAAAGTATCATTTTGTTCTATTAGCTATTTATTTCAGCCCTTACCTGAATATCAGAGCTTGGTAAAGGTTTCTCTGACTAGAAACCAAAAACAAAGAAACCATCTACCAGGACAGACAATAACCAATAAAACTTACATGTGCCTCACGTACCTGAGTAAAAAGGAGTGTTTCTGAGTTTCTGCTGTCCAGACTGAGAACAAACCGGATGGACTGGAAAAGTTCTTGGATGCTGGACCGAAACTGCTCCTCTTCCATCCCACAAGTAGCTCGCGAGTACAGTATCCTTGACTGTACGATGAATTTGAAAAGATATTCTAAGGCCTAATGGTATGAGAGAAAAAAAGGGTAGAGATTTTTAAAGAAGGGTAGGAACTAATATAGAAGTGACTGAAGGGTGGCGGCTGGACAGTATATATGATACACAATGAGCACACACGTCACCATGCACAGGCATGGGGCTCAAGCTCCTACTTCCCTGCAGCGGAAACTTCATGAGCAGTGAAGTGGCACTGTGGGTATCTTTCTCTCCCTCTCCTCTCAATTTCTCTCTGTCCTGTCAAATAAAAGAAAAAAGAAACTACGAAAAGCGAAAAAAAAAAAAAATGGCCATTGGGAGCAGTGGATTTGCCAAGCAGGCACCAATCTCCAGGGATGAGCAGTGGATTCGCCAAGCAAATTTCCTGGCAGAAAAAAGGAATGGAAGGGTCAAGTTAGTAGTAAATTTTTCACCAAAAGCAGGTGATAGCCAATGTCAACTTTGGAGGCACATACTTTAACTTACTTAAAAAATCATTGAATAGCAGCAGATATCTTATTAAAAATGATCAAATTATTATTTTTTTAGAGTTTCTGGAATTCAGGAACCACATGCTGCTATGGAAGCAGCTGAAGTCAGTAGTATACAGGTTCAAAAGAAAATTGAGTTTCTGTTCTATTTTTTCCGTGGTCTGGAAAGAAGAGATTCCAAAGGCGAAGATATAAGAAGTTATCCTGAATGTATTTCAAGAAGGAAGAACTCTTTAATGAGTCTACTATATCTCTTTAGATATAGCTAGGGCCTGACACAGTGCCAGACTTCTCTCCAGATCAAATCTGCAGAAAACTCGTCCCAGGTTGCACAGCAGCTGACAGACCTGCGACTCCTACTCTCCAGCCTGTCACCAACAGCCCATTACCAGTGTGGAAGACATAGCTCCCAGAACATGCTTTGGGAGCAAAATAAGATTCTGAGAAGTCTTCACAGGCTGGCCCATGTTTATAAGTAGATTAAACTCTATTTTAAGAGAACAGATTCAAGATCCAAGATTGTTTCTAACTAAAGAAGTGCCATAGATTTCCCAAACACTGGAAACGCAAAGACATGGAAGAAACTCATCCGGGGATGAAACAATAGAGCTCAATTACTTCACATATGTAACAGGAGACAATTCCTGAGTGACCTGATCAACTGGTAGTACAGAATGGTTAATTCAGAAAAATATGTCTTTTAAGGTTCTCACCAGAAGATCTTGCGTAAGTCATAGCATTTGGCTTCATATCCATAAATACTCTTAGCTTCTGTTGTCTCAGTCTCTTATTGAGTGGGCCATAAATGACCTGGAGAGTCTCTGATGCATATACATATATACTTTTTACAAGTGTATTTATTGGGAAATAATGGTTTAGAGGGCAACTATAGATATATGGGTACTATTTATTTATTTATTTATTTATTTTTTGCTTCCAGGGTTATTGCTGGGGCTCAGTGTCTGCACCATGAATCCACTGCTCTTGGAGGCCATTTTTTCCCCCTTTTGTTTTTTGTTGCAGCCTTGTTGTGGTGATCATTGTTGTTGATACCGTTCATTGTTGGTTAGGACAGAGAGAAATGGAGAGAGGAGGGGAGGACAGAGAGAAGGGAGAGAAAGACAGATACCTGCAGACCTGCTTCACTGTCTGTGAAGTGACTCCCCTGCAGGTGGGGAGGCGAGGGCTCAAACCGGGGTCCTTGCGCTTTGCGCCATGTGCGCCCAACCCGCTGCGCCACCGCCCGACCCCCATGGGTACCATTTCTTATCTCCCTGTGAAAGGTATATACCAACCCAAGTCCCTCTTCACCGTCTATTACTGGGTACCCAGTGCCATCTCCCTCCTCCCCAGTCTCCCCCTAGTCCAGGGTCCTTTGCCTCGCAGCCCCCTGCCCACGTTTTCACCCCGTGTTTCCCCTTTCTTTCCTTGCTTCTTAAGAACCAACTGTAAGTAAGATAGTCCATATCTGTCCTTCTCCTTCAAGCTTATCACACTTAACATGACTTCAAGTACCATCCAAGATAAGGGAAAAGATTTCATCATTTCTAACAGATGAGCAGTATTCCATTGTGTATATATACCACATTTTTTTAAATTGCCATGAGGGTTGTTGCTGGGGCTTGCTGCTCTCACTACAAATCCATCACTCCTAGTGGCTACTTCTTCTTTTAACTAATTATTATTATTATTATTTTTGACACCTGCAGATCTGCTTCACCGCCTGTGAAGCAACCCCCTGCAGGTGGGGAGCCAGGGGCTCAAACCAGGATCCTTACACTGGTCCTTGCACTTTGTGCCATGTATGCTTAACCGCTGCGCTACTGGCCAACTCTGTAATTTATTTTAATTTTAATTTTTATTTGATAGGATGGATAGAGCTTGAAAGGGAAGAGGGAGATAAAGATGGAGAGAGAAAGGGGGCTGGGCGGTAGTACAGCAGGTTAAGTGCACATGGTGCAAAGTGTAAGGACCTGGCATAAGGATCCTGGTTGAGCCCCACTCCCCACCTGCAGGGGAGTCACTTCACAGGCGGTGAAGCAGGCCTGCAGGTGTCTATCTTCCTCTCCTCCTCTCTGTCTTCCCCATCTCTCTCGATTTCTCTCTGTCCTATCTAACAGCAACAGCTACAACAGCAATAACAACCACAACAAGGGCAACAAAATGGAAAAAATGGCCTCCAGGAGCAATGGATTCATAATGCAGTCACCCAAACCCAGCGATAACCCTGGAGGAAAAAAAAGATGGAGCGAGAGACACCTGCAGCCCTGCTTCACCACTCATAAAGCTTCCCCCCTGCAGGTGGGCAGTGGGGGTTAAAACCCGAGTCCTTGCAACTGGTAATATAGTCCCTCAATCAGGTGAGGCACCATCTTACAAATAATGATGCTATTATTAACACAGTGTACATAGACCTCTCTGGATAAGTGTTTTTGTGTTCTCTGGCTAGATCTCTAGGAGAGGAATTGTCAGCCCACAGGGTAGATCCATTCCTAGTGTTTTGAGGAATCTCCAGTCTGATTTCGACATGGTTTAATCAATTTATATTCCAAGAAGTGATGAAAGTGGTTTCTTTTACCTTTTCCTTAAGGTAATACATCTGAGAGGAACAAAAGGTCCTAAACATCATTACAGCCATAGTATCACTGAGGCAATAATTGTGCATTCTCCTTCCTTTTCATGGTAAGGACCTGATGCATTTAGTAATGAAACTGAGCTGTCTTTTTGGGACAACTTGTCACAATTGCCCATCAAAGACATCCTCTATAGGAATTCATGTGGGAACTAATAATATAACCAAATAAGAAAATAAAAAACTCTTGATTTTCATCTTATTTAGTTGGAAAGATAGGACTCTGAAAGTGGAGGGAAGAAATGGAATATGTGTGACAAGATGTACTGAATCAGCTGGGGCAATGTACCTACTAAAATGCACAGGACCTAGGTTCAATCCTGCGCTCCTCTCCCGCATGGGAGATGCTTCGTGAGTGATGGAACCCTGCTGCTGGTATCTCTCTCTCTCTCCCCCTCCTTTCCCCTTTGATTTCTCTCTGTCTCTATTCAATAAAGAAACTAAGTATGAAAAGGAGAAAAGATTAAAAAGATGTACTCAGTCAAGAGTAGTAAAGAGGAGGGAATTTCCTGGTCAACAACTCACGATACCAGAATGAGAGAAGCTTGGTCAGGAACATATTCATCTGTGAACAGTGATGAAAAGTGGGTCAGACAGAGGCTGACTAGTTTGGCCAAGAGGATTTATAAACTGAAATCTGATGAAGAAGGGGAAGTGATCTGATAAAAATTTAGCACTGAATGTATTCATGTTAGATGCCATTGAAACAAGTTTGAAATGATAAAAACAACTGTGAAAAGTTGCTCATCCAAATGGGACTTTTGCTCCCCACTATGGCCTCTTGATCTCTGGAATTATACATTTCTGTACGAGACCTGAGAGGTGGAACAACGGAGTACTGGGTCCTCAAGCATAAGTCTTGAGTTTGATCCCTGCCAACAAATATTCCAGAGTAATACTCTACTTCTCCCTTTCCCTCTCTCTTTCTCATAAACCAATCTTTTAAAAGAAAAAGAGAGACCCTGACATTAACCTGGTTGATCTGGCTAGACTCTTTGGAACCAGTTTGCGTTTTCTTTTTTCTGCCATTCTTAGTATTGATTTGAGCTCAGAGGTTATTGCATCAGCTTTCCCTAAAACTTCTGATGTGATGAACCTATCCTACTACTCAGGATCTATAAATAAATAAATAAATAAATAAATAAATAAATAAACAAATCACACACACACACACACACCAAACATATCCAAAGAGATCACAGCAGCACTATTTGTAATAACCCAAACAAGGAAGCAACCCTAATGCTCAACAGAAGATGTATGGTTAAGAAAGCTGTGGTATCAACTGCAAGTTCAGACTGACAGGGACTCGGAGGTTATACAGGCACCTTTGCTAAATATGAATATATACGGGCTCTGAGTCAGATCAATGTGGTAAACAGTTCACTATACTTACATATTTCTCTGGGGTCGGTAGCTACTCTCTCCTCTAACCCAGCTTTCTAGCCCTGTTCTCAACTCTGACACCATCTTCTCAGACAACATTAAGTCCACCTGCATGTTAGCTATTAAGCTCAAGCAAAAATTACTGAAGTCATGGGTACCTAGTTATATACCTTAAGAAGACTTCCTAGCTTCTACGCACCTTAAGAACCCTATTCTCATCTGCTCTAGTCTTACCTTTTGGTTCCTGTTTATTAAACAATTTGTCTTGCTTTATATCTTACTGTCTTATAGTCATCAAGTTGCAGATGTTACCATGATTCCATAAACCCCCCCCCTGGGCAGAAGACCACACTAATGTGCCCCGGGACCTCACCTCTCTAGAACCCTATCCCCCTAGAGAAAGATAGAAATAGGCTGGGGGTATGGATCGAGCTGCCAATATCCAGGTCCAGCAGAGAAGCAATTACAGAAGCCGAAATTCCCACCTTCTGTACCTCATAAATAATTTTGATCCATACACCCAGAGGGGGAGAAATATTAGAAGAAGATGGGCTCTGAACTCCAATTTTATCAGGACTTGGAGAGAGAAGAGGAAGAAAGGAAGGGCTTTTAGAAGTAGTAACAGGTGTAGGTGTGACTTAGAAAGGAAGAGAAGGCAAGACCATAGGGAAAAAAAAGGGGGAGGGAGGATATATATAAATATCAGTAGTTATAGAAGTAATAGTCAACTCATGTCTATGACCTTGGGAGAACTACTATAGTTTCCACTGGAGGGAATGGGGACACAGAACTCTGCTGATGGCAACAGTGTAGAACTATACCCGTTAGCTCATAATTTTGTAAATCAATCTTAAATTACTAATAAAAAATAAAAATGGAAGCTGTGGTACACAAACACAATGGAATATTACTCAAGCTATGAGAACTGATGACATCTTTTCCTTTTCTCTATGTTGGATGGAACTTGAATGAATCATGCTAATCGAGAAGGGCAAGTACCAGATGATTTCACTTATAGGTAGAACTTAAGGAACAAGGAGAGAAAGGAGAACACAGCGTGAAACTTGGAGTAGATGTGGCCTGTTGCAGCAAAAGGACAAGGACAGTCCTTGTAACAGTCCTGCAACCCATCGCTGCCTCCAAGAAAGACAGGAGGGGGTTGAGAGAGGCTGGGGACCTGATTTCCCAACAGTAGAGGAAGACCTGCATCAGTGCTGGGAGTAGTGTGCAGACACCTATCATGGAAAGATAAGAAACTACATCCATGTGAAAAGTGGGTTTGAAAATCACTACTTCCCTAATAAAACAATGAAAAAAGATGTTTCCAGAAAGTAGAGTTAACTCACAGCGAGGATGGTCCCTTGTGGGCTGGAGCTGCTTAGCAGTGCAAAGGGTCACCTCGCCAGGCAGAAATGTTTTCAGGGAGATCCTGCACTCCTCCCAATCCCAGTGGTTTAATGTTATTCTTTTTTTTATATTTATTTTATTTATTTATTCCCTTTTGTTGCCCTTGTTGTTTTATTGTTTTAGTTACTATTGTTGTTGTCGTTGTTGGATAGGACAGAGAGAAATGGAGAGAGGAGGGGAAGACAGAGAGGAGGAGAGAAAGATAGACACCTGCAGACCTGCTTCACCGCCTGTGAAGTGACTCCCCTGCAGGTGGGGAGCCGGGGTTCGAACCGGGATCCTTATGCCGGTCCTTGTGCTTTGCGCCACCTGTGCTTAACCCGCTGCGCTACAGCCTGACTCCCCGGTTTAATGTTATTCTTATCTCAACATACACACAAGCAGTGCATACACTTAGCTCACTTAACTTAAAAAAGTTCTATAGAGAAATGTTCAGCAGGCTAGGGGTCTCAATCGACCTGTCAATATCCAGGTCCAGCGATGTAGCAACTGCAGAAGCCAGACCTCCCACAGTCCACCCTGTGAAGATACTGGGTCCTTACTACCAGAGGGATAGGCTCCCGGCAGCAGCTTTGGGCCAGCCCTGTCTGCACTCCCACACATTTGACCCAGAAATAGGGAAAGCCACCATTTCCTGGCGGCAAAAATTCCAAGCATGAATAAAGAAGTAAGCCCCCCCCCCCCCAATTAAAAAAAAAGACTAGGGAAGCTTCCAGTGGAGGAGATGGAACATGGAATTCTGGTGGTGGGAACTGTATGGAATTGTACCCCTACTATTTTACAATCTTGTTAATCATTATTCTATCACTGATAAAGAAATACTTTTTTTTTGAACAGTCGTGTTTGGTAATCACTGAAGAAGAGGGAATGTTGAGAAAGCTTCATTTATTCAGCACTGTCACTAACAGTGGTTTATGAAGGAGATATGGAGGGAAATGCTGGGTGATATTTTAATTAGATCTGGCTTTTGCAGCAGTTGGGGCCTCTAAAGGGGAGGGGCATGAAGGGATTGAAGTGGGGGACGGGATTGGCACTCTATGTCCTGTGGTAGAGGAAGATGTTAGGCTGGTGGGAGGGCTTGTGCACTAAAGCCTATCCTGAGATGTGAAACTATCATGTAACAATAACAGTCCTGAAATCTATCACTGCCTCAAATAAAGAAAAACAATGGGGTGGGTTTGTTTTTTTTTTGCATAATGGTTATGCAAAGAGACTTTCATGCCTGAGGCTCTCAAGTCCCAGGTTCAATCCCCCACACCACCGTAAACCAAAAAAAAAAAAAGAAGAAAAAAGAAAAACAAATACACAAAAATAGCAGATATGAAATTTTAGCTAGTATGAGAATAAAAGACAGACGCTTGTAAAAGAAAAAAAAGTAGGGAGGATGGCTGGAACTGTACGCATAGCATCCCTCCCTCTTGTTTTAGGACAAAATCATTAGGAATAAAGCTCTTTTAAGGCAACATTGACAATTTGGGCTAACATGGATGGATCAAGAGGGTATGACGCTCAGAGAAGAAAGTCAGGTGAAGAAATACCAATACTGTATGACTTCACACATATGGAAGATAACGAAACAGAATGAATTGTGGCTGGGTAGGTTGCTTAACAGGCAAAATGCATGATTTTCAACCCTGAGACCCCAGGTTCAATCCCTGGCCATGTACATGGCCAGGGTGGTACTCTGGCTTCTCTGTTTCCCTCTCTCTTTAAAAAATATTTTTATTTATTTATTATTGAATAGAGACAGAGAGAAATTGAGAGGGGAGGAAGAGACAGAGAGAGACAGAGAGACATCTGCAGCCCTGCTTCACCACTTGTGAAGCTTTCCCCCTGCAGGTGGGGACCAGGGACTTAAACCTGGGTCCTTGTGCACAGGAATGTGTGCACTTAACCAGGCGCCACTGCTTGGCCCCTCTTTCTCTGTTTAATTAAATAAATCTTAAAAAATTAAATGGACAAGACAAGAAAAAAGAACCTTAGGTTATAAGGATAAAATAGTGGCTATCATTGGGGAAGATGGATGAGTAAATTGGGTAACAGATCAATTGTATGGTGATGGATGAAAATTACAATTAGACTTTTAGTGGTGGTTATGATATATTCATAGATGTCAAGCTGTATACCTGAAAACTTATAGTATGTTACTAATATTACTTCAATTAAAAATATTTTTTCAGGGGCAAAACTGCATTAAAGAAAGAGCAATTCTATGGCTGGACAAGATTCTGAAAGTAGGCCAGTGTACTAGAAGGACAGTTACTTGTACTACACACGACACCACTGAGATTACTCACAAATAACTTCAGCGTGGACCTTTGATGCACAGCTAGCTCAATACATTACCCGCATGGCTTCCTGTATGTGGTCCTGCCGAATCAGTTCTGCTGAGCAGTCCATGTACCACTTCAAACAGCGAATGAGCTCCCTGGGAAAGAGAACAGTTCCAGAAACCCCACTTTAATCCAAAAGCAATGCAACCTAAACTGTTTGCAGTCCTGAATTAGCCACATAGGAAATAATATCCTGTTGATGAACTAGAATAGAATGATAGATTCACTACAGCCTCAGAACCTTTGAATCATTTGAGGTCAGACAATATTCCTTGTCCTTAAGGAGTTGCCACATTTTAATTCACAATTAAAATCACTCCCATTCTTCCTGAAACACATTTGTTGATGACCAGTTCCCCCAAAGTCTTAGACTATATGTGTAATTTTACTTTATCTGAAATAGCTATGTTTATAGAACAAGTAAAAAGGACAAGTCAATAAGAGACTTTGATTACAGGGTACTGGGTACTGTTCTACGTGTCTCTGTTTAAACTCCATTTCAGCAATAGAACTTCCTTAGGACCAAGTCATGTGAATGAAATGTGACGAGAGGGTCAGGAAGCATGCACATTTACCTAAATCAAGAGTCACACAAGACTTTGGTAACATGTGAAGTGTGGTAGCACATACGTTGGGGACATGTCAATTTATACTCCTGACACAACTACAATCTTGTAAAACAACATTTCCTCTATAGAAAAATGGTCAGGGTGTGGTCAGTGTGGTGGCACATCCTATAGAAAGCACACATTACCAACCTCAAGGACTCAGATTCAAATCCCCAGTCCCCACCAGCAAGGGAGGAGATTAACAAGCAGTGAAGTAGTGTTGCAGATGTCTGTCTTTTTCTCTCCCTCTTGATCTCCCCCTTCTCTCTCAATTTCTTTCTGTCTCTATCCAAAAAGAAGAGAGAGAGAGATGTATATAGAGAGAGGGAGAGAGGGAGAGACAGACAGAGAGAGAGAGAGAGAGAGGAGGCCGCCAAGTATGGTGTATTTGTTGTACAGACACTGAGCCCCAATGATAACCCAGATGGTGATAAAAAAAAAAGAAAGAAAGAAAGAAAGAAAGAGAGAGAGAAAGAAAGAAAGTCAGGACTTCTGGGGCAGAGCTATGGTGACCAAATTTCAGGAACTGACCCCACCCCACCCCAATACTTCCCTCCATAAAATAGTAAAATGAAATATCTCAACGAGTTTCATCAAAGCACAACTGAGATTTCTGGTAAAGAGGGAAAACATCACTGTTAAAAGGTTGATGATTGTGTATGGACAGAGAGAACAGGAGGGGAGGAAGAAGATTCAAGCAGAGACATGCCAGTGGGCACTTTATTTCCAATTGCTCCAAATCCACTGGTGAATTTACAGAAATCTTCAGAGAACTGCTCAGGAATGACGTGGGTTAGGAAAAGGAGCTAATAACTATTATGCAGGGCTATAGAGGCTACAGACTCTTGCGTTAACTAGAGAGGGATATCTGGGTGGGACTAGGTAACTGAACATTGTGCCCATGTGGCAGCAGGGAAGCCAACAAAACTCTCAAGTGTCTCAGTTGTCACAGAGTCCCTGGTGAATGGGCTCAGATAGTCCCACAGTTGGGAAAGTTACTCTGAACTCACAGCACAGTTCTTACTATCAGGACATAGTCTGGGATCCCTACCTTCCCTTCCTCTTCAGACTAGGGTTTTACTTAAGGGATTTCATGCACCATAATACTTCTTCTTCTAGCGTTTGCCCTTCTTCCGTAGCCATAATCGCCGCCGCAAAGAGACAGCAGAGTTCTGTTTGGTGATTAGTTTGTCTTAGTTTATGAATCGTTGTTCCTGAATAAAGAAATACAGCTTCCCTGCCCAGCCGTTGTCTCCGCATCTCTGTTACCTGCCGTGAAGCAAGCCAGCCCGGCCAGAGCCTCCAAATTTTAACAACAAATGGCGCCCACGTGGACCTGACCTGCGCATCTCTCAGATAAGTAAAGACAATTTGGCTACCTATGCACTATGGCCTTCTCTTCTGCTTGTGAAGAGATCTCCAAAGGCCTCTGCTCTTTCTTCACGAGACTGTTTTGCTGTTTCTGGAACATTTATCTCTGGACCACTCTGTGGTTTCCACTCGCTCGGGCGAACTCAGAACAGCCAGCTGGAAGAGCCAGCGGGCGGGAGGCGAGGCACGGAGCTGCTGTTTCCACCTGGTTAAACAGCCAGCCAGCCGGCTGCGCCCAGACAACCCCGCACACCACGCCCGCAGTCCCGCAGCCCGCAGGAGGCCGATGCCAGCACACAAGAGCCCCAAGAGCCCGACGCCAGCACACAAGAGCCCCTGGAGCCCGAAGCCAACACGCAAGAGCCCGAGGCCAACACGCAAGAGCCCGAGGCCAGCCCACAGGAGCCGGCTCTCCACCACGTGGCACAGGGCACTGGACGTGTGATCCCTCCACGCTGCTCGGCCACTGCGAGCAGGGCAGCAGACATGGCAGGGCTATGGGGCAGGGCCGCGGCGGCCTATCATGGCCGCCACCCCTGGGCACCTAGGCTCACGCCTTCTACAAAGATGGCCTGCCTGCCCTCTTTCTATAAATTCTGGAACCATCCCGGGCCTCCCAGACCCCCGGGCTCCCTGCCGAAACTGGGCACACGAGATCTCCAGCCGCCGGTCTGGTCTGAAGGCAGACAAGCTGGAGTACGCAGAGATTTGTGCAGAGATCGCAACCTGCAATTCCTAGAAGTGAAGCTGCGCAGGAAGCCACCTCCGGATGGTGAACCCCCCCCCCCCCCCCCGCAACAACTAAGACAGTATAGATTTAAATTTGTGTTTAAAATGACATGTCTTCGTAACAAAGGTTTCTCTCCTTGTGTATTAATGACCATGTTTATGTGTATGTTTAAAGTTTGGTAAACAGTAGCTTTAAGACTAAATTCTTACTAGTCAAAGTTAAATGAAAAAGGTTTTCAATGTAATTCTCATAAAGATAAAATTAACTTACATTTAAAGTCTAAGGTAAAAATTAGTTAACAATCAATATATTTTAACTAAGTTAGTCTAAACAAAAGGTTAAATAGACTTGTTGATATGTAAAACTCTCCATTACCTTCTCTATTAGAAATGGTAGATCGCACAACGGCTATGCTAATTATTCTCATGCCTGAGGTTTCCTCTCCGGCCCACATCTAGGGTGTGTCTCCATCTTGAATGGGTGTAACAAAAGGTTAAAAGACGTTGTTGATATGTAAGTCTCAAATTCCTTCTCTATTAAAAACGTTGGATCGTGCAGTAGATATGCTAATAACAAGTTTTGTTTCATAGTAAGTAAGTTGCAGCCAGCTGCCTTTGGGACTCTACGCTGTTCCCCGCCCCCATGCAAATGCCGGTCGAGGCAAGTAGCCCCCCAGAGGCAAGAAATGTTTTTTTTTTAAGCTGATAAAGTTTAGTTTGTGCCAGTTTCTTTTTTAAAAAAATGCCTGTACGATATAGGTTTCTGTTCACCCCACACCCTTGATACTATAGTCATTTAGTTAAAAAGAAAAGGGGGAATTGTTGTATGCTTTACATTGGGTAGTTCTTCCCCGCCAAGAGAATTGCATCAGTCCTGTTAATTTCGCGGGCCTGCTTGGCCCCGCCCCAAAGGGACCCCGGGAGAGGGTTCCTGAGTTCGAGTGTGCCAGAGTTTCAGGGGGTTCCCGAGTACGAGAGTTCCAGAGTTGGAGAGTTCCTGAGTTCGAGAGTAAAAGAAAGAGTGCTTGCGCCGCCGCAAAGAGACAGCAGAGTTCTGTTTGGTGATTAGTTTGTCTTAGTTTATGAATCGTTGTTCCTGAATAAAGAAATACAGCTTCCCTGCCCAGCCGTTGTCTCCGCGTCTCTGTTACCCGCCGTGAAGCAAGCCAGCCCGGCAAGAGCCTCCGAAATTTTAACAACACATAATACTACATCACTTCTTCAAAATGCTCCCCCCCCCCCCCACCAACTCACACACAAAATAGAACTCACTTGTGAACCAATAACAGAAACGAAAAGAAATGGATAAAACTGAAAATATATGTTCTGGAAAATCAACATGACAGCTAGATATTAATGATACTGGTCCAGAGGAGATGTCAAAGAGATAATTTAGGAAATATGAAGAAACAGAACACTCTGAGTGTAATATGGAGCGATGGATTAAGATATAACTCCATGATCTCAAAGATTTACTTGACAGGAAAATAAAAAGCATGAAAGCAGAGCTACAGGGTGTGAAGGACACTAGAATACACTCCAGTCTCAATTTGCAAGTCAGGTGAGTAGACTTACCTATGTAGAATAGACAACAACAGGAATAGAAGACAAAAAGACCATACTCTTTGATTGTAACGTAGAAGAAAAAAAAGTTTAGGAAAAACAAAGCAACTATTTGAGAGACTGAAGGCTCCATTAGAAAAGCAAACGTTAAAAAAAAAAAAGAAAAGAAAAGAAAAGAAAACGTTAGATCATTGGAGTCTCAAAAGGAGAAGAGAGAGAGTAGGGAGCAGAAACCATATTCAAAGAAATGACAATGGGAAATTGTCCAACTCTGCAGTGTGGTCAGGATGTAAGTGACAACTTTCCGATTCCTAAGCCTCAAGAGATAAATCATTGTGAAGATACATCAAAAATCAAGGACAAAGAAAAAAAATTTGCAAGCTGCCAGGGAAAACAAGAAAGATACTTGTAAAAGCAGCATAGTGAGAGTTGCTTCCCAGTTTTCAGCAGGAACCACAGAGGCCAGGAGAAAGTGGGCTGGCATACTCAAGAGGTTAAAGGACAGTGACGTTACTCTCCAAGACTATCATTCAAATATGAAGAAGCAATCAAAACAGTACCAGATGTACAAGAATTAAAGAAGTTTGCCATTGTCAGGTAAACCTGTAAAAATTACTGACAGGAGTGCCACAGAAAAATAATCAAGGAACATTTAATTCTCAACAAGGTGATACACAGTAGAGTGAACCAAGAAACACAAGGCATAGAACTATGAGACAACTTTAAATATAAAAGGGGAGGAAGAAATGGACAGATGCTGTTCAAGCAAAGAATGGTGAGACAAGAAAACTTAAAATGTCTCTCTTAAATGTATTTATATATAGTCACATATACTATATTTATGTATAACATATTTACACAATACATAGTTTTATAATATTTTCAAATCATTTTCTTTTATTTCTAGTATTTTTTAATTTTTCTTACATATTTTTCCTTTCTCTCATCCTTATCATGCATAATGCTTTGAGTTTCTTTTTCTAATTTTTTCTTTAATATTTATTTATTTATTATCCTATGTTGCCCTTATTGTTTTATTGTTGCAGTTATTATTGTTGTTGTTACTGATGTCGTCATTGTTGGATAGGACAGAGAGAAATGGAGAGAGGAGGGGAAGACAGAGAGGGGGAGAGAAAGACAGACACCTGCAGACCTGCTTCACCGCCTGTGAAGCGACTCCCCTGTAGGTGGGGAGCCGGGGGCTGGAACCGGGATCCTTATGCCGGTCCTTGCGCTTTGCACCAGGTGCACTTAACTCACTGTGCTACCGCCCGACTCCCGAGTTTCTTTAATTTGGTGTTTATTTCTGAAATTATTTTGTCCTTTTTTGTATTCCTTACATAGATATACCAGTACCAGTTCTTACTTATCTCTTCCTTTTGATTAGCAACTACCTCCAGACATCTGCCTGTCTTTTCCTTTCTCACGAATATTTTTATTTGCCATGTTTCTTCTTATGTTAAGATTCATTTTGCAGAATTTGTGTATTATATTTCATCCACTTTGCAGCAACTGTTTCCAAGTTTATTTATTTTCTTCACAAATCAAAATTGTGACTATTTTTCTTAGAATACATAGTACCTTGCATGGATGTTACGTATTTAGCTTTCATTTTACTTCCATTTCAATGTTTCTTCTTGGACAAACTATTATTATAAGAATTACCTCAGAGGGGTGGTGGTGGCAGACAGCTTACCCAGTAGAAGATTTGCTTTACCATGTGTGAGGTGTGGGTCTGACGCTGGTACTACAAGGGAGCACCATGAAAGGCACCAGAGGAGCTCCATGGATGGGGGGCAGTGCTGTAGTAAACCCACTGTATATTCCCTCTTTCTCTATTCTCCTCTCTTACTAATTAAAGAAATGAAAATAAAACTGGGTCCGTGCAACAACTTAGTGGTATCCTATATGCAAGAGACCTTGACTTCCTCCTCAATTCTCTTTTCTCTTTCTTCCTTGTCAATTTTATTTTATTTTATTTTATTTATTTTTTTAAAATGAATCTTTTTTTTCTTTTTTTAATATTTATTTTTATTTATTTATTCCCTTTTGTTGCCCTTGTTGTTTTATTGTTGTAGTTATTATTGTTGTTGTCGTCGTTGTTGGATAGGATGGAGAGAAATGGAGAGAGGAGGGGAAGACAGAGAGGAGGAGAGAAAGACAGACACCTGCAGACCTGCTTCACCGCCTGGGAAGCGACTCCCCTGCAGGTGGGGAGCCGGAGTTTGAACCGGGATCCTTATGCCGGTCTTTGTGCTTTGCGCCACCTGTGCTTAGCCCACTGCACTACAGCCCGACTCCCCCTTGTCAATTTTATTTTATTTATTTTTTATTTTAATTTTCACTGAGCACTGCTCATCTCTGGCCTAGTGATGTTCAGAATTAAATCTGAAACCCTGGAGCCTTAGGCATAAAATCTTTTGCATAATGATTGTGCTCTGGCTCTGCATTAAAAAAAAAAGTGTGGTGGGGGGGCAGGGCAATGCAAGGAGTTCATCCTTCAGTTTTTTTTATTTGTAGAACTCTAAAATTTATACTTTTACTTTTATATGTCAAAGACATTATAATTTACATTTGTTACAAAATGACCTGCATTTCTCTGAAACACAACTACTGGATGGTTGTGCTTATATGTGCAAGATGAAGAATTGAAACACACAAACTTGTAAAAAAAAAAAAAAAATGCCAAGCTGCCTATAAGATTTTGTGAAAACTATGATCCTTGAGGGGTGGTGGAGGACACAGAACTATGGTGGTGACTGCAATGTAGAACTATATTCACATAATCTTATAAACCACTATTAAGTCACTAATAAAAATAAATGGAAAAACGTCAGAAGCTGGGATGACATGTGGTTTTAGCATTATTTCCTTGGGCTAGTTACTTGATACCTTTGTGCTTAACTGTCTTCATTTAAAACACGAAGGCAAGGGGGTTGGGTGGTGGTGTACCTGGCTAAGCACACACATCACCACGTGGAAGGACTAGGGTTCAGGGGAGATGCTTCATGAGTGGTGAAGCAGGCCCCTAGGTGTCTTTCTTCCTTTTCCTCTTCCCCTCTCCTCTCAACTTATCTCTCTCCTATCAGATGAAAAATAGAGGAAAAAGGAAGAAAGAAAAAAAAAGAAAGAAAGAAGGAAAGGTAAGGAAGGAAGGAGGAAAAAGAGAAAGAAAAGGCAACAGAAAAAGAAATGGCCATTAGGCGTAGTAGATTCGGAGTGCTGGTATCATGCCCCAGTGAT
This sequence comes from Erinaceus europaeus, assembly GCF_950295315.1. Classification (NCBI taxonomy): domain Eukaryota; kingdom Metazoa; phylum Chordata; class Mammalia; order Eulipotyphla; family Erinaceidae; genus Erinaceus; species Erinaceus europaeus. Next base: position 95,972,084 of record NC_080173.1, read on the forward strand.
AACCCTGGGGGCAGTAAATAAATAAATAAATACGAAGGTATTGGTATGCTTCTAAAAACCCCTTCTGTTTCATTTGGTTTAAATCCCCCCTGCTTAACACTGTATTCTATTTACATAACTACTGTATTCTATTTACATAACCACTGCAGGGCATTGGTTCAATCCCCACTGGTTCATGATATGTTTTTGCTCTGCCCCCTCTCCTTGTCACACTCTGATTTTCACCAGTCACTTTTCTCTCCACCCTCTCTATGTCACATCCTGTTCACACCCTACTTGGGAAGTATATATAAAGACAACATTGTTCGTTTTAGTTTAGTTTAGCTTAGCTCGGCTTAGACTGCACTGCGTCCAGCATGAATAAAGAGATACTGCATATAACCCAGCCATGAGTCCCGGGTCGTCTGTTACCTGCCCGTGAAGCCAGCCCGGCAAAAACAACATATGGTGCCCGAACAAGGGACTGACATAAGCCCTGAAACAGGGACCCGCACCGACGTGGGACCTAACCCGCCCATCGCCCAGATAAGTAAACTTGGCTACCCATCCACCATGGGTTGCCTTTCTACTTATGAAGAGGTTTGCCAAAGCCTCTACTGTTTCATCATGAGACAGTTACTCTGTCTCTGGAACATTTTGCTCTGGGCCACACTTCAGTTCCCTGATTGGGAACTTTGGTTTCTTATGACCGGGATCATAGAGCTTGGGAGATGCACGGAGATTTCTCCTTGGACTTTCTGGATTCCCTCTCCCATGTTTCCTGAGGAAAAGGACTACATTTTGCTCCGGGCCACAGTTTGGTTCTTTATGACCTTGGGATATGCATGGGGATTTCCACTGGGACTTTCTGGACTTCTTCTCGCATGTTTCCATGGAAAAGGACTACTCTAATTTGAGGAGCGTTCTCCAGTACCCTGGCAGTCCTCAAGAATGGAGACATGTGGTTAGTTCTACTCTCCTGATTGGATTTTCTTCGATGGGAAGACACTTTTAAAAATGGGTGCCTGAAGCAATCCATCAGGAACAGTCAGAAGCACCCTAAATGGAATTTCGAGGAGCTTTTTGGACTAGGACGCCCTCCGGGGACTCATAATGCTACATGGTGAGATCTGTTTCGTAAGAGAGTGATTTGAATGACTGAATTTTTGTATGACATTGACTTAAAAAAAAAAAAATGCTGGACGCAGCCATGATTTCTAGAGACACCCAGAAACAATCCAAAAAATTGTTTTTTCCTCCTTTGATTTCTTTTTTTACGTCTTGGCATAAATCTGAAATGTTTAATCCTGAAACGGTATGAGTTATGGGCAGGGCAGATAGTGCAATGATTATGTTAGTTATTCTCATGCCTGAGGCTTCTATCGTGGTTCTTCTGTTTACCTTTCCACATTTTATTGAGTTTAAACTGTTTAAACAAACCTTAAAATCATACTAGAAAGGACTTCCAATTATAATGGAATTATCAATTATAGTAAACTTCTAATCTGCTACAAGTTTTGTTTGACAAGTAAGTGAATTTCAGCTGTCAAGTCTTCACATGAAAAAGCATCTACTCAAATGGAATTCCTGGAAATCCATTTGGATCCTGTTCTCTGACATCGCCCACAAGATGGAATGACTACAACACACCCCCGGAAACCAATGATGTGACCTGGCACGACCTGAAGAAACAGATTCACAGACTCCAAAGATCACTTTCTACAGAAAAGCTGAATTCTGGTGGCCGACATTCCCCATCGAGACAGATGTGCAGCCTTTCATCCCCTGGCATTTTCTTCCGTGGTCATCTACTTTGGACTGACACTTCCATTGGACTTACTGGTACACGCTGCTGTGTTTCTCAAAGACTAACTTCAGCTAATTGCCTTGAGACTTTATAGACCATGACCCCTCGCCTGCAGGCTCTGTCCCCCAGAGGTAGAAAACTCTCCCTCCTTATTAGGTTATGCCCACAGAGGCAGGAAATGCCCTTTGAGGCAAGAGATGCCCCGAGGCATGAAGCGCTCCCAGAGGCAAGAAATGCCCTTTCGCCTGCTAGGCCTTGCCCTTTGAGGCAAGAAACGTTCCCCTTGGCATCACACTGGTTATTGCTGCTCGCCTATTTTGTTTTCCATGTCTTATGCCAGTTCTTTTGAAAACGCCTGTACGATATAGGTTTCTGTTCACCCCGCAATCCCGATACTATGGCCATTAGTTAAAAAGAAAGGGGGAATTGTTGGTATGCTTCTAAAAACCCCTTCTGTTTCATTTGGTTTAAATCCCCCCTGCTTAACACTGTATTCTATTTACATAACTACTGTATTCTATTTACATAACTACTGTATTCTATTTACATAACCACTGCAGGGCATTGGTTCAATCCCCACTTGTTCATGATAAGTTTTTGCTCTGCCCCCTCTCCTTGTCACACTCTGATTTTCACCAGTCACTTTTCTCTCCACCCTCTCTCTGTCACATCCTGTTCACACTCTACTTGGGAAGTATATATAAAGACAACATTGTTCGTTTTAGTTTAGTTTAGCTTAGCTCGGCTTAGACTGCACTGCGTCCAGCATGAATAAAGAGATACTGCATACAACCCAGCCATGAGTCCCGGGTCGTCTGTTACCTGCCCGTGAAGCCAGCCCGGCGAAAACAACACGAAGGAAAGAGAGTCTAGTACATCTCAAAGTTATATTGGAACCAATGAGACGACACGTCATGAATATGTATAATGCCTGCTTTCCATATGAAGTCAGTGAGAATTCCAGTGACTCCACAGCTTCACCAAACTTGAGTTTTACTTATTTATGCTTTCAAAAACTGTACAAAATTTATAGGAGAAAGTGGTGATATTTTAAACCACTTTAATACTTTTAGATAGCTTGTATATCCTTTACTTAATATTTCTTATATTGATAATATTACATTTTTTCTCTGACATTTATTTGTGGGTACTATATTTAGCTAGTCACAAGATTCTTGTGATAAAAGCAAGATTGAATTTAATAGTTTTGCCATCACTCTTTGAATTATGACAACTATGTCTTAAGCTACAAGGTTTGAAATGTCAGCTAAAAACTCACAGATAACATGTCAATGATAAAAGAAAATGAGTTATTCCAAGATTAAGAATTAAGGTAAGAAAAACAATGTGGCTGTCACTAATCTTTCTAAAATTCTGTGTTTCTATTCAAACGTTTATAAGTCCTAACAATAACGCTATAGGCAACTTACTTGTATGCCAGGGCTCCAGCAAAGTGCTTCTGGATGTACGTGTCCATTACAGGCCGAAAATGAAAATACTTAATGTCTCGAAGCAGATTGATAATGAACACCTGGGAGAAATAAAGGATAACAGGGTTTACCAGAAGCCTTACATCTATTGCCAGCCTGTTTTTTTTCAAGGAATGGCAGACTTGATTTGGGAGGTAGCTCAGTGGTAGTGTATGGTTTGCATGTTTGAAGTTCTGGGTTTGATACCCAGCATGACATACAACTGAATCTGGTCTCTCTTTTCCATTAGAAAAAAAGAGTGGCAAGCTGTTAAAGGGTTTCTGGTCCTTCTCATAGGACAGAATGTAATATTTCAATTCTGTATTTCATTTCTGCTTTGTCTAATTCCTATCACACTTAGCCTCCCAACCCAGGCTTGAAACTATCTTCCAGTGCTAGAATTACTCTGAGCCTTCCTCTCTCTTCACAACAATCCTGGTGGTATATAGTACAGACTAGGGAAAGGCAAAACAGTACTTGAAGACTAAGGGAGAGAGAGAGAAGGAGAGAGGTGGAGATGGGGGGAGAGACGGAGAGACAGACAGACAGACAGACAGACACTACCCATGAAGCTAAGTCAGTCCACAAAGCATTGTGCCCTTTAGCTCTAGGGTTGACCAGTCAGGGATGTGAGAAGAAAAGTGAAAAGGGCAATCTTCTAACTCTCCTCTGTGCTCTTCATCTTTTATCTAGACTTAGAGTGCCTGCTTCTTTTTGAATATATAACGTGTGTGTGTGTGTGTGTGTGTGTGTGTGTGTCTGAATATATTAGGCAGAGTGCACTAAACATTTAAATTGCTACTTAGTTTCACTAAGCAACCTTTGGAGACTGATTCCCAAACAATTGTATAAATTTAGAGAGAGAGAGCATGATGCTCAAACAAGTACAAGCGATTCTTTGTTTTATTCTATTTCCTTTTAACCAGCTTTTGCTTTTCCTTATGGTTTTATCTTTGTCAGTGAAAAAAAAAAATAGGTCATCTGGTTTCCTGTATTAGACTCTGAGCCTTTTGCTGGTGTATCACTATTTTGGGACCAGACAATCCTGAAATGGATGAGAATGTAGTATCAAAACAAGTTGAGGTTGAATTCTTCAGTTTGAGTTTGTAGTATTTGGTAGGTTGGTTAGTCTTCCTAGAGTGACATTCCTCAGTCCTTTCCCTAGTGGGAACATGTATACCTTGAGCTGACTCATTCCAATGAAATGCTTCCTTTGTATATTAAAAATATGTGACAAGAATGAATACTGAAAGTGAAAATTCAGGAAGGGTAAGACTTACCAAAGACTGAAACACCAACAGGCCATACTTCTCTGTGTTATCATCCAAAATTACAAAGAGTGTATCTAAGATGTCTTGCAGAAACTGCAACAACATAAAAATCATATGGTTCAGTCTTAGGATCCTGTATACATGGTTAAACTTCCATACTCTAATGAATTTATCTTTCAGCAAGAAAAATAAAAGCTCTCCTAAGGTCTCAAACCACCACTAATCTAGAACTCTCTATCTACACTTAGTGAAGGGTTACTAGGTGGACCCAGGGTATTTGCTGATAGTCCAGTGGTAGAAGAACCCAGATTGAACCCAGGTTCAAGTCCCTGGTCCCCATCTGCAAGGGGAAGGCTTCATGAGTGGTGAAGCAGGCTGCAGGGGTCTCTCTGTCTCTTTCCCTTTCTATCTCCCCCTCCCTTCTTAATTTCTCTCTATCTCTAATAAATAAATCAAAATAATTTTTTCTAAAAAGAAAGAAAATGGCTAGTACTGGTCCAGGAGTCTGCCAGCTGAGACACACCACTTCTGGGTCTGAGTTTTGACACGTATGCTGGCAGGATTGTTCTCTTGTCAGAAACATGACAGCTCAACCTGAAATAAAAAAATATTCTAGGCTTTTCATACTACTTTATCTGTTTACTGGCTGACTTATTAGTGTGTAGCAAAGGGGAGGGTTCCCCTAGTATGGACTCTTAAGTGAGAGACTGGATGAAATTAGCATTTATGGCTCAATGGAAAGTATTTAGAGGGGGCAGGGCCAAGATGGTGACTTAGAGGCAGCTGCTGGTATGAGCTCCGACAACAATTGCTGGAAAGGGTAGGATACCTGGCTGGCAGCAGGATGGTGAATAAGGGGTCTTAAGTGTGACACCAAGGAGGTGACTATAGCTCAATTTGGGTTAGAAAACAGAAAAAAGAAAGGAATTTTTTTGATTATTTCTGAAGCACACCCCTCTCCCCTACCCTATAACCAGACCCTGGGGGGCTGGAGAGCTGCTACTAGCATGCTCCCCACTGAGCTTTTTTCTTTACCAAGATTCCTGGCTGACCAGGGGTGTGATTTTTTTTTTTTTTTTTTTTTTAACAACTGGCTGTCTTTGCTCAGGCTGCCTGAGCTGTCCAAGCTGCCTGAGCTGTCCAAGCTGCAGACTGACTGTTTTAAACAAGATTGACAAACCCCTAGCCAGACTCACTAAAAAAAAAAAAAAGGGAGAACACTCAAATTAATAGAATTGTAAATGATAGAGGAGATATTACAACTGACACCACAGAAATCCAGAAAATCATGTGAAACTTCTATGAAGAACTAACTATACGTCACCAAGCTAGAAAATCTGGCAGAAATGGAAGAATTCCCAGAAACATATGCCCTTCCAAAACTGAGACAAGAAGAAGTACAAAACCTAAATACATCAATTACAGACAAAGAAATCGAAACAGTTATTAAGAATCTCCCCAACAACAAAATTCCTAGACCAGATGGCTTCACAAACAAATTCTACAAAACCTTCAGGAAACTGTTAGTACCAATACTTCTAAAGCTTTTCCACAAGATCAAAGAAACAGGAATACTCCCTTCCACCTTCTATGAAGCCAACATCACCCTGATATCAAAAGCAGATAGGGACACAGCAAAAAAGGAAAACTACAGATTAATATCTCTGATGAACATAGATGCCAAAATATTAAACAAGATCTTGGCCAACCAGATACAGCAGTATATCAAAAAGACTGTTCATCACGACCAAGTGGGATTTATCCCAGGAATGCAAGGCTGGTTCAACACACATAAGTCAATCAATGTCATTCACCACATCAATAAAAGCAAGGCCAAAAACCACATTATTATCTCAATAGATGCAGAGAAAGCCTTTGACAAAACCCAACACCCATTCATGCTCAAAACACTACAAAAAATAGGAGAAGACGGGAAATTCCTCAAGATAGTGGAATCCATATATAGCAAACCTACAGACAACATCATACTCAGTGGAAAGAAGCTGAAAGCATTCCCCCTCAGATCGGGGACCAGACAGGGCTGTCCACTATCACCATTACTCTTCAACATAGTATTGGAAGTTCCTGCCATAGCAATCAGGCAAGAGAAAGAAATCAAAGGAATACAGATTGGAAGGGAAGAAGTCAAGCTCTCACTATCTGCGGATGATATGATAGTATACATAGAAAAAACCTAAAGAATCCAGCAGAAAACTACTGGAAGTTGCTAGGCACTATAGCAAGGTGTTAGGCTACAAAATTAATGTACAAAATTCAGTGGCATTTCTTTATGCAAACACTAAATCTGAAGAAGAAGACATCCAGAAATCATTCCCATTTACTGTTGCAGCAAAATCAATAAAATATCTAGGAATAAAACTGAACAAAGAAGTGAAAGACTTGTATGCTGAAAACTATGAGTCACTATTCAAGGAAATAGAAACTGATACCAAGAAATGGAAAGACATCCCATGCTCATGGATTGGAAGAAAAAATATCGTCAAAATGAATATTCTCCCCAGAGGCACATACAAATGTAATGCAACACTCATCAAAGTTCCACCAAGCTTCTTTAAGAGAATAGAACAAAAACTACAATCATTTATCTGGAAACAGAAAACACCTAGAATTGCCAAAACCATCTTGAGGAAAAGAAACAGAAATGGAGGCATCACACTCCCAGATCTCAAACTATACTATAAGGCCATCATAATTAAAACAGCCTGATACTGGAACAAAAATAGGCACACAGACCAGTGGAACAGAACTGAAAGCCCAGAACTAAACCCCCACACATACAGACATCTAATCTTTGATAAGGGGGTCCAAAGTATTAAATGGAGGAAGAAGGCTTTCTTCAATAAATGGTGCTAGGAAAACTGGATTGAAACATGCAGAAGAATGAAATTGAACCACCTTATCTCACCAGAAACAAAAATCAACTCCAAATGGATCAAGGACCTGGATGTTAGCCCAGAAACTATCAAATACTTAGAGAAGAACATTGATGGAACACTTTCCCACCTAAACCTCAAGGACATCTTTGACGAAACAAACCCAATTGCAAAGAAGACTAAAGCAGAAACAAACCAATGGGACTACATCAAATTGAAAAGCTTCTGAACAGCCAAAGAAACTATCACACAAAGAGACCCTTCACAGAATGGGAGAAGATCTTCACATGCCATACATCAGACAAGAGACTAATAACCAAAATATACAAAGAGCTCAGCAAACTTAGCACCAAAAAAGCAAATGACCCCATCCAAAAATGGGCAGAGGATATGAACAAAACATTCACTTCAGAGGAGATCCAAAAGGCTAACAAAGATATGAAAAATGGTTCCAGGCTGCTGATTGTCAGAGAAATGCAAATAAAGACAACATTGAGATACCACCTCACTCCTGTGAGAATGGCATACATCAAAAAGGACAGCAACAACAAATGCTGTGGAGACAGTGAAACCCTTCTGCACTGCTGGTGGGAATGTAAATTGGTCCAGCCTCTCTGGAGAGCAGCTTGGAGAACTCTCACAAGGCTAGACATTACTACGCAGCTATTAAGAACAATGAACCCACCTTCTCTGACCCATCTTGGATGCAGCTAGAAGGAATTATGTTAAGAAAGCTAAGTCAGAAAGATAAAGATGAGTATGGGATGATCCCACTCATTAACAGAAGTTGAGAAAGAAGAACAGAAAGGGAAACTAAAAGCAGGATTTGACTAAATCTAGAGTAGGGCACCAAAGTAAAAACCCTGTGGTGAGGTGGAGGGTGGACATTCGGCTTCCCTGGGAGGTGGTGGGGCATGGGTGGGGGGGTGGGATGGGACCTGTTGATGGGAATGGTGTTTATGTACACTCCTATTAAACTGTAGTCATATAAATCACTATTTAATTAATGAGAGGGGAAAAATTGATCATATGTCTTGAACTTTTTAAAGCACAGACTGAGTCTTTTTAATACATAGGCTGAGTCTTTGATATGTTGACTCTCTCAAAAGCCTAGACCAGGTAGAACAGAAGCAACCGATGGCACAGCTATACAAGATGTTGGGTATTATACAGCAAATCCTAACAAAGGGACTTTTCAAAGTTTACCCAATTACCAAATAATGTGATGATAACAGTAACTATCCATTGTCTTCTTGAACCCTAAGACAGCAGGAACCTCGCATTTCCACTATAGAGCCTATATTTCCCCAGTCCTGGAACCTTAGGGTGGAGTGCACTTTCCTGCATGCTTCCCTCAATCCATATCAAATAATACTGCATCTGCCGATAGCAACCTGATCAACACGAGTGCCGCCTCAGCATGCTTTACTTCAGACTGTGTCCAGAGACTTCAGGTGTGGAATGACAACCTTTCAGCTTCATTACTTGGGTGAGACCTTTCCTTTCATAGTATTCTCTAATTCCATTCCAGGTGGTTCACTTCCTAACAAAGTCCCAAAACCTAGATATAGACCAGGTCCCCTGAGATAAAGCATACGTTCACACGTATCCATAAACTAGGGCAAAATATATACCTGAAAGCAAAAGTACACAATAGTCTGCAGTGAGTACCCCTCAACACTTCATCTGCACTATTCCAGCCTTTAGGTTCATGATTGTTCAACAATTTGTTTGGCTTTGTATGTTAACTCTCTTTTCAGCCACCAGGTTCCGGATGCCAGCATGATGCCGACCAGACTTCCCTAGACAGAGGACCCCACCAATGTGTCCTGGAGCTCTGCTTCCCCAGTGACACACCCTACTAGGGAAACAGAGAGGCAGGCTGGGAGTATGGATAGACCAATCAACCCCCATGTTCAGTGGGGAAGCAACTACAGAAGCCAGACCTTCCACCTTCTGTATCCACAATGACCTTGGGTCCATACTCCCAGAGGGATAGAGAATGGGAAAGCTATCAGGGGAGGGGGTGGGATATAGAGACCTGGTGGTGGGAATTGTGTGGAGTTGTACCCCTCCTATCCTACAGTTCTGTTAATGTCTCCTTTTTTAAACATAAATAAATAAATAAAAAAGAAAAGTATTTAGAGTTGTCACAGATAATCAAGAGAAAGACATCCAACTGGATTTGTGGTACATGGGTACCACATATAAGGCAAAGAAGAGAGACCCAAGAAGGCAGAGGAAAACTAAAGAAATGCAAACTTTACAAGGTACTGAGATTGTTTCTGAGAGGATTTTTTTTAATAAGACCTTTCTTTTTTTTAATTTAATTTTAATTTCCTTATTGAGGGATTAATGTTTCACATTTGACAGTAAATACAATAGTTTGTACATGCAAGACATTTCTCAGTTTTCCATATAACAATACAACCCCCACCAGGTGAGAGGATGTTTTTACCACAGCTTGAAAATAGTGTTGATATCTTGGATGGTGCTAGAGGGAATTGTGTTAAGTGAGCTAAGTCAGAAAACAAAGATGAGTATGGGATGATCCCACTCATCAATGGAAGTTGAGGAAGAAGAACAGAAAGGGAAACTCAAAGCAGAATCGGACAGAGTTTGGAGTAGGGCATCAAAGTAAAGATCTCTGGGTGGAGGGTGAGGGTAGATGCTCAGCTTCATGGGGGAGGGAAGCACAGACCTTTGGTGTTGGGAATAGTGTAAATATACTCTCCCATTAAATTATAGTCTCATAAATCACTATTTAATTAATATGAGAGGGGAGAAATGGATTGAATGTGTCAAACTTTTTGATGCACAGACCATAGCATAGCTCTGAGTATATGTTCCTTCAATCACAGCACTTAAAACTTCAACTTGGTAATCACATTGATTTTAACAGTGGGTTAAAATTGTTAATACATTTCTAATAATGACTTGTTCTTTGAAATATTAAATCTCCTAAAAACTCTGACCAAAAAGAACAGAAGCAACTGGTGGTGTTTCTTTATAAGATGCAGTTATATGTAAATAGCATAAAAGGACATAAATTATGGTGACGTCTTGTATGATACAGCAAATCCTAACAATGGAATTTTCAAAGTTAACCCGGTTGCCAAATAATCTGGTTATAGCAATAACTATCTATTGCTTTCTTAAACCCTTAGACAGCAGGAACCTTCCCCTTTCTCTGTAAAGCCCATATTTTTCTAAGACCTGGAACCTTTAGGGTGGGGCTCGCTTTCCTGCATGCTTCTCCCAATTCATACCAACTGACACTGCAACTGCTGATCCCAGACTAAGCAGTGCAACCAGTATCACCATGGCATGCTTCATTTCGAACTGTGTCCAGAGATGTCAGGCATGGAATGTCAACCCTGCAGCTTCATTACTCTGGTGAGACCTTTCCTAGCTCATAGGACTCCTTAATTCCATTTTGGGAGGTGCACTTCTTAACAAAACCTCAAAACCTAGATATAGACCAGAGCCCAGGAGGTAGGGCTTATATATACATGTATCCACAAGCTGGGGGAAAATATATACCTTAAAGCAAAAGTGCACAATAGTTTGCAGAGAGTCAATAAATGAAGCAAGCCAAGTAGAGAGACCTAAAACAGACACCTTAAAGTACCTAATGAAACAGTTTCTACTTAGACCTTGATACCTACCTCACCTACCTATTACATGTCCTCAGTAACTCTAAAACTAACCTTGTCAGACAAAGTAAGGACTACAAAAGCTGAATAAGGGCAAGAGACTGGCATACTTTAATGATGACTCTTTAATCACTACCAGGCCACCCCATCACCTGAGGGCCCAGTCAGGGAGTCCTGGGATTCCCACATAGACAAGATGAGCCTAGACCTCTAACAGATGCCTCAAACCACTGTCACTGGTCATCTCCATCAGGAACAACATAACCCTTTGTGGGCCCCTATTGGACCTGGCCCTCAAGAGGGATCAACAATGGTAGGGACTGTCCCATTCTCTGAAGGGAGGTTAGACAACATACCCAAGGAAGATGGGTCCAGAAATTAATGCAGCCTGGACTGTTCCTAGCCGTGACCACAGAATGTGAGCTCAGACCTACAGGGATGCAGAGGTCACACAGGCTCCTTCCTGTGCTGAATATGGGCCCCAGATCAAATGGATGGGTTACAGTCAACAATATTTATACACTTTTCCCATATTTGGGAGCTACTCTCCTCGCTGATCCAGCTTTCTAGCCCTCTTTCCAACGATGACACCATCTCCCCAGACAATATTCTGGGTCCACCTACATATTAGATGTCAGGCTAAGGAAAAAAAAACTAGTAAAATCATGGGCCCCTTGGAATAGACCTAAAATAGACCTATAAGCTTTTTCCAAAACAGAGACCCCAAATTTTCATCTGCACTATTCCTGCCTTTAGGTTCATGCTTAGTCAACAATTTGTTTGGCTTTGTATGGTAACTCTTTTTTCAGCCACCAGGTTCCAGATGCTACCATGATGCCAACCTGACTTCCCTGGGCAGATGACCCCATCAATATGTACTGGAGCCCTGCCTCCTCAAATCCCTGCCCTACTAGAGAGAGAGATAGTCTGGGAGTATGGCTTGATCTGCCAGTGCCCATGTTCAGTGGGGAAGCAATTGCAGAAGCCAGGCCTTCCACCTTCTGCACCCCATTATGATCCTGGATCTATGCTCCCAGAGGGATAAAGAATAGGAAAGCTTTCAAGAGAGGGGATAGGATATGGAGTTCTAGTGGTGGGAATTGTGTGGAATTATACCCCTCTTATCCTATGGTCTTGTTAGTGTTTCCATTTTATAAACAAAAATTATATAAATAAAGAAAATAGTGCTTATAACCTAAATATATCCTAAAAGGTAATAAACATCATTGATTACATATTTTAAAATAATTTTAATTTTAATTTTTATTTATTTATTACTGGATAGAGACAGAGAGAAACTGAGAGAGAAGGGGGAGATAGAGAGGAAGAGAGACTGAGAGACACCTGCAGACCTGCTTCACCACCTGTGAAGCGAGTCCCCTGCGGGTGGGGAGCCGGGGGCTCAAACCAGGATGCTAACCGGTTCTTGCACTTTGCGCCATGTGCGTTTAACCCGCTGTGCTAACGCCCATCTCCCGGATTACAGATTTTTAAAAGAGGAAGTGGGGTTTGAAAAACATTAAAAAGAAAAAGACAATATTCCTTTTATCCTACCATGTATCTTGAGAATTGGTCTTCAGAAGCTTTCTTGCAGAAACCCAGGAGAAGCAAGACCTGCTCAGATTCTGGTTTAGGCAGCATATGTGAACTTCATGAAAGTCATTACCTTAACAATTTCCTCCCCACTGACATGCCGCAGTCGTCCTAGGATGTCCATGATCCGGTCAGGAAAGGCCTTCCACTTCAATAGAGCAAGGAGGTCCACTAGAAAGCAAGCCCCCCAAATGGTGAACTCTGATTATGTCAAAGACAGTGAAGCCCAGATTCTCCCACCTAAAGCCAGGTGGATCTAGAGGAATGGATGTAGCTAACAAGCATTGTAACTGTTTCTCTTGTACTGTGATCAAGGCCAAAGACAGATGTCTGGAAGCCTAGACAGACATTCTGGAGTTGCTAACAGAATGGGAAACTTCATAGGCTACTACTGTCAAATGACTCCTTCAACTTTCAATAAAAAGAATCCCTTTACTGACACACATACTTTATTGACACACATCCCTTTACTCACTCACTCACTCACTCACTCACTCACTCACTCACTCACTCACTCCTGTCTCCCTTAAAATACACTGGCAACACAGAACCAGCAACGGAGAACACCTACCATTCTGGGTAAGTTTGGTGGAGGAGAGTTGGGTGGAAATGAAGAAAGACTCTTTGGTGCTGCGCTGAAAGATGAGGCTGGACGGGATGTTAGGGCAGCCATTATAGTCCTCTTTGCAGCAGGGGAGTCCCAGGTACAGAGCATGGTTGTTAAATGTGCCATTCTCATCACACTGTAAACAGAAGAAGACAATGCAGAATGTTTTCTGAACCCTGCCACGTGCAAAAAAGGGTCGCGGGGGTTTCTGAGTTAAGATTTCTTCTCATCTTCTTGAGGTTGGACCTTGAGCCTCAGGTTTTCCTAGAAGAATGCCAGTTTGTTCGGAAACTTTCCAGTAGGGCTCACATAAAGACAACGCTGTGGGCATGACGCTTCTACATGGTGTGGAGGCAACCTAGGGTGGCAGCTGAGTCGTGGTGGATGACAGAGCAGAAACAGCAGTCTTTGAAGAAACTAACCAAGGCCACAAAAGCACAAGAGTTTGACAATGGATTTCCATTACTAGTGAAAGGGGAGGTAGAAAACAAGGAATGTGCTGGCATTACTTGTGGGAGAAAGGCCAGTCCCCGTATTTAGAAGACCAGAGCTTTCCCAACTGTCCTGTTACTCAGCAACACACTGCCTTGGATTCTTTGGCCCACACAATAAAAACCACCCAACTCAGAACTGCGTGTAAGTGGTCTTGAGGGGTTGAGGGTTGGAATGAGAGACACCAGGCCTCCTACCTTATATACATAGAGCTCATGAATATCATCGGAGAGGGTGGTGCCATCATCCCGCATCAGAGGTGAGAATGCAAAGCCAAAGAGTTTCTTTTCCCCTTTGTCCTTTGCTGTAACCAGAGTCAAGTATTAGTTGTTTTTTTTTTCTACCCACTTTGTCTTTTAATAGAAATTCCTTGTGCGCTAATCACCTACGCTCTTTACTACTTTGTCCCTTGCTTCTTTCATTAATTCGGTAGCAACCTGACTGCAGGAATGATGAGAAACGTACTGGTCTGAGTTCCCATTTATATCCCAAGGTACTCACTCATTAGCTAGATCCAAACAGAAATTAAACTGCTTGCCTTGATAAACCAGGAGTTCTTTAAAAAGCAGTTTAATCATACAAAGGAAATACCCCAAAAAGGCAAGCCATGGGCAACTACCCACTGTATCCACTGTCCAGGTCTGATACTATACTTGCATTTCTTTTCTCTTCTTTCTTTCTTATCCTTTTTTTTTTTTTTGCTACCAGGGCTTGGTGCCGACATGAGGACTCTGCCATTCTCAGTGGCTCTCTCTCTCTCTCTCTCTCTCTCTACTTGATAGAGACAGAAAAATAGAGAATGGACAGAGAGAAAGAGAAACACCTAAAGTACTGCCCCACCACTAGTGCAGCTGGGGGCCAGGGACTTGCACCCCAGGTCTTTGTACATGGTAATATTTGTTTTTTATTTACAGAACAGGGGCTGAATCTAGGGCTCAAACATGTAAAACATGCATGTACCTACCACGAAACTTGCTGGGCTTATAGACTTTGAATTTAAATTGGCCCACGGCTTTGAATCACTATTCCTAATTACGACTTCTGATGCCGCCCCATCAAGTACTGATCTCCTCACAACTTTTCATTTTCTTGATTCACTAACCAAAACTCTCTTAATTCTGTTTCAGAGAAGAAAGAATCGTTCGTATGCTCAGAGGAATGTGGAAAGCAGTGTCACTCACTGGAGCAATGCCTGAACTCGAAGCGCAGGTGGGAACCACGAAACCGGTCAATAGGGATGGGCAATTTGATGACTTCTCCCCAGCGAGGACTGTTACTGTGGTAGAGAACAAACGAGTGGTAGGAACTCCTATTTGGTTCTCCTGATCCCAAGCTGATGCAATCCTAGAAGGGAGAAGAAGCAGGGTGTTGTCTTCTAGGAGGGAGACTCGGATTTGCCCGGTTCTCTAGTAGATCTACTTTCCTTGTAGAGATCTTATTTTTCCAGCAAGCAAAATCTAGAAGGAAAATTGACTTGTACTCAAATACTCTTGGAGACAAGTATGTAGCTGATATAAGGAATGCACACTTGCTTTGCACCTTGTTTTCCTTGGCGCAGAAGTGATTACACAGACTGTAAAGTAGAGGGAACTGGAGTAGTGCATCTTAATTACCGAAGTAGGTTCTTCACTTTCTCTAAGAGCGAGAGTTCTCTAATGAACTCCATGGGAGGTTAGCTGTACATGGTGCTTCCTCAAATCAGAAAAATAACTGCATTATAAAGTAGAAGGGGCTTATTTTTCTAACTCTTCTCTGTCCAGTGTTACACTGACATTTTAGTTCACCCTCGGCTGACTATTCTTGGATAGAAGCAACACGGACCAGCCTGTGCAGATACATGAAGCCAGACCTTCCACCTTCTCCAACCCATAAAGAATTTTGGAGAGGGCCAGGTGCTAGTGCACCTGGTTAAGTGCACATGTTACAAAGCGCAAGGACCCAGGTTCAAGTCCCTGGTCCCCACCTGCAAGGGAAAAGCTTCACGAGTGGTGAAGCAGGGCTGCAGGTGTCTCTCAGTTTCTCTCCCTCTCTATCTCCCCCTTCCCTCTTAATTTCTGGTAGTCTCTATCCAATAAATAAAGATAATAAATAAAAAAATAAAACATGTATTAAAAAGAAAAAAGAATTTTGGTTCATACTCCCAGAGGTTTAAAGAATACAGAAGTTTCCAATGGAGGGGATGGGGCCTAGAACTCTGGTGGTGGGAACTGTGTAGAACCGTACTCCTGTTATCTTACAATCTTATTAATCATTATTAAATTACTAGTTTAAAAAAAAGCATAAAAAAGCAAGACAAACCAAATTTAACTTCTATTTCCAAATACTGCTGTGAAGATAAAAAAAAAAAAATCCCAGGACTGGCTTTCCACTGGAGACAGGACAGTATGGACAATAAAATTCAGAGTTATTTCTCTGTCTGCACAGAGGCTGTATGAGTTGTTGACAGCTCTGCTCACCTTGGCATTATCCATGCAAACAATGAACATGACTTAGCTCCTGAGGTGGGTTATTTTATTTTTTTATGCACTGTGGGGGAATCCAGGACTTCCAGCTGCTATTCCACCTCTAAGTAACCCTAGTTCAATTTCTCCTCTGTATATATATTAAATTTTTTTTTTTTTATAAAAAGGAGACACTGACAAAAACCATAGGAAAGAGGGGTACAACTCCTCACAATTCCCACCACCAGTACTCCGTATCCCCTCCCCTCCCCTGATAGCTTTCCTATTCTTTATCCCTCTGGGGGAGAGAGAGGGGGGAAAGAGAGAGGGGGAGAGAGCCAGGAAAGAGTGTGAGAGACTGGCAATTGCTTGTTCTATCATCCATGGAGTTCTACTAGTCTGTCTTTGGTGCTCTTACATAGTGATAAGGATTGAAAACTAGGGTCTCTGGAAAGGGAAAACACAAAGTGAAACGTGGGCTGGTGTGGTATATTGCAAAGGACTCTGGGGAAGCACGAGAAGGGAAGTGGTGGGGTTGATGGGGTGGGCCTAGTGCATAAGGATGGAAAAGGACCTACAGTGGGGTTGAGAGTGTTCTGAAGACACTTACAATAGTGAGGTGAGAAACTGTACTGTAAACCATTACCACCCCACCAAGATAAAAGCAAAACAAATAAACAACAACAACAACAACAAACCAGGGTCTCACACAGAATGCAGGTGCTCTACCTGCTTAGCCACCTTGCTTGCAGTGTCTTAGGTGGATTAAAAAAAAATTATGGGAGCTGGGCGGTAGTGCAACAGGTTAAGCGCACATGGCGCAAAGCACAAGGACCAGCATAGGGATCCTGGTTCCAGCCCCCAGCTCCCCACCTGTAGGGGGTCGCTTCGCAGGCGGTGAAGCAGGTCTGCAGGTGTCTATCTTTCTCTCCCCTTCTCTGTCTTTCCCTCCTCTCTTGATTTCTCGCTGTCTTATCCAACAACAACAACAACAGCTATGACAACAATTAACAACTACAATTAACTAACAATTAACAAGCGCAACAACAAGGGGAAGAAAATGGGAAAAATGGTCTCCAAGAGAAGTGGATTCATGGTGCAGGCACCGAGCCCAAGCGATAACCCTGGAGGCAAAAAAAGAAAGGAAGAAAGAAAGGAAGGAAGGAAGGAAGGAAGGAAGGAAAGAAGGAAGGGAGAAAGAAAGGAAGAGAGAAAGAAAGAAATTTTGTTATTTACATATTGGATAGAAACAGCCAGAAATCGAAAGGGAAGGGGGTAGTACAGAAGGAAGAGAGACAGAGAGACACCTGGCACACTGCTTCACCACTTGCAAAGCTTTCCTCTATCAGATGGGGGAGTGGGGGCTTGAACCCAGGTCCTTGCACACTGTGATGTGCGCTCAACCAGGTGTGCCACCACCCAGGCGCCAGGTGGATTTAATAACACAAACCACTGTTTCTACCACTATTTCAACATTTCCCTCTAGTTGTTTTCATGTTTTTTTTTTCCATTCTTCCCTAGCCTTAGGAGAAGATTTTGATTAATTTTACCTTTTTTCCTTCTGTAAAAAAATGGATGATCAATCACTATCTCACAAGGCTAATGCCAACATACAGAAAAGAGGTTTAAGACTGTCTTGCTTTCTACCAAGGGGGACAGATGCCTTTTTGTTTCCAGGGAATTCATGACATGACCGAGGGGAATACTGATAACAGAAAAACAGCACTCTAGGCCTTTTATCTCAAAGGAGAATGGTGGTATCCTTGTAATAATAATCATTTAGGGCCTGAGTCAAATGTTCCTTGCCATATCACTTGGTACTTGCAAGTGAGTGCAAGTACCTTGACAAATAACATATATATATATATATATATATATATAGAGAGAGAGAGAGAGAGAGAGACTTATTAGTAGTTGCCAAAAGTAAGTAGTGATACTAAATGAACTGTTAGAAGAAGCAACATGTAGGAAATAGGTCTAAATTGGAGCAGGAAGAGTTCAAGTCAGACACTAGAAATAAACTTCTCTTTATTTCTCTTTCTTTCTTCCTTTCTTTTCTTTCCTTCCTTCTCTTTCCTTGCCACTAGGGCTTCACTGGGGCTTTGTACCTGTCTTCCATGGTTCTTGGCAAGCTCTTTATCTTTTCCCCCAAACAGAGGGCAAGAGACACACCGAGAAGAGATACACAGCATGGCCCCACTGTCCATATACCTCCTCCTTTGCATGGAGCTCCCATGTAGTGGCCGGGGACTTAACTTTGGGACTCACACCTGATACAGCGTGTGTTCTACTGGTTGAACTATCTCCCAACTCCTAGGGTGAACTCCTAAAGAGGTTAACACCAGAAGCCATTATCAAGGCACAGTGTAGGGTTTCACTGGGAAAAGGGAAAGAAAATATGCCCGTGGATGATCTGAGTTCATGAGAGGGACGCATTTCTAGACGAAATCCATAGGAAAGCTAGAATATAGCAGGATTAGCTTCCAGTCCAAACTGACTGCAAAGTCTTACCTTCAGGATTTCCCCATCTGCATAAAGCACATACATGGTCACTTCAATATTCTTTTGTACACTCTTCCCCCCTCTCTCAAAATCCCCCTTTTCCAGGGTTAGGTACAGGTCATTGCGGATGTCACCTGTGAAGAAAGAAATGCTGTGCTGACTACAGATGCAACACTGCCACATTCGCATGGAGGACCGGGGTAGCATTTATATCCTCCAGGGCTCAGGTAGGTGCTCGGTGCATTCCAAGCTTGGTTAATAATGATGGACATTCTACTAGTAACAGTGCAGTGGTACTCAGGTTGGTTAGTCATGTGTTTTTGAGTCTGAATTCTGAAGATGTCGCCACAGCTTGCTTGGGGTTGGAAAAGGCAGAGCAGAGAATCTTCATTCAGATTATAGGTTACTACTTAAGTCTTTCTCACTTCCCAAAGTAGAAATACTTTAGAATCAATGAGATGAATGATTATTTAAATTATGTCTATGTCTTAAGTATTAGTAGTGCTTCCCCCCCCCAAAAAAAAAAAGGACTTCCCTTTTCTTTTTTAGGTTTTCTGTTTGCAATCCTCAAACCATTTTGAGTCTGAACAGAGAGCATACTATGTCTTTCTGGAGCTTGGCTCCAATCCCATTCTCTGAAGTGCCAGTCCAAGATCACTGTCAGCTTTTCTTCTTTTCTGCTGCAGGTGTGTTCAGGAGAACAGGTGCTAGCTAAAGCATCGGCCAGCAATGTTGTGCCCTGGTGGCTTCCCTGAGCTCGGAATTCTGCTCACTCTAGCTTGAAACTGGGCTGGAGGAGCTCCAACTACAAGTCTGAAATGAACTAAGTCAAACTGCATTTCTCTCAGGGGGAGGCGGGACTGTTGGTATGCAAGAGTTTAATTTGGTTGCTTTAAACTTTAAATTTGCACCGTGACCAGTTTTATCCGTATAGTCTAAAAAGGGGGCTTGCACTTTAAAAAACAATAAAGGCTGTGGGTAAACTATTCAAGGAAAGAAATGGCAAAGGAAAAGTGCTAAAGCGCAGATAAAGGAAGACGTGTGAGATGCAGTCTGAGAACATCAACTGAGAGGTGATGGGACAATTAACTTGCGAATTAAGCCCATCCCGAAGCTGGGTATTCATTCTACTTCAGGTTTTAGAGAGGGTGGCACATCTAAATATGCTCATTAGCCACATACCAACCACAACGACAGGGTGTTTTTGGTTAGCATATGAGCTTTTTGGTTTGGTTCGATGCACTGATGAAACTCTTTTCTGTACGGATGACCTCTCTTAATCGTGGAACTATCTGAGCGCCTTACGCATCAAGCAGTGGGAGACCATCGGTGCTGGTGTATACTTGGGCTTTTGGGTTCTTTATCACCAGGTTTTCTGGTCTTCAGGGCATCTTCTTATCCCAGGAGTGTAACTTTGCAACCATCACTAACTGGCCAAGTAATGAGGTTCTCAACATACTTTGACTCAAGTAGAGAAGAGCAAGCCATGAAAAGCAAATCATTATTCCCCGATAGTCCTGAAAATTTCTCTAGTGTGTGAAAGTCATTCTATTCTCCAAACTGCCACAAGCACCCGAGGCTACTGCGGAGGTGAGGGGAAATGTGTGCTGAGAATCACATGCAAATGTAGCTGCTGGCTGGGTGCGCCGTCCTTACTATCTACATAACATTTCCTCTCGGGTTGAGTAGACTTTGAAGTTTGATGAGTTTGTAATTTTAAATTGTTTCCTTTGGACATCACTGCTGGAGCCCTCTTACCATTATAATTAAAATGGCACACAGGCCTGCAGGTAGGAGGGGGAGGCAAGTAGAAATGGAAGGAAAACTCAAATTAATCAGCTTGCTTGCTACTCACGGGTCTGAGTTGGATAAAGTTAGCATTGAAAGTAAGATTCAATATTAACTGGGAACCTTACCATGGGTTATTGCTACTATAATCATCTGCTTACATCTTGAATTTTTAACAGCTGAAACACATCTCAGAGTCTTCTTCTGATAAAAGCTTTTTAGTTACACACTAATTTTTCTATGGAATTTATGTAATTAATCAATGGTTATAAAGTGAATACTCCAGGAAATTTTAAAGTCTAATCTAAAGAAGAGGTGCTATGTTGAAATTAAAAATACCATGTTTTTAGCCAACTCTCTGGAAGTTCCTCTCAAGATAATCATGCGTCTTTTAAAAGCAGACTTTGGCTATCAGCAATAGAATTCTAACCTGTACAAACATTTTACATGTCTGTGGTGATATATGCAAGTTATGCTTATTACAATAAACTTGTCCTTCACAAATGAAACATTTTAAGCTTTTCTTAGCACCATGATACAGAATGCTAATACAGAACTGAGTATTGCAGATCAACAATGACAGATGTGGTATGTGTGGGGTTTTGTTTTTTCAGATAGAGACAGAGAGACAGAGAAATGGGGAAAGAAACCAGACATGGAAGTTTCTTTCAGTGTAGTGGAGGCTTGAACCTGGGTCACACACAGCAAAGTAGCATACTATCCAAGTGAGCTATTTTATTGGCTTGCTGTATGTTAGTCTTAAAGAAGACTATGGGTCTTTTAAACCCTAATGCCGATTTTTAAAAAATATTTATTTATTTATTCCTTTTTGTTGGCCTTGTTTTTTATTGTTGTAGTTATTGTTGATGTCGTCGATGTTGGGTAGGACAGAGAGAAATGGAGAGAGGAGGGGAAGACAGAGGGGGAGAGAAAGACAGACACCTGCAGACCTGCTTCACCACCTGTGAAGCGACTCCCCTGCAGGTGGGGAGCCGGGGGCTCGAACTGGGGTCCTTACCCAGTCCTTGCGCCTTGTGCCACGTGCGCTTAACCTGCTGTGCTACTGCCCGACTCCCTCTAATGCCAATTTCTAATGAAAGGACTGGATATCTTACAGTTTTCATTTAAACATCTCTTCCTATTTAATGCCAGAGAATCAGTTCACTGGGTAGAGTATGTACCTTGCCATGTGGGTGACCCAGTTTCAAGCTCCAATACCGATAAAGGAGGTGCCATGATGGTGGGGGAAGGTCTGCATGGCAGTTCTCTCTACTCTTTCTCTCTAAATGAATGAAAGGGAGGGCCTCCTTGAAATGGTGCATGTGCAAACAAACAGGCAAGCAGGCAAACAAACAAACAACCCTATTTAAGTTAAAACTAAGAGTGCTTTTAGTGATTATCTTACTGAGAAATGTACTAATCA
This sequence comes from Erinaceus europaeus, assembly GCF_950295315.1. Lineage (NCBI taxonomy): Eukaryota > Metazoa > Chordata > Mammalia > Eulipotyphla > Erinaceidae > Erinaceus > Erinaceus europaeus. Next base: position 95,994,006 of record NC_080173.1, read on the forward strand.
AAGTAACTGTGTCCTGAGTTCGATACAGACTGAAACAGCTTGATTGTATGAGTTCGATACAGACTGAAACAGCTTGATTGTATCAGATCTTTGACTAATTTTTACTAGGCGAAAAGACCTGCTAGACCAAGACTATTCTCAGTTGGAATAGCCACTAAAGTCTCCTATGGGTTGTAATTTTGCAAATTAAGGCCCCAATTTGAGAGTGGTATTTTGTAAAAATTAATGTTGCTGTGGCCTTTTTGTCAAAAGCTCTCTAGAATCATCACTTAAATAATCATTTAAATCAAATTTTCTGTGAATTCTCCTAGAACTCACTGTTGGATAGGACAGAGAGAAATGGAGAGAGGAGGGGGAAGACAGAGAGGGGGAGAGAAAGACTCCTGCAGACCTGCTTCACCTCATGTGAAGCGACTCCCCTGCAGGTGGGGAGCCAGGCTTCGAACCGGGATCCTCATGCAGGTCCTTGTGCTTTGCGCCACCTGCACTTAACCTGCTGTGCTACAGCCTGACTCCCCATGAGGCTTTTATATAACATTAAAAAAGAAAATCAAAGGAATTTGATGTTCCCAAATTTAACATTAAGTGATCATGGGGTCTTCTGGGAAGCTATTGAAATTTGGCTAGGGAAGGGGGTTAGGGAATTCTGAGGCAGCAAGGAGGAATGGTGGGAGGGGAAAGACTGTCTGTGCAGGGTGGGCCTTGGTGTTGAGGGCAACCCTGCCTACCTATGCTCGGTGTCCTCTATCCTAAGGTTCAGAACACCTTAGAGCACCAACAATCCCTTACACCTCTGAGTGCTTAGGGCTCAGAGACATGCAACAGAGTTGCACGAATAGAAAGATAATATTGAAGTTGTTCTCATGAGGGGACACAAAATAGTCTTTGTATCTGTCACAGTTTCACACAACAGTCAATGCCAGTTGTTTGTAGAGCTATAGGACAGGGAACTAGGGACTTAAGAGTGTAGGTCCTGGTGCATGATGGTGGAGGAGGACCTAGGCTGGGGGTGAGTGTTTTGCATAAAACTGAGAAATTTTACACATGCACCAACAACTGTATTTACTGTCAACCACTAATCCCCCCAACTAAAACAAGAGTAGGCAAAGGTTGGCAAACTTTTTCTGTAACAGGTCAGACAGTTAATATTTTAGACCTTGTGGATCAAATAGGTTTTCCTCACGTGCTTGTTTTTACAACTCTTTAATTAAAAATGGTAAGAAAACATTCTTAGTTGGCAGGCAGTAAAAAGAACACCAACTGGATTTGGCTCATGGGCGTAGCTTGCCAATACCTAGGTTGGAGTGTTTCTGTGTTAGAAATAGCATCACAACACTGCAGTGACACATTAAAAACCCATATTCCTATATGCTTATATATAAATAGCTACAGAAGCAAGGTAATGAACCTGACTGGCATGTGTAGCAGGGACCAGCATGAACTATTCTAGGAGTCTTACAAAGAGATCTTATAAGGAAACAGTGTTTTCACCTACCAGTAATTCTAGAAGGGTGGGAGTACTGTACTAGAACTGCCATGTGCCATGAATCCAGGAGTGACAAAGAATTGCATGTGTCATTGACAAGACCTAATCCTCCAAATACCTATATCCTAGTATGACTATGGGAAAAAAAAAAAAAAAAAAAAAACTTCAAAAACACTCTTCTAAGAACAGTGTCTACAAAAGTTTCAGACCCTCTGAGGTCCAGTTTAGGCACCAGCTATCAGTTAGCAAGAGAATTTCCTGGCAGATATTCTAGCCTTATTACATGCACTGGGGTCACATGGTTTCATTCTATGTGAAATTCTGTCCTAGGAGAAATAGTCTAGACAGACCACACAGATATGGGCACTCAATTTTGTTCAGATTCTTTACATTATTTTTTCTTCTATTTACATTATAGCACATACTGGGAGACCTTGGATTTGAGGATAATAATATTTAATCCTTTATTATTTAGACCTTGTTAACTTCTACATAGGATTAGGAGGGACTTGTGACTGGTGCTTCCCCCACCCCTTAAAACTATGTAAAACTAGAGCTAACTTCCAGTAGACATAGCAGCCCATTTGCTATGGTGTCAGTTCTGTTTCTTCACAGAATATGAGTGAAGCTTCCTGACAGCATTAATAGAGATGTAGAAGCATTAACAACTATTCGATTTAGACATTTTAGGCATATAGCCAGTGTTGTATTTTGTAGTGGTTCTTATTTTGAGAAAAATAAACAAAAAAAGACTCTTGGGATCAGGAGTACTCAGAGTGGTACGGTCACAGATGCCAGCAGATAACACACACACACACACACACACACACACACACACACACAACTACTTTTGGGATGACTTCTTTAGAGTATTAATGAGAGACATATTTTAAAATTTTTTTAACCATGTCTTTAGTGACATATTTTGACTGGTCTCTACTGTTAGAAAGTCAGAGATATTCACTGCTCTAACAAAATGACAGCAATGAGCATTACTTATGTTTATTCTTTCTTGGGTCAGGGATGTGAGGATCTTCCAGCTGTTGTGGAGCCAGAGTTTTATTTACTTATTTACTTAGGAGAGAGAGAACCAGAGCGTCATTTTGGCACATGCAATGCCAGAGATAGAACCTGGGACCTCAGGCTGGAGAGTCCAATGCTTTATTCACTGTGCCACCTCTTAGGCCCAGGGATCATTCTAGAACTCCTTAGATATAGTGTTAAAATCTCCTTTGCTACTCAGCCTGACCACAGCTCTATGACTCTGTTTATGGTAAATACTTCAATCATTTCATTTTATTTTAAAAGTTGTGCTTCTCTGTGTTTTCTTTTTGTATGAGTCATGTCCAGCAGAGCTGAAAAAAAGGCTTTTTGCGCCTTTTGATTCTTTGTATCTTGGGATATGCACTACTTATTTTCTTCTCAGTGGGAGTAGTTGATCTAGTTCATAGGAGTCATTCCCTGAATCTATATATTTTAGGCTTGCTAGGACTTTCTAAATATTTCAATATGGCCTTAGTTTTCCTAGACTTTAATACTCAAAGTATCATCACTCAGCTTAATGCAGTGTTTTGTCTGGGCTTGTATTTCTTTTTATGCCTTGTCAATTATGCCCAAGAGTGAGGCTGATGAGGATTAATAATGTATATGACACCCACCCTGGTATTGCGACATTCCATGAAATAAATGAAGATGGAAGTAAAGCAGGCAACAAGCATACAGGACACACAAAAGCAAGAACTTACACCCAACTGTCTTCATCTCTGCGCCAGAAAGAAAGGGGGAAGGGATGAGGGGACAGCACAGAGAGAAATTAACAACAACTAAGACAAATAATAACGGGAAAAAAACCATCACTTGCAGGTCAGTGATGAAACATGCAATTTTCATCAGGGGTCAAAACAAAGGACAGTGTTTTTCTAGGCACAAGAAAGTTTCCTAGAGGATGCGGATCGACACAGTTACAGTCTAATAGACAAGGTCAGGGCAACCCCGAGGAGCAGTGCTTGTTCCAGGTCTGGCTCAGGAAGAGCCAAAGTGTCCCTAAAGTAGACTCCATCCCTTCCTTCCTCCCTTCCACCACTCCCTTTTCCTTTAATTAAGTTCATGTGGGTTTATAAGCCTACCTATGTTTTAGGGGGTAGAACTTCACTTCTCTTTGTGTGTTACCAACAGAGGCGCTAACATTCTGCTCTGATCTATACCTCCAACCCTCCCACAACCCCATTTCAGTGACCCCAGTTCTGCATCAGAAACCCAGGTTTGGCTTTTCTTGCACTGTGTCTGTTTCTTCGTAGCTCGTATTTGAGTGAGATCATCTGGTGTAATTCCATCTCCTTCCAGTTTATCTCACGCAGTAAGATCACACCCCATTCCCTCCATAGTGTAGTAAAAGGCAAATTTCCGTCCTTTCTTGTAGTTTAGTATTGGTTGTGCACATAAATATATACCTTCTGGATAGATTCAGCTGTTGCTGGGTACACAGGCTGTTTCTCTGTCTGGGCTACTGTGAATAGCACTGGTATGTGCATTTATCTTCTTCCCCCACCAGGGCTATTGCCGGGATTCAGGGCCAGCACTGTGAATCCACTGTTCTTGGTGCCAATTCTTCTTTTCCTTTCTTTCTTTCTTTTTTTTTTTTTTCCTTTCCCTTTCTACTTTATTTTTATTTGACAGGGCAGAGAAAAATTGAGAGGGAAGGGGACATTGAGCAGAAGAGAGAAAGACAGACACCTGCAGATGTACTTCACCACTCATGAAGTGTCCTCCCTGCAGATGGGGAGTGGGGCTCGGACTGGTGATATGTACGCTTGGTGATATGTACGCTTAACCGAGTGCGTTACTGCCTCCCCCCCACCCCCACCCTGAGCATGTATCTATCTTTATGGGTAAGTGATTTTGTGTTCCTGGGATACATACCTAAGAGTGGAATACCTGGATAATCGGGTGGGTCTATTTTTAGTATCTGAAAAATTTCCAAACTATTTTCCTTAGGGGATGGGTCGATTTACAACCCTATCAGTAGTGTATGAGGGTTAATGTTTCTCTATACCTTCACCAGCACCTATTTCTGGCTTCTGTTTTTAAATATAGACCATTTTTACAAGTGTGAGGTGCTGTCTCATTGTCATTTTGATTTTCATTTCCCTGACTATAAGTGATAATAAGCATTTTTTTTTTCACTTGCTTGTTGAACTCCCTTTGAACTCCTCTCTCTTAATTTTAGATGAAGGGAGAGAGATAGAAAAGGAGAGGAGAGATACTACAGCACTGCTCCACTGTTCTTAAAGCTTCCCTTGGTGCCATGCACAGTGTCCCCATGTGGTGCTGGGACATGAACTGAAGGAGATAGCTCCACGGCTGAGTTTTCTTCTCGCCTCCCCATTACTTCCCTCCGTGTGTTTTATGGTTTTAAGTCTAACATGCAATTATTCTTATCCACTTGGAGTTGGCTTTTGTATAGGAAGTGAGACAGTCAAGAGTTTCATTTTTCTGTATATAGTTATACAGTTTTCCCAACACCATTTATTAGAGAGATTCTCCTTTCTTTATGCTTGTGGTTCCTTTGTGGCAAATTAAGTGTCCATATAAGTGACATTTACATGGGGTCTCAGTTCTATTCCATTGTTTTGCATGTCTATCTTTATTCCAGTATCACATAATTTTCTACTATTCTAGATCTGAAGTATAGTTTTAAATTAGAGAATACAGTGCCTTCTTTTGTGATTTTTCCTCAGGACTGGTTTGACTATGCAGGGTGTTCCGTGGGTTTTAAGCAGGACTGATACTTGCAAGTGATACTTGTTCTATTCAGTTAAAGAATATTGTTACAATTTTGACAGGGATTTCACTGAATCTATGCAATGTTTTGGATAGAGTCATTTTAATAATTATAATAATTTTAATAATTCTCCCAATCCACAAGCACAGAATATTTTAGCAGTGATTGAATTTTCAATGTACACATCTTTCCTTTCCTTTGTTTAGTTTACTACTGTGACTATATAAGTGGTATTTAAAAAGTTTCTTTCTCTTCTAGTGTGCTGCTTGAATATAAAAATGCAACAGATTTTACATACTGATTTTTGTCGACTGCACTTTAACTGTATTAATGTATTACTTCTAAGAGTTATAAAATGTTGTGTTTAGATTTTTCTTGGTATACTATCATGTCATCTGCAAAGAGAGATTGCTTTATCTCTCTTTGCCAACGTGAATCCCTTAGCACTCATTTGTTCATTTTGTTTTTATTTATTTACTTTTTACCAGAGCACTGCTTGGCTCTAGCTTATGGTCGTGATGGGGAAATGGCCCTGGGATCGCAGAACCTGAGGCATGAAAGTAATTTATATGCCCATTTTTGTTGACTCTCCAGCACTTAATTTTGTTTTCTCTAACTGCTGTGGCTAGAACTTCCAAAACTATGTTGGATATTAGTGGCAAGAGTGGAAATTTTTCTTGTCTTCTTTTATACATTTTTGTTTATTTATTTAGGACAGAAACAGAAATTGAGAGGGAAGGATGAGACAGAGAGGGAGAGATTGAGACACCTGCAGCACTACTTCATCATTTCTTCCTCTGCAAGTGGGGACTGGGGAGTTGAACCTGGGTTCTTATGCACTTTAATGCGTGCGCTCAAGCTGGTATACTCCCACCCAGACCCTAGACATCTTTTTCTTGTGCTTGGTCTTACAGAAAAAAATCTTTCGTATTTTTGCCATTGAGTATGATGCCGATTATGCACTTGATTATTCACTATGTTGAAGGAAAATTTCTATCACAATTTTGTTGGGAGTTTTGATCATAATCAGATACTGAATTTTGTCAAATAATTCATCTGTTATCTATTAAAATGATAGGAGGTGTTTGGGGCTAGCAGTGCACTCAGTTGAATGCCACATTACCATGTGCATGGACCTGGGTTCAAGCTCCTGGTCCCCACCTGCAGGGGGCAAGGCTCATGAGTGATGAAACCGTGTATCTCTTTCTCTTTCTTTATCTCCTTCTTCCTTGTCAACTTCTCTGTAATTATTAAAAAAACAGATAAAATATTAAAAACCAGTAACTATAAAAAAGGAAAGAGTGGTGTGTGGTCACTTCTTTTGCTGATGTGATGTATTAAGTTGACTTACATATGTTAAACGCTCCTCAGAATAAGTCTCATTTGTGTTTCTCAGTGACACTGGTTTATGGTTTTCCCTTTCTTTGTTCCTTCCTTCTATTCTTTATTGTTATTATGTGGTATCCCATCTTCTATGGTTATCAGGGTAATGCTGATTTTATTGAAAATGTTTGGAGAATGCCATTTCCTTCAATTATTTTTTTTTTAGAAGAGCTTGTGTAGACTAGGTAATATGCTTTTTTTTTTTTTTTTGCCTCCATGGTTATTGCTGGGGCTCGGTGCCTGCACTATGAATCCACTGCTACTGGAGGTCATTTTTCCCCCTTTTTTTTTTTCCTTGTTGTTTATTGTTGTTATTATTATTGTTGTTGTTATAACTGTTGTTGTTGGATAGGACAGAGAGTAATCGAGAGAGGAAAGGAAAACAGAGAGGGGAAGAGAAAGATAAGACACCTGTAGACCTGCTTCACTGCTTGCAAAGCGACACGCTTAACCCACTGCGTTACTGCCCGGCCCCCAAAAGGCCATTTTTTTAAAAAAAGTTATCTTCCTGACCCTATTTCATTTATTTGTAGTTTATTATTATTTTTAACCAGAGTACTGCTCAGCTCTGGTTTACTGGGGATATGGGAGATTGAACCTGGGACCTCAGAGCTTTAGGCATGAAAGTCTTTTGCATAACTATTATGCTATTTCCCTTCCCCCAAGTTACCTTTTTTTTTTTCAAGTATTCTAAGAAAAATTTAATACAGTAAAGTTATGACAATCCCAGGTTACCTTTTTAAAGATTTGGCAAGACTCACCTGTAAAACCAGTAAAAAAATCCTAAACTTATTTTTGAGGGTGAGGCTTCTTCCCCCACCCCCCAATTCCAATATAATTTTACTGAGAAAATTTTAATTTATAGGACTTTTTGTTGTCATAAGGGTATATCTCCACATTTCCCCAAGATGGGGAGGGATTTTTATCACTGTTTCAATTTCCCGCTTGCAACTGGTCTGTTCAAGTTTCTGGTTTCCTTCTGATTCAGTCTTAGAAGGTTGTATAAATCTAAGGATTTGTCCATTTTTTCTTGGTTCTTAACTTCATAGTTTGCAGTAATCTCCAATGAGCCTTTGTATTTGTGTCATCTGTTATAATTTCCTCTTTTCATATACCTATTCATTAAGCTTGTTTCTTAGTGAGTCTTGCTAAAGATTTGTCAGTTTTATTTAAATTTTCCAAAGAACCAGTCCTCCTCTTCCTCTCCCTTCTTATTTTCTTTCCTTTGCTGACTTTAGGTTTAAATTGCTATTCTTTTTCTAGATTTACTTATTTGCTTATTTGTTACCAGGGTTATTGCTGGGGCTCAGTGCCTGCATAACAATAACTCCACCGTTGCTGTTGACCATATCTTTCCTCTGACAGAAGAGAAAAATAAAGAGGAGAGAGTAGGGAAAAGAGGGAGAGAGAGATGCCTGCAGCTTTCATTGTGTCCTATAGGTGCTCATTTTCATCTGCTACCAGGAATTTTTGTATTTCTTCTCTGATTTCTCAATGGCCCAATAATTTTTTCAATTACAGTATGTGTCCATATACTGAAGGATTCCCCCAGTTTATTTTTGTGGTTGATTTCTAATTTTATTCCAGTGTGGTCTAAAAAAGATATGATATGGTATGATACCAATCTTCCTAAATGTACTGATACTCTTTTGTGTCTCCTTATATTGTAAATGCTCAAGAATATTCCATATGTACTAGAGAAGAATGTATATTTGGGGGTGGAGGGTAGGGCCCTATAAATATCTATTAATCCAACTGGTTTAATTCACCAATTAAAGCTATTATTTCCTTACTGATTTTTCTGATTGGTTGACCTGTCTGTTAGTGAGACTGGGAAGTTACAGTCCCTTACTCTTATTAAGCTGAAAAGCAGAGTGCTTCCTAGAAGACTGTTCTCAAAGCTGGTTCCAAATCTCTAATGAATACAAATGCTAAAATACTGAACAAAATTCTAGCCAACCAGATACAGCAGTATATTAGAAAGACTGTACACCATGACCAAGTGAGATTTATCCCATGGATGCAAGACTGGCTCAACAAACCTAAATAAATAAATGTGTCTACCACATCAATAAAAGAAAAAGCAAAATCCCCATGATAATCTCAGTAGATACAGAGAAAGACTTTGGCAAAATCCAACATCCTTTCGTGATCAAAACACTACAAAAAATGGGAATAGATAGAAAATTCTTTAAATTCCTTAACCTAGTAGAGTCCATATAAAGCAAACATCATACTCAGTAGTGAGAAACTGGAAGCAATCTCACTCAGATCAGGCACTAAACAGGGTTGCTCATTACCACCATTACTATTCAACATAGTGCTGGGAGTTCTTGCCATAGCAATCAGGCAAGATCAAGGAGTTAAAGGGATACAGCTTGGAAGAGAAGATGTAAAACTCTCACTATGTGGTGATGATATGATGGTATACATAGAAAAACCTTAAGAATCTAGCAGGAAGCTCTTGGAAATTATCAGGCAATAAAGTAAGGTGTCAGGCAACAAAAGTAACATACAAAAGTTAGTGGCATTCCTCTATGCAAACACTAAATTAGCAGAAGAAATCCAGACATCAATTCCTTTTACTGTAGCACAAAAACAATAAAATATCAAAGAATAAACCTAACAAAAGAAGTGGAAAACTTGTATACTGAAAATTATGAGTCACTATTCTAGGAAATAGAAAAACACACACACAAAGAAGTAGAAAGATACTCCATGTTCATGGGTTGGAAGAATGAACATCATCAAAATGAATATTCTACTCAGAATCATATACAAGTTTAATGCAATTCCCATCAAGGTCCCACCTAATTTTTTTTTTTTAGTAAAATAGAACAAAAGCTACAAATGTTTATCTGGAACTAGAAAATACCTAGAATTGTCAAAACAATCTTGAGAAGAAAGAACAGAACTGGAGACATCACACTCTCAGATTTCAAATTGTATTATAGGGCCATTGTCATCAAAACTGTTTGGCACTGAAACATAAATAGACACCAGTGGGATAAGACATAAATAGAATGACCAATGGAATAAAATTGAGAGCCCTGAAGTAAGCCCCATACCTACGGACATCTAATCTTTGACAAGGGTACCCAGACTATTAAATGGGGAAAGGAGAGTCTCTCTCTCCAACAAGTAGCGTTGGAAAAATTGGGAGATCTTTACATGCTATACATCAGATGAAAGACTAATAACCAATATATACAGAGCTCACCAAACTCAGCAACAAAAAAACAAACGACCCTATCAAAAAATAGGGAGAGGATATGAACAAAATATTCACCAAAGAAGAGTTCCAGAAGGACAACAGACATATGAAAAGATGCTCCAAGTCACTGGTTGTCACAGAAATGCAAATAAAGACAACAATGAGGTACCACTTTAACCCTGTGAGAATGTCATATATCAGAAAGGATACCAACAACAAATTCTGGAGAAGTTGTGGAGGTAAAGGAACCATCCTACACTACTGGAGGGAATATCAATTGGTCCAGCACCTGTGGAGAGCAGTCTAGAGAACTCTCAGAAGGCTAGAAATGGACCTACAATTTGACCCTGCAGTCCCTTTCCTGGGGATACATCTTAAGGAAACAAACAAACCCACCCAAAAAGATCTGTGTACACCTATGCTCATAGGTGTACACAGATCACAATGTGTAATAGCTCAAACCTGGAAGCAACCCAGATGTCCAACGACAGATGAGTGGTTAACAACTGTGGTATATTTATTTATACAACGCACTATTTACTACTCAGCTACTAAAACGACGAGTCTGCCTTCTTCACCTCATCTTGGATGGAGCTTGAAGGAATCATGTTAAATGAGGTAAGCCAGAAAGAGAAGGGTGAATAAGAGGATGATTTCACTGATAGACAGAAATTGAGAAATAAGAACAAAAGGAGAAATATAAAGCAGAACTTGGTCTGGGTTTGGTGTATTGCATCAAAGTAAACGTCTGGGCGTGGGGGTGGAGGTGAGGTCCTGGTGTGTAATGGTGGAGGAGGACCTAGGCTAGGGGTGAGTGTTTTGCAGAAAAATGAGGGGGAAAAAAGTTTTTTTTTTTCCACATGTACCAACAACTGTATTTGCTGTTTACTATAAAACTATCAATATCCCTAGTAAAAAAATTAAAAAGTATATAACTCCACCATTTGAGTATGAATAGCTAACTTAAAAAATGGTCATCAGTAGTGTACTGGATTAAGTTCACATAGTGTGAAGTGAAAGGACCGGAGCAAGGATCTCCATTTGAGCCACTCCTGCAGAAGGGAGGGGGCTGCTTCATAAACAGTGAAGCAGGTCTGCAGGTCTCTTCCTTCCCCCAACCCCCATATCTTTCAATCTCTCTCTGTCCTATCCAAAAACAACAGCAGCAACAACAATGGAAAAAAAAAAAAAAAAAAGATGGCCACCAGGAACAGTGGATTTGTAGTGCAGTAACCGAGTGATAACCCTGGAAGAAAAAAAAAAATGGTCATGGTTGGAAAGATTGCCCACCGGGGAGGGTATTTGCCCTGACATGGAAATGATCCATGTTCAAGTCTGTTCCCCAATACACTAGGGGAAGTTTTGGTGCTATTTCCCTTTTTCTATTGGAAAAAAAATCAGCCTGGAGCAGTAAAGTCCCTGTGACAACAAAAATAAATGATTTTTTTTTTTTGCCTCCAGGGTTATCCCTGGGGCTCGGTGCCAGCACTGTGAATCCACTGCTCCTGGAGGCTATTTTCCCCATTTGTTGCCCTTGGTGTTGTCCTTGTTGTGGTTGTTATAGCTATTGTTGTTGGATAGGACAAACAGAAATCGAGAGAGGAGGGGAAGACAGAGAGGAGGAGAGAAAGATACACATCTGCAGACCTACTTCACCGCTTGCGAAGTGACCCCCCCTGCAAATGGGGAGCTGGGGCTCAAACCAGGACCCTTGAGCCAGTCCTTGTGTTTTGCGACATGTGTGCTTAACCCGCTGTGCTACTGTCCAGCCCCCAATGATTTCTTTTTCTTTTTTTAAAGAAAACAACTGACCAATTTTGGTGATATCTATTCTTTCTTCTATGATAAGTTACCAAGAAGCCAAAGACTATGTCTGAGATCTTCCTTTCTTGATTTCTAGAACCACAGAAGGCTGAGGAATGATATTAGGACATGATGGGAGAAACATCCTATGGAGAATATGATCTACAACAGTTAAGATCGTCTTAGAATTTATGGCTGAATATGGAATTTACAGAGTAACTTCGGCTTTCCACTTCAGAGATAATAACTGTGAGCATGTACATAAGAAGGATATTTACAACAATTTACTTGGCAGTCACAGCGTCTAAGTAGAGGGAATGAAGGTGACAAAACATTTTTATGTATAATCTGGGAATTCTGAAGGCAGCTGGGATTCAGCTCATGGGACCTCTATGCTCAGACCACACTCTTAAGAGTCTTTAAGTATGTGCTGCAAAAATATTTCCAACAAGAGGGGTTAAAGCAACTCAAACAACTACAGACAGGTAATATTTAGAGTGATCACAATCAGTTCTGTCTAGCTGGAATGGAGCCTTAAAAAAAAATAAAAAGCAAACATGTTTTTAGCAGAAACAGCAAGGGCAGACCCACTGGGTCACTCCTCCTCTATTTCCCTGACTTGTATTCATATCTTTGACTACCAGACCCCCGCTACCCAGCTGAGTCGTGCCTCTCTCTGCCCTTGGCTCTCCGGCCGCTTTAGGTCAGATGGCCTGTTTGGATTCATTTCACCAACTTTGATCACATCAGCCCGACCAGGAAACACAAAGCTGAAAATGAGCGACTGGAAGCACATTTGAGGGTCAGTGCATTCCTACTTTTTTTTTTGCTACTAGGTTTGCCGCTGGGGCTCAGTGCCTGTATAATGAATCCACTGCTCCCAGTGGCCATTTTTTCCTTTATTTATTTATTTTTACTTGATAGGCTAGAGAGAAACTGAGAGGGAATGGGGGTATAAGAGAGGCAGAGAGAGTCTTGCAGCACTGCTTCATGGCTTATGAAGCTTTCCCTCCTGTAGGTTGGGACTGTAAGCTGAACGTGGGTCCCTATTAGTTGTAAGCACTCAACTGGGTGCACCACTCACTGGCCCCTCCCCCCATCTCTACTTTCTGCACCGGCTCTCCACTGGGTACTTGAAAGAGTTTAAGGCGATTCTTGAGAAAAGAGCCAAGTGGTATTACGCACAATGTCTGATTTATACCATTTGCTCAGCCCATTTTTCTGATACATCCAGAAGTACTTCTAACTCCTACATGGACTGGAATTTATGAATACTATACAGACAGTGGTCTATTCTCCTTTGAGAGGAAGTTCTTGTAAACCAATTCTCTTCAAATAAATGCAACGGGAGAATGCATCCTCATAAGCAATTCCGTATTGATTTCTACCATATATCCTCTACAAGACACAACAAAGCCCATCTTCTGAACTGTCACTTCACATGGTAAATGTGATGTGGAGGGCTTCTGGAAAAGAACAAATTATCAACAAGAATCAAAGAAGTCACTGCCTACAGACACTCATAAAACTAGGTTGAGATTCTGTTTTTGTTTTTTTTTATGGCTCAGGGCAGCATAGTTCACCACCTGCTCATGAGAACAGTATTCGAATCCCCTATTCCAACCCTTTACCCACCCCTGCCCCCAAAAGTTCTGCTTACCTGGCATGATGACATCAGGAAACCCCAATTTTCTTGTAATTGCCAATCCCCTATTAAATATCATGGGATTTTCTCTCCTTATCTGTTCCATGTCTCCACGAAGAAGCTGTAAAGAAATTATCAGACCTGCAAAAACAAAACCAATTTCTTACTCAGAACAACATTTACATCCAGTATTGTACTAAAAGTAGTATTTTTTTTAAAGAGAAAGATGTACCAAAATACAGAATTTTCCGGGAGTCAGGTGGTTGCACAGCGGGTTAAGCATACATGGCGCAAAGTGCAAGGACCAGCATAAAGATCCCGGTTCGAGCCCCCGGCTCCCCACCTGCAGGGGAGTCACTTCACAAGCAATGAAGCAAGTCTACAAGTGTCTGTATTTCTCTCCCCTCTCTGTCTTTCCCTCCTCTCTCCATTTCTCTCTGTCCTAACAGCGACATCAATAACAACAATAACTACAACAACAATAAAAAGGGCAATAAAAGGGAAATAAATTTTAAAAATAAAAATAATAATAACTACAACAATAAAACAACAAGGGCAACAAAAGGAAATAAATACATAAATATTTTTAAAACTTTTTTAAATAAAGCATTTTTCTTGAGAAAAATTTTGGCGGTGGGTGTGGTGTGGAAGATTATACTGCAATCTTACATGTTGTAAACTACTATTAATCTCAAATTAAAAAATAAGAATTTGTGTAAAAAAGAATTATAATAAAAAAGCATGCTTGACTTTGGTAATAGTTAATGGGCTTAATATTTTATTTTAAAACAAATTCATAAATAAGTCCTTTGATTTTTCTCATTTTTTTCCAGTACAGTTGACCTACAAATCTTTAGTGTATATCGATTGTAAATATCCACTTCAAAGATTATATAATTTATAAACACATGAAACCAACATAAGCCAAAAAATTGAGTTTTCCATCAAAGCACATGGAATCTAACGTAGAGACAATATTAAATGTATTTTGATAGAAGTAATTAGGGAATATGGCAAATCATCACAGTGAGAAGCAGGAAATGCCTGGGCAGTAAGGCATTCAGCTTTGCGTATGATTGATGAGCACGAATCAGCTGAGGTGGATATGATCAGCGACTGGAAAGCCAATGCAGAATTGTTTAGTCGGAGAAGTACATCACCATGACTGGCACTGGGGGCAGAGTACTTGGCACTGGACTTGCGGATGATGTTCTCATGGATTTGGCACCATTCACTCTCATTGTTGCACCTGTAACAGAAGGCTGTGAGTTATGACTCGCAAGCATTTTAAACATCTCCTCTGATGTTCTAATGTGTAAGACTGTTTAAAGGCAAACTTCAAATTAATTTCCCCAGAGAAATGAGTTTATATTTAATTAAAAAGAAATAGTTTGATTCCTATAAGGGAAAAAGATGAATCACACTTGGAAAAGGAATAGACACTCTAAACTGAATCTCTGTAACTATTTTTAAATGGCAACATATCCTATCCTTTGAAGTCACACTCTCCTACACATGTATTTCTCCTTGTCCTTTTCACCCAAATACTCCCCCCTTAATCTCTCTCACCCCTGCTCCAGGTCCAAGAGGGAAGTTCCTGATAGAAAAATAAACAAATACTATTATTTCCAAACTGTCATATGTGTGTCTGCATTATACTGCCACTCAATTGTTACTAGACTAGCCCATTGTACTAATTCATTGAACCCAGATGGCTGTCAGCTCAACCAAGATAAAGAAAGTCTGAAGGGGTGCAAGATGGTTCACCCAGCAGAGTACACATTTCACCATGTGCAAGGACCCAGTCTGAGCACCTATACAGGGAAAGCTTCACCAAGTAGGGCAGTGTTGTGGTGTCTCTTCTCTCCCTGTCTCTGACTTTCACCCTCTATCTAAAAAGAGTCTTCCAGGAGTGGTGGAATCACGCAGGTACAGAGCCCCAGTGGTAACTCTGGCAGAAAAAAAAAAGAACAGGAAAAGGAAAGAGGGAAAAGATTTTGAGGCTTGGAAGAGTAGTGGGTATTTATTTATTTATTTGTTTATTTTTAACTGGGTGGTAGGATTAATGGTTTACAGTAAATACAGTTGCTGGTATATGTGAAAGTTTCTCAATTTTCTGCAAAAAAACTCTCACCCCCAGCCTAGGTCCCCCTCTACCATCATGCACCAGGACCTGAATTGTAAATTTCTCTTTAGTCAAGGAGAAGATTTTAGCACAGATTACAGGATGCCTTACAACCTAGGAATAAAGTTCTTTCCTAGGGACTCTGGGGTTGGAAAAATGAAGGTAAAAACTTTGAGAAAATATTGGAGAATCAATATTGATCTGTTAATTTCTGATATGTTCATATCTTCCTTTCTACATGGCAATACCATTTAGATCACACAAATACTTGGTATAGCTTAGGAGCAAAGACTAATGCAGACTAATTCCTCCTACCCAATCAGAAACAGTTGGAACGAAATTAGGCTAATCTCTTGGAAATTCCATTCAACACACAGAACTCCCATAGCCATGGCTACACTCTTCACTTGTTGGATAGAAGCAGATCCACATGTCCCGTAAAATAGGATTTGAGCAAAGAAAAGCGGCAGGGTTCCATGCCAGGGTAGCCACTTCCAGGAGGAAATTCCAGGAAGAATTACATTAGCTACCATGCAGCAGTGTGAAGCAGTTTCTAAATAAAAGGGTATGCACAAAAGTCATTCAGATATAAAAAGAAATTGGTGACTGGCTAGGGTTTGTTACTCAATCAGAGGCACATCAGATTTTTAGTATAAATAAGCCTCACTTGCTCAGAGATGTTATAATAAATTGTCAAAGATGTCAGTCAGAGATGTGAAGATAATTTTATGTTTACAGAATTCCTTGCGCACAAGGGAATTGGGGGAGTAAACTTTCTAATTTAGCAACTCAGCTGGAAATCAAATGTGAGAGGTGCTAACAGGAGCGCACGCAGTCCTTCTGTTTGACATGCAAGCAGTTTCATCTAACCAGTTAGCATATCCAAGGAGTGGCCAGCTGGTATTTAAAGATTTGTTTTGCTGTCATTTTTTTTTTTTTTTTTTGTCACTTTCTAGGTCTAGAAGATCAGAAGTTTTTTTTAAAGAGAAAATGAATACGATTGGTCATAAATAACATACTCCTTTTTTCCACTTCAAAAGAGTTTTGAAACTTAACATCTTCTCCAATACATAGTGAAATTTAAGTATTTCTCCAATAAAACACTCAGTGATCCCTTGATAATATATATTGTTGTTGTTATTGTCAGGACAGAGAAATGGAGAGAGGAGGGGAAGACAGAGAGGGGGAGAGAAAGATAGACACCTGCAGACTTGCTTTACCATCTGTAAAGCGACTCCCCTACAGGTGGGGAGCCGGGGGCTCAAACTGGGATCCTTACCTGGTCCTTGCGCTTTGCACCAGCTGCGCTTAACCCTGCTGCGCTACTGCCTGACTCCCCCAGCTTTGCTCATACATAGGACAGATGTCTTCCTCTACTTTACTGCTTGCATAAAGGAATAGCCTTGACTTTACCTTTCAATTTTTTATTTATGACAAATAACTAAATACAAAATTGTGAGATCACAATGTATCCACACCACACCCACCATGACACTGGCTTTTATATATTAATTTTATAGTCTGCCACCCTGTTATACTTCCTAATGATTTCCAACAGTTTTCTTCTGAATTATTTTTGGGCTTTTTAAAAAAAATTTATTTATAAAAAAAGAAACACTGATAAAAACCATAGGATAAGAGGGATACAGCTCCACATAATTCCCACCACCGGAACTCTGTATCCCATCCCCTCTCCTGATAGCTTTCCTATTTTTTTTTTACTTTTTACATTTATTTACATTTATTTATTTTTTGACAGAGACACAGAGAAATTGAGAGGGAAGGGAAAAATAGAAAGAGAGACACAGAGATTACTGCAGTACTGCTTCAATTGAAAAGCTTTCCCCTTGCAAGTGGAGACCAGGGGCTTGAGCTCAGGTTCTTGCGTTCAACTGGGTGAGCCACCACCTGGCCCCCTTTCTGGGTTTTCTATGGATACTGTCATGTCACCTGCAAATAATAATAGTTTTATTTTTCTCTTCCAATTTCCTCTTTTCCATTTAATTAATGTTTGCTGCCTAATTGTGGCTAGAACTTACAGTACTATGCTGAATAATGATAATAAGAGTTTTGTCTTGTTTCTTATTGAAGAGGGAACGCTTTAATTTCTTCATCACTGAGTACGATGTTGGCTGTGGGTCTGTTGTATACGGCCTCTATTAAATTGAGGCATATTCTCTTAATCCCCATTTTTTTTTTTTTAGTTTTAATCTTAAAAAAGATCGTTGACTGCTGTCAAAAGCTTCTCTTCATCTGAGATAATTATGTGATTTTCTGTTGTGCTGTTTATATGAATTACATTAATTGACTTACATATGTTGAGTCATCCTTGATTATAGGATAAATTTGACTTGGTCATGGTATATGATTTTTGTTAATGTAAAGTTGGATCGACATGTCAGCAGTCACTGGGAACTGGAAATACAAATAATACAAAATACAGTCCAACTGGAAATACAAATAATGGATTCTTCCCTTATTCTGTGAATTCAAACTCAGATATTTTCCTAAATCTTTTTGTTCTTCTTTCCTTAAGTGTGATATCTGCTGTTCAGCCACCAGGTGGCACTGTGCTGGTGTTTGTTTTAATATATATTTGGGGGAGGTCTTTCATATTCACCTATGTAGGTTTAGGGAGTGAGTTTTTTTTTGTTTTGTTTATGCTTCCCCCCCCAGGGTTATCGCTGGGTCTCAGTGCCAGTATTATGAATCCACTGTTCCTGGCAGCCACCCCCCCCCCCATTTTATTGGATAGGACAGAGAGAAATTGAGAGGGGAGTGGGAGGTAGAGAAAGAGAGAAAAGGGTAGACACCTGCAGACCTACTCTGCCACTTGTGAAGCATCCCTCCTGCAGGCAGTGAGCCAATGGTGAGACAATCTCTGTGGCAACAGGCTCCACACTGACTATTAGTTTAAAAGTCTTTGTAATTCAGAGTGTTTGTTAATCAAGAGTAGTGGGCTGAATGATCTTAGAAAGACATGTTTTTACTCTAATCCCTGGAATATGTGGATGTTACCTTATTTAGAAAAGGGTCTCTGCAGGTATAAAGCTAATAATATTGAGATGAGGTCATCCTGGACTATATAAGTGAGTCAACATGTATAATGTAGAGTAGGTAATATGATCACAGAAAGTTGGACTGTTTGGACTAAGGCCCCAGCTGTCTATCAGACCTAAATCCAGCACATGGAAACCTAGTGATTGCTGAGCACTTGCAACCTCAAACTTCCGCTCATTAACCAGATTCAAATGGATCCTGCTCAGGTCCTCATGAAGAATCAAGCATAATGAGAAGAAAGGAAATTACCCACACTATTAGACAAGACAGCAACTTGAAAATTCCAGATTCAACAAAGGTGTGCATACCACCTAAATGGAACTTAAAAGTTATGATCCCAAGAATGCCTAGTGATGTGAGAAGTTCAGTGGGAAAAACTTCAACAAAATCAGAGAAAGTATAAGAGAAGTCGTAATATAAACCAAAGTTGAAAAAGAATATTAAGTAGTTAAGCTAAAAAGTGCAACAGAGGAATCATCTGCAAATATATAGAGATAGAAAGAGTAGCAAGAGCTACTTCCTTACCTGACTTATAAATAAGAAATGTGACACAAAGAAGTGGAAAGATATTCCATGTTCATGGGTTGGAAGAATTAACATCATCAAAATGAATATACTACCCAGAGCCATCTACAAATTTAATGCTATCCCCATCAAGATCCCAACCATATTTTTTAGGAGACTAGAACAAATGCTACAAATGTTTATCTGGAACCAGAAAAGACCTAGAATTGCCAAAACAATCTTGAGAAAAAAGAACAGATCCGGAGGCATCACACTCCCAGATCTCAAACTGTATTATAGGGCCATTGTCATCAAAACTGCTTGGTACTGGAGCACGAATAGACATACAGAGCAGTGGAATAGAATTGAGAGCCCAGAAGTGAGCTCCCATGCCTATGGACATCTAATCTTTGACAAAGGGGCCCAGACTATTACATGGGGAAAGCAGAGTCTCTTCAACAAACGGTGTTGGAAACAATGGGTTGAAACATGCAGAAGAATGAAACTGAACCACTGTATTTCACCAAATACAAAAGTAAATTCCAAGTGGATCAAGGACTTAGATGTTAGACCACAAACTATCAGATACTTAGAGGAAAATATTGGCAGAACTCTTTTCCACATAAATTTTAAAGACATCTTCAATGAAATGAATCCAATTACAAAGAAGACTAAGGCAAGTATAAACCTATGGGACTATATCAAATTAAAAAGCTACTTCACAGCAAAAGAAACCACTACCCAAACCAAGAGACCCCCTCACAGAATGGGAGAAGATCTTTACATGCCACACATCAGACAAGAGTTTAATAACCAACATATATAAAGAGCTTGCCAAACTCAACAACAAGACAACAAATAACCCCATCCAAAAATGGGGGAGGACATGGACAGAATATTCACCACAGAAGAGATCCAAAAGGCCAAGAAACACATGAAAAAATGCTCCAAGTCTCTGACTGTCAGAGAAATGCAAATCAAGACAACAATGAGATATCACTTCACTCCTGTGAGAATGTCATACATCAGATAAGCTAACAGCCGCAAATGCTGGAGAAGGTGTGGGATCAAAGGAACCCTCCTGCACTGCTGGTGGGAATGTCAATTGGTCCAGCCTCTGTGAAGAACAGTCTGGAGAACTCTCAGAAGGCTAGAAATGGACCTACCCAATGATCCTGCAATTCCTCTCCTGGGGATATATCTTAAGGAACCCAACACACCCATCCAAAAAGATCTGTGTACACATATGTTCTTAGCAGCACAATTTGTAGTAGATAAAACCTGGAAGCAACCCAGGTGTCCAACAACAGATGAGTGGCTGAGCAAGTTGTGGTATATATATACACAATGGAATACTACTCAGCTATAAAAAAATGGTGACTTCACCATTTCCAGCCGATCTTGGATGGACCTTGAAAAACTCATGTTAAGTGAAATTAGTCAGAAACAGAAGGATGAATCTGGGATGATCTCACTCTCAGGCAGAAGTTGAAAAACAAGATCAGAAGAGAAAACACAAGTAGAACCTGAAATGGATTTGGCATATTGCCCCCAAGTCAAAGACTCTGGGGTGGGGGTGGGTGGGTGGGTAGAATACAGATCCAAGAAGGATGACAGAGGACCTAGTGGGGGTTAAGTATTGTTATATGGGAAGCTGGGAAATGTTATGCATGTACAAACTATTGTATTTACTGTTGACTGTAAAACATGAATTCCCCAATAAAAAAGAAAAAAGAAAAATTTTCAGGGCCAGGTGGTGACACACCTTACTGAGCACACATATCACAGTGTTCCAAGTCTCTGGTCCCCCCTGCAGAGGGGAAGCTTCATCAGCAGTGAAGTAGTACTGCAGGTGGCCCACTCTCTCTCTCTCTCCCTCTATTTCTCCCCCTTCCTTCTCAATTTCACTGTCTCTATCCAAAACAAATGACAATAAAATAAACAAAAATTAAAATAAATCCAATTCCAAAAAAAGAAATACTATTTTCATTTAAAGTTATTATATATAAATACTTGAACTTTTTTCTGTATCAAAATTAGGATGGCTCTATGGATCTTTGCATGTTCAGAGTAAGTTTCTATGGGGCTAGGCAGTGGCACATTGGGTTAAGCGCAGATAGCAGAAAGCACAAGGAGCTGCCCAAGAATCCTGGTTTGAGCTCCCAGCTCCCCTCTTGTGGGGGCAGGGGGTCACTTCACAAATGGTGGAGCAGGTCTGCGGGTATCTATCGTTCTCCCTCTCTGTCTTCCTCTTCCCTCTTAACTTCCCCTGTCCTATCCAAAATGTTGAAAAAAATGGCCACAGGAGCAGTGGATTCATAGTGCAGGCACCAAGCCCCAGCAATAACCCTGGAGGGGAAAAAAAATAAAAAGAGTAAGTTTCCATTTAAGATCTGCTTAGCTTAAACAAGTACTCTAGTTGAGGCCGACTCAGAACAAGGGGAAAAAAAAAATAGTAGAAATGTCAGTAACTAATGAGGTATTTTGCTAACTCAATGACATTGATTAAAACTATACAAGAGGTTTTTATATTTGTAAAGTCCTAGCCTAAGAAAGGCTAAAGCACAATTAGCTTTCAACTCAATCTGACAAACATGTCACCTGAAACTTACTGGGAAAAGACTGTTTCTCCTGAGGTTTGGATTCACTGTGTTGATGTGAATTTAAAACACCAATCTTAGAGAAATACCACACTGCACAACATTAACTTCACAAGCATGAAGTCTGTTTGCAAGTGGAAATACTAGTCTACATTTTAGTGCTGTTAGTCCTTCAAAACTAATAAAGAAAAAAAAAACACCTCTCTACAAAACATCTTTATTTCACTCCTTGGATATATTACTCACAATTCACAGAAAGGAGTTAAGAAAAAGGCTACACACAAACCAGCTTCTTGCAAAGTGTCAAGCCGGCTCTGAGAGCAGCTGTTTTAGGAGCAATTAAGCTAATTAAGCCTGACAGTATGATTTCAAGAGTGATGTTGTGCGAGCACCTATTCACAGTGAGTCTGCACAGCAGCAAGGAACAGCTGATACATGCAAAGAGATGCAACTTTGAAGCTATCTGTAAACCCTGTGCCTTTGAAAATGATGTAGTAGAATAAGATGACAATGATGATGAATCTGGCTCTCTGTTTAGTCTTTTTCATAAGAGGAAAAGTACATCAAGGAGCAAGTCCCACAACCTATCAGTGAAGAGATTTGCTAGAACTATGCCCGAGGTACGAAGAGAAGACTCAGCAAAATTTTCATTGTAACTTGCTCTTCTAGATGAATTCTCTTATCCCATAAAGCACAAAACATTGAATAGAACAGAAATTAAGGTAAAAGGAAGACAAAACTGTATCTGGGCATTAATTCTGAAGTTAAAATGTGACAGATTAAAAAAAAATTTTATTTATAAAATGGAAACACTTAACAAGACCATAGGATAAGATTCCACACAGTTCCCACCTGTCCTGTCCCGCAGGACCTTCAATGTGGGCAAACCTAGGAGAGGGAGTGAGGACAAGGACAGGAGGGAGAGGGAATGAGGACAAGAGACGCAAGAGAAATGAGACAAGTCAAGATTCTGATCAAGTCTGTTTATTAGCACCAAAGGTGCTGTTTTTAAGGCCAGGCCAGGGGGGGAGTTAGCAGTTGGGGACTGTTGATTGAAGTGGTGTGTTGTCATGGTGATCAGCCTTTATCTGGTGTTGCTGAGGACTTATTCTGATGCAGTCTCCGCCCCCAGGTTTTTCTATGCTCCGCTAAATCCTAGAGTGCCCCCTTTCAACCAATCCTGGCTCCGCCCCCAGGTTTTTCTATGCCCCGCTAAATCCTAGAGTGCCCCCTTTCAACCAATCCTGGCCCTACACGTCACCCCTGGTTGTCGCCCAATAAAAAGCCCCCTCACCCCTCCCTTCTCTCTCTCTGGGCTCTCGGTTCTCCCTCTCTGAGGTCTCGCTCCCTGCTCTCCCCCCGTGGTCGGCCATTGCTGGCTGGCTCCACGTGGTCTGAACCAAACCTCCCCCCCCATCCTATAATAAAGATCTGTGTACCCCTTTGCTCTGGACGTCCGCTCTCTTCTCCGCGGTGCAGCCCGACACCAGACCACCTCAACAACAATCTGGAAGGTCCTGGGTGATTCATGAGGAAGTGGAGTTGGGAGACACTATCCCAAACCCTAGATAAAAATCTCTGCATTAAAAAAGAGAAACTCCTTATCCTACATAGTCTGATGATTATGTTTTCCATGGAGTTTTTCAAAACTGAACCAGGAAGAACTACAAAACCTAAATGGACCAATCACAGACAAGGAAATCAAAACAGTTATTAAGAACCTTCCCAACAATAAAAGCCCAGGACCAGATGGCTTTACAAATGAATTCTACAAAACCTTCAGGAAATAGTTAATACGTATACTTCTAAAGCTCTTCCAAAAGACTGAAGACACAGGAACACTCCCTTCCACCTTCTATGAAGCCAACATCATCCTGACACCAAAAGCAGATAGGGACACAACAAAAAAGGAAAACTACAGACCATTATCTCTGATGAACATAGATGCTAAAATGCTGAACAAAATCCTAGCCAACCGGATACAGCAGTATATCAAAAAGATTGTTCATCACGACCAAATGGGAATGCAAGGAATGAACCAGGAATGCAAGGTTGGTTCAATATACGTACTGGTCAATATAATATTCTGTATAATATAATGTCTAATATATAATATAATATATAATGTTCAATATAATTGTTCAATATACATTATCAATGTGATTCTCCACATCAATAAAAGCAAAACCCAAAACCACATGATTATCTCAATAGATGCAGAGAAAGCCTTTGACAAAGTCCAACAACTGTTCATGGTCAAAACACTACAAAAAAATGGGACTAGATGGAAAATTCCTTAAGATAGTGAAGTTCATATACAGCAAACCCACAGCCTGCATCAAACTCAATGGGCAGAAGCTGAAAGCATTCCTCCTCAGATCAGGAACTAGACATGGCTGTCCATTATCACCATCACTCTTCAACATAGTATTAGAAGTCCTCGCCATAGCAATCAGGCAAGAGAAAGGAATCAAAGGAATACAGATTGGAAGGGAAGAAGTCAAACTCTCACTCTTTGCAGACAATATGATAGTATACATAGAAAAGCCTAAAGACTCCAACAGAAAGCTTCTGGAAATCATTAGGCGAAATAGCAAGGTGTCAGGCTAAAAAATCAGTGTCATTCCTTTACACAAACACTAATTCAGAAGAGAAATTCTGTTTTCAAGGGCAGTGCTATGATGTCTTGTGATGAAAATTATTCTTTTTAAAAGATATTATGTGGTAGGGAGAAAGGGGAGAGGGAGAAGAGAAGGACCAGAGCACTTCTCTATATGGTGTCAGAGGCTGAACCTGGAGCCTCACACATACCCATGAAGTCATGCCCCTGGACACTGAAAATAATAATAGTTACTATTATTATTATTGCCACCAAAATTGATCACTGGGGCTTGATACAAGTAACACTCTACCATGCCGGGCATATATTTTTAAAATAAAGGGGGAGAGAGAGAGGGAGAGACTGAGACTGACCTGCACCACTGCTCCACCACTTGTGGAGTTCTCTCTGCCCACCTTCCCCCCCACCAGTGGGGACTGATGACTGAACCGGGGTCTGAGCACACTATAAAGGCTCTACTGGGTGAGACACCAGTTGGTCCCTGAAAATTCTTTTTTTTTTTAATTAAAAAATTATCTTTATTTATTTATAGGATAGAGATAGCCAGAAATTGAGAGGGGAGTGGCAATAGAAAGGAAGAGAGACAGAGAGACAACTACAGCCCTGTTTCACCACTCAAGAAGCTTTCCCCCTTCAGGTGGGGACCAGGGGCTTGAACCTGGGTTCTTGCATGTTGTAACATGTGCACTCAACCAGGTGTGCCACCATCTGGTCCCGAAAATTCTTAATAGTTCTGGTATCTGTTACTCACGTGTAAACCTTAAGAACAAAATCCTTCTCTTCCTTTAATTCTGTAAGTGACTGTACAACATCCAGGATGCTTAAGACCGCACAGCCATATGGTCGCCTATAGTGTAGGTGAGCAGGGCCCTTTTTTGAGTCATTCAAGAGCATCCGGCCTGTGGCAGAGCAGAAAACCCCAGTCAGATATGAGAAGTCCATGTTCTCCTCCAACATCACTGGACTGTCATCCAAGGATGCTTGGGCTATAGGTACTGGAAGGCTAATTCAGAACTATGAGGACATTCACCATGTTCAATCATTAACTTTTGTTATCTACCTCTAAATCAACAGCAATAGTCCATTTATCATGAGAATAAATCATTAATAATAGTCTTATTCATTCTTTAGAAAAACCCATGTCCTGATAGTTTTGTTTTTAAGTATATTAAAGATATAGTTTAATATTTTAACTGCCAGGTAAGAATAATGGATACACAGATAACAAGCACAATGCTATTTCTCCAAGAAAATTCTGCTGCCAATGGTGCTCCTAAGCCGCTGTTGAAATGAGCAGAAAGTGTGCCTACAGTAGCAAGAAGACAAGCAAATGCAAAACTGGAATTCAATGAAACTTTACTAAGTACAGTGAGACACAACTAGAAGTGAAAGTATACCAATATAGTTGGTTTTTTGGAAAGGAATTAAAGAATATTCTTGGACAAAAATATGAAATATATATCAAACCCAAAACTATGAAGGAAGACTTAATCGCCTCAGTTATGCTATGCTATGCTATGCTATGCTATGCTATGCTATGCTATGCTATGCTATGCTATGCTATGCTATGCTATGCTATATATTGACCAGAGGGCTCTGAACTCCAGTTCTATCAAGATTGGAGAGAAAAGAGGGGAAAAGGAAGGACATTCAGAAGTAGCAGTAGGTGGAGGTGTGACTTAGAAATAAGACAAGGCAGGGCTATAGAAAAAGTGGGCAAACATATAAAAATATAGATAGTTATAGAAATAATAGTCAACCCATATCTGTAACCTTAGGAGAACCACCATAGTTTTCAACAGAAGGAAAGGGGAAACAGAACCCTGGTGGTGGGAGCTGGGCTGTAGCGCAGTGGGTTAAGCGCACATGGTGCAAAGCACAAGGACCGGCATAAGGATCCTGGTTCGATCCCCCAGCTCTCCACCTGCCCCTGCAGGGGATCGCTTCACAAGCGGTAAAGCAGGCCTGCAGGTGTCTGTCTTTCTCTCCTCCTCTCTGTCATCCCCATCTCTCTTGATTTCTCTCTGTCTTATACAACAACAGCTATGACAACAATAACAACTACAACAAGTGCAACAAAATGGGAAAAATGGCCTCTAGGAGCAGTGGATTCGTAGTGCAGGCACTGAGCCCCAGTGATAACCCTGGAGGCAAAAAAAAAAAGAACTCTGGTGGTGGGAACGGTGTGGAATTATACTCCTGATATCTCATAATTTTGTAAATCAGTATTACATCACTAATAAAAAAAACTTGAAATAAGGTTGGACAGAACAATAGAAAAAGTTTCATCTGTGATGGATAGAGGTAAGATACCATTCATTTACTGCAGTAGTGATGGTTACTATAGTTTTATGAAAAATAGCAAATATACATATTTGTAAATGCAAAGTTCAGGCCATTCACTTATCAAGTTGGCAACTCTAACACCTTGCTACAATACCTTGATGCTGAGGGCTGGCAGAGAGTTAGAATGGGGTGGAGGCAGACAGAATAAAGGTTATGCAAAGAGACTCATACCTGAGTCTCCAAAATCCCAGGTTTAATCCCCTAAACTACTGTCAAACAGAGCTGAGCAGCGCTCTGGTGTCAAAAAAAAAAAAAAAGAAAGAAAAGAGTGACAATATTATAATATCAGAAAGTGGGCCACTAGGCCAGTCTCAGTGTATTAAGTGCAAACCCTACCAAGCCTGGAACCTGGATTCAATCTCTGGCATCACAAGGGAGCACCATAGACAGCATCAAAAGAACTCCATGGATGGTGGAGTGGCATTTTGTTATCTTTCCCTCTATCTCCTTCCTCTCGTTCTCACAGTATACAGAGTAAAATTTGCTTGGGGAGGCCACTCAGAGTATCACGTATGCCAAAGTCCCTGCATTCCTACCCCCAAGATCTTACGAAAAGAGGAAAACAGAGATCACTTTAGATAAAAAGTGCATCTAAAAACAAGTAAAAAGCAGAAGACACAAAAGAAAAAACATTTGTTTATATCAAACTCAGTTATGTATATAATAAAGTGAACGGTACCTATTCGTATCACATGGGCAACTATATATAAATCTCTCTTCATATCCTTGCTGCTCAGATCCTAAGGAAAGAGAAAAAAAAGTAATTTAAGGCAGCAAATACACAAAAAACAATTAAAATTTCAGTTTAAACCTCACAATGGCTTGTTTCTGTCACATTTACACTACCTTAGAGGTGGCAAAGGTAACTGAAATCATTAAAACGCTAAAATCAAGTTTAGTGTTTATAAGATTCCTACAGTGAAAGTCTCTGTATATCTTACAGGCCTTTAGAAGCGTATTTTATTGACAATGTTTTCCCATTTTTTTAATTTCAACCACCTAGCAAATCAAATGTCACATAGACATCTGTTATTTGAGCCGGGCAGTGGTGCACCTGATTAAGCACACAGAGTACTAAGCACAAAGACCCACACAAGGACCAGGGTTCGAGCCCCCGCTCCCCACCTGCAGCGGGGATGCTTCATAAGTGGTGAAGCAGCTCTGCAAGTGTCTCTCTTTTTCTCCTCTATCTCCCCTGCCCCTCTCAATTGTTCTCTGTTCTACCAAATAAAAAAGAAAAAAACTTTTATTGTTTTATAAATGTCTATTTTAACAACATACACAATATTCTCTAACAGAAGAAATATTCAATGCAGGAAAAAATGAGAAACACTAAAAAGCACATTACGGGGCTGAAATTCCAAACGTTTATTCTCTACTAATTTCACTTTTATTTTGCCATCAAAAATGATTATTGCAAAATATATATCTGAAAGCAGAAGTACACTAGAGTTTGCAGTGAGTACCCCCCTAACACTTCCTCTCCACTATTCCAAGCTTTGGGTCCATGATTGCTCAACAATTTGTTTGGCTTTGTATGTTAACTCTCTTTTCAGTCACCAGGTTCCAGATGCCATCAGGATGCTGGCCAGGTTTCCTTGGACTGAAGACCCCACCAATGTGTCCTGGAGCTCCGCTTCCCCAGAGACCCACCCTACTAGGGAAAGAGAGAGGCAGGCTGGGAGTATGGACCGACCAGTCAACGTCCATGTTCAGCGGGGAAGCAATTACAGAAGCCAGACCTTCTACCTTCTGTAACCCACAATGACCCTGGGTCCATACTCCCAGAGGGATAGAGGGTGGGAAAGCTATCAGGGGAGGGGGTGGGATATGGAGATTGGGTGGTGGGAATTGTGTGGAATTGTACCCCTCTTACCCTATGGTTTTGTTAATTTATCCTTTCTTAAATAAAAAATAAATTTAAATTAAAAAAAACTAATACACAGTTGAAAAAAAAACCACTTTATTACACAATGCATTACTTGTTTGGAACTCATTTTGAAATAGTTTAAGATGATGCATTTATGTAACACATTATACTATAACAAAACTTCCAAACAGAAACACACACACACGTATAATTTGCTTGATATTTTTCACCATGTTGACAACTTACTAACTGCTCAGTCCCAGTAATTGTTGTGACCCAATGATGTTGATTAACTTCTATACTTAATGAGATAGTTTCCCGTGACTTCCTATTTGCTTTTAGGAAAAGGCCCTTCAGTTTCATTTCCTTCCTATATTTCTTTTTTTAAAATGGTCTTGGGTATTTGCTTCTCTTCAACAAAGTAGGAAAGGCAATAATCAGTGGCAGTCAAGATTCTGAATGACCTTTGAGATTCCAAATCACTGTGTCTGCCTTTTAAACATTTAAAAAAATGTTTATTTAATGAGAGAGAAGAAGGTACCAGAACACTGCTCATCTCTGGCACATACACTGCAGGGCTTTGGACCTGGGACCTTCTGTCTGTTTAATGTCCTGTCTGTATAATTTACTTGTTCACTTTCTGTGGCACCAAGGATGAACTCACAGCATTCTGCATATCCAAGTTATCACCACTGAGCGGCCTCCTCAGGCCACTTTTTCAACCTTTACTTTAGGGAAAGAGACAGAGACAGAGAGACTGGGAGAGAGGAGAGAGGGTAACACATACAGAGAAGAGAGATAAAGAGGAGTCGAGTCTAGCACCTGTTGCATGGTAATATAACTACACAGAATAAGTTATCTCCTGAATCCTGTTTACTTTGTTTTTAACTATGGAAGGGCTAGGGTGAGGCAAGCCAAGTGTCTAAGGTGCAAATTTTCAGGAAGTCTTACTCCCAGAATCCTTTGCTTTGCTTGCTCATTAGAGTGGTCTTGAATATACGGATGCAAACGGAATAGTAAATAGTAAAATGTAATGGTAAAATGATATTTTAAGATCACAGATGACTTATTAATAAAGCAGCATATATTACCATAAAAAAAGATCATAGATGGTTATAAGATCTTGCCAGATTCTGGATGAACTAATGAAATACAATGAAAGATGTTACAAGTTACAAGTTGGTACCTAGAAGCACAAGGATATGCTTTCACATGAAAAATTTCTTTTGATATTGAAAACTGATGTTTTAGGCTCTCTTTTACTAATATTTACTTCAACTTGAACATGGAATTTGGAAGATTTCCTCAAAACATCCCTGCATTTTGACACTTATGAATTAAGACTCCTAAATGAAAAACATATTGCCATTTTTATTTACTTTTTGGGACTGAAACATGTTTATTACCAAAGGACATAAAATATTTCACATGTCACTATGAAATGGTTCTTTTGATATGGATTGTATTGTGTTGATCCAAACTATGAAACAGCAAGTAAAATTATCAATTTTCCAACTATGACACCATCTCCCCAGACAATAACTTAGGTCATGTTCATGTTAGAAGTCAAGCTCAGACAAAAACTAGTAAGGTATGGGCCCCTTGGAATATGCCTAAAATAGACCTACTAGCTTTTTCCAACACAGAGACCCAAAATTTTCACTTGCAATATTGTTGTCTTTAGGTTCATGATTAGTCAACAATTTGTTCTGCTTTATATCTTAACTCTTTTTCAGCCACCAGGTTCCAGATGCTACCATGATGTCAACTTGACTCCCTTGGGCAGAAGACCCCACCAAGCTGTCCTGGAGCCCCACCTCCCCAGTTCCCTACCCCACTAGGGAAAGAGAGAGACAGGCTGGGAGTATGGATCAACCTGTCAACGCCCATGTACAGTGGGGAAGCAATTACAGAAGCCAGACCTTCCACCTCTGCACCCCATAATGATCCTGGGTCCATGCTCCCAGAGGAATAAAGAATAGGAAAGCTTTCAAAGGAAGGGATGGGATACGGAGTTATAGTGGTGGGAATTGTACCCCTCTTATCCTACCGTCTTGTCAATACTTCCATTTTATAAATTAATAAAAAATTAGCAATTCCAAGAATCCAAGATAGTTACCAAAGATGATCAAATACTAATTTAATAGTTGTGTAGAAGAGCATGGGACTCTAAGAAGTCTTAAGTACAATTTACAATATCTTCAAGGTCTAGATAGGAGCGCTTTTTGATCACATTGTACAGAGTGCCCAGAACTACCTGTGGCATTTATCTGAGGTCAATTAAAATAAGAATTGTCATTGCAAAATTATTTGATTAAAATTATTATTTGTTAGTCCTACATAATTTCAGTGGAAATCTATCTTATAAAATATAAGTGCATGCCAAAAATTAAAAGGCAACATAGCAATTGGGAAAAGATATCTGTATATCATCACATGTCAGACAGAGGTCTGGTATTGAAAATATATGAATAAATCATATAATTCAACAACAAAAGCCCAAATAACCTAATAGAAAAGTGGGCAAAAGATCTGAATAGACACTTTAGAAAACATAGTGATGCCCCCTCAGGCATGTGAAAAATGTTCAGAACTAATTAACAGGGAAATGCAAAGTGAAACCACAGAGACACCACCTCAACCTGCTGAGTATGATGTAGATCGAACAGTGAGTGCTGGTGAGGATGCAGGGAAAGGAAACTGGCATACGGCTGGGGGAATAAAAACTAGTACAGATCCTATGGAAAACAGTATGACGACTCAACAATAGAAACCCCTATGAGGGCGGGGGTAGATAGCATAATCGTTATGCAAAGAGACTCTCGTGCTCGAGGCTCCATAGACCCAGGTTTTAATCCCTGAACCACCATAACCACAGCTGAACAATGCTTTGGTTAAAAAAGAAGAAGAAAAGAAAAGAAAGACAGAAAAGAAAATACCTACGATCTAGCAATACCACACCTGGGCATATACCCAGAAGACTTGAAAAACACTAATCTGAAAGGAGATATTCAACCCTATGCTCATAGTTGCACTATTTATTTATTCATAACAGTCAAAATACATCAACCTAAATACTCACCAACAGATGACTGGATAAGTAAGTTACAGAACATATACTCAGTGGAAAACCTCTTGGTCACTAAAAAAAGGGTGATATTGTGTTGTTTAGGGCAAAATAGATGGAACTAGAAGTGATTCAGCTAAGGGAAGTAAAGAAAGAAGTGATGACAACTATCATGTGGTTTAAATCACATGCCAAATATAAATAACTAGATCAAATGAATCTGTAAAAAATAACCAAATTGACTCTTAGGCTCTGTGAAACTACGGTGGTTATCAGAGGGGATGAAAGCGGGAGAAATAGGGGACAGGTGGAAAGCTCCTGATTGATGTGATGGCTCAGGAACTCTGGTGGGGGGGGGTGCAGTGAGTAGTGTGTATACACACACACACACACACACTTATAATACTGTAAATCGATGTTAAATCAATGAAAAAGACAAGTGCAATGCTAAGCACAGTTACCATATTAAAATACAAATCTTGTAAAACCATACTAGGAAGAGAGGTAATTCACTCACTATTCATCTGGTGAACAGAATTCATATTTAAAGTTACTCAGTGACCTATGTTTTCTAGTGTTACATATCTAAGAAACTGATTCCCAGCTACATGGTAGGTAGAGAGGACAGTCACTCGGTGCTCAGAATCTTACATTAGGTACTGATGTTTCATTTGAAACAGCAAAGTCACATCCCAATGCCTGGATTATTACCTTTCTATAATGATATGGGGTTTACAAACTATAACACAATTTATTAATTCTTACACTGCAGAAAAGGAGGAAATATTTTAATACATGATGCTATTATTTTAATATTTATTTATTTATTTTACCAGAGTATTGTTTAGCTCTGGCTTCCAGTGGTACAAAGGGGATTGGAGCCTCAGCCACAAGAGTAACTTTACATAAATATTATGCTATCTATCCCTGCCCTAATACTTGATGTTATTACATAAATAAGCTCATTCTTACTCAAGAATTTACAACTAGAATTGCATTTTGAAATGTAGAAGAGTGTAAGTAAGTTTAGAAAATATAGTGTCAACTGACTCATGTAAAACAGTACAAGTTCACTCTCTTGGTTGCTCACTCAACTCTAATATAAATGAATGTACATATTTAAGTAACAAGTCATTACTGAGACTTTGGTATTGTCCAGACATTATGTGTGAAGCACTGACTATCTAGTAATGAGCAGGTGCATAGGTACATTCTCAATACTTATACACACAATCACTATCATGAAAGTCAACCAAATCCTCCTTGCATTAGACATTCACAGAAATAAGAAACACCTACTTCTTGGACAGAATTCTTCCTGTACAGGGAGTTCTAAAATCTAACTAAGTCATGAAGCACAGAAGCACTCATGCATGCATGCACACGCATGGGCTGGAGATAGCCTAATCGTTATGCAAAAGACTTTCGTGCCTAAGGCCCTAAAGTCCCAAATTCAATCCCCAGCACCACAAGCCAGAGCCGAGCAGTGCTCTGGCCAAACCAAAACCTACATGCTTTATAGAGAACAGGGGTACACTATGGGTACCACTATACATATGCCAATCTGTGAACTTTTTAACTCTAGTCTTAAAGAAAAGAGGTTCTACCGAAATTACTATTTCATAAAACCTAAAATATGAAAATACTGGCTATGACAGACAGCCTTGTTCAAAAATCTCTTGCTCTCTAAAAATTCCTCATTTGGGGGGATCTTTTTTTATTTTTAAATTAAGGGTTGGCATATATGTCAAATCCAGGGAAAACATCACATTCAATGGGGAAAAACTGAAGGCTTTCCTCTAAAATTTGGAACTAGATAAGGATTCCACTCTTGCCACTACTGTTAAACAGAGTCATGACAGTCCTTGCCATGCAATCAGGCATGGATTCCAGCAAAACAAAGGTCTCTGGGGAAGGAGGGGAGGGGTGGTGTGAAGTATATTGAGTCTTGGTGTGTGATGGCAGAAAAGGACCTAAGCTGAGAATGACAGTATTCAGCACACACCTATCAAGAGAAGATGAGAAATTAGATGTATCCATCAATTCTACTATAAACCACTAACCTACCAACAAAGAGATGTTAAAGGAATCCAGATTGGAAAGTAGGAAGTTAAGCTACCACTATTTGCAGACGACATCTTGCTTTACACTACACAAACAGTAATTTAAACAGTGTGGTACTGAAACAAACAAAAAAAAAGCATTCTGACCAACAGAACAGAAGAGAGTATCAAGACAGAAACTCATATATATGTGCATATTTAATATATTAGAAAGGAGATAAAACCATTCAATGGGGTAGGGGAGTCCAACAAGTAGGATTGGAGAGAAAGTGGGGACACCGAACTCTAGTGGCAGGTGTGGTGGAAACATCTTATGATCTAATGGTGCCATTCTTAGGTATATGCCCAAAGGATGTGAAGGAACTACTCTGAAGTAATATTTGTCATCTCTCTATTCAGAGCTACTATTCACAGTAGCCAAGGAGTGAAAGCAACTCGAATGTCGATCAATGAGTGACTGGATAAGGAAGATAAGTGACATATATGAAATAGAATATTATTCTGCAGTTACAAAGATGATATGGTATCCTTTGGGACAAAATGATGGGACTGGAGGTAATCATGTTTAATGAGATAAATAAAGAGGAGAAAAAGAACTACCAGATGGTTTGGACGACAGATGTGGACTATAGATAATCAAAGCATACAACTTGCAAATAAAAAAAGGTGGGGGAAGAAAAGGCAACCAAACCATTTCTCAAACTTCATGAGGACTATGCTGGCTATGGGAGGGGGTTGCACAGAATTCTGATGGTGAGAAGACTATAAATCTCTACTCCTGAAATCTTATCATTTTTTAAAAAATTTCTTTATTAGGGGATTAATGTTTTTTTTTTTCTTTTTCTTTTTTTCTTTTTTTTTTTCCTCCTCCAGGGTTATTGCTGGGCTCGGTGCCTGCACCATGAATCCACTGCTCCTGGAGGCCATTTTTTCCCCCCTTTTGTTGCCCTTGTTGTAGCTTCGTTGTGGTTATTATTATTGCCCTTGTTGACGCAATTCGTTGTTGGATAGGACAGAGAGAAATGGAGAGAGGAGGGGAAGACAGAGAAGGGGAGAGAAAGACACCTGCAGACCTGCTTCACCGTCTGTGAAGCGACTCCCCTGCAGGTGGGGAGCCGGGGGCTCGAACCGGGATCCTTACGCCGGTCCCTGCGCTTTGCGCCACATGCGCTTAACCCGCTGCGCCACCGCCCGACACCCAGGGGATTAATGTTTTATAGTCAACAGTGAAATACAATTCTAAGAGAGGTGACTGCAGAAGCTGTCTTAAAATCTTCCAATCTCGGGGGTCGGGTCAGTTTGAGTTCAGAGATGGACAAAACATTAATTTAGTTTAGTGATATCTATAAATATTTCTGCACATTTTGGATAGTTAAAAAAAAAGCTGTGAAAAGTGGTTTATTGTTCATAGTAGAGTCACTTGAGATTTTGAAATATAAAGCCAAAGTAAATGAAAAAAATCAGGTAAATAAACCTGATCTCATCCTTCAGAGAAAGTCACACACCAGATCCTTAGATGAATACCACCTGTGTTTACTAGGTACAATTTTGAAACGCCTGCCTGTCACTCATCAACCGCATCCCATACACAAGGGCAGTGACACTGTGAGACCGTCCGGTCTTCCTGCACTCAAGAGGTTTTGATGTAGTTCACTACCACTGAATCAGATCAAATAATCAGTCAGAGTCAGAACTGGCTTACAATTATGAAAAAGCAGAACATTTCTTTAGCTAGTAAGCTAACTCAAATAAAGCTAAAGCTAAGCTGTCTTTTTTTTTTAAAAAAATAAAATAACTGGTACAAACATTTAGTAAATCAGAATAGACTTGAAGAATTCCAAAGCAATGTGTTATTATGAGGTTTATACTTTTCAATATAAAGCAAATGTCAAAGCTTTCTGGAGTTCATGAGTCCATGATCTGAGGACTATGGATAACATTCTGGTTATTAACAAAAAACACAGATGAGAGCAGGAAAATACCTTCAATTTGGCATTTCAGAGAGAAAGACTAATACTTAGACTGCCCCTGCTTAGATGCACTCACTAAAAATCTATCAAGATATAAACTTAGCGGATTTAGACATTAGAGAAATTTCCAATGATTTTTGAAAAACAAGTATAAGACTTTTCTCTAATTTTATGAATCTTATATATTAAATAACTTTTAAATTTATATAAACAAGAGGTAATTGACTATATTTCTTTAATAATAATTCCATTAAAAACTAAAGCAAACATCATCTTTCTTTAAATATTTCATTAAAACCTGACAGAAACAGAACCTATTCTCCCCATTGTGAAGGAGAAATAAAACAGTAAGTGCTTGTTTCTAGGGTGACAATGTCCACACAGCAGATCCTTGGTTAGAGTCAACAGCAGAGAAAGGAAAGAGAATTTTCACATACTGTAAAAAGGGCACACATTCGTTCTATCTTCTCTGGGTTCCTTGGCCCACCATTCTTGTTCAGTCTCACCAGAAACCGCTCACTGAAAGTAGGAGAGAGAGAGAAAAGAGACAGAGAAATTTAAGAGACTGCATGCTCTATAACAAACACAAAGGGCATTTACAAAGAAACCCTAAACATGTTCAGAGCACCTCACAAAGCACATTTCTAGTGGTAGAACACTACCTTTATTACAAAAAAGCAAGCAACAGGTAACACAGACTGCCTGAGAGGTGGTACTATTTACTTGGAAGTCATGGCTCTTTTCTCTCTAAAAGTACCAGCTCTCTAAGGAGTATGCTTTCTATTTCCCCAAATACCACCAGAGCTCTAGGCTTAATGCTATGCCTATGATGAACATACACACTCTCTGATATGAACACTCACTCAGGTCATCACAAAAATATGCCTCATAATATACATCCCAAAGAATCTAGATTACTCAAACTATATATATTAGGTCTACAGTTACAGTCAAAATTTAATAAGGCCATTAAAGCATTTTATTTCCTAAACAATAAAGGCTAGTTCCTGAAGGTAATTATTATACTAAAAAAAATAAAAAAGAATCTGTGTTTCTGGACATGTGCAGATATGTCTCCTTGCTCTTTTATCCCCTTGTACCCCTCCCAGGATCTCTTTCCTATTTCTGTGCCCACACTCATTACATTCTACAAGTATCAATAGAAGAGACAATATGAAAATACTACATTTATATTATACCAGCCACACAGGTTGCTTGTGTATTAATTTACTTATTTAGTCAACAAACAGCCATTACGTTCTGTATTTAAGTATTGGAATACAAATGTGAACAAGATATATAAAAGGTACTTTTCTCCATGGTGCTCAGGGTCTTGGTAAACAGAAACAGAAATGAAGATGAGAAAAGATTTCAGCCAGATGTAAATCTAAGACCTGAGCTAGGGGATTAGTTGTGAATGGAAGGAAATGTGCATAGAATAAGGAAAAAGGACTTTGGTCAGAATCCTGAGGGATATTGATACTTAAGAAATGGACAGGACAGCAAGCTACCCTGTTAAGCTCACCTAGAGACCACACTGAGCCTACGGCAGATTTTGAGAAATTTGCATAAAAAAACACCTACAGCTCAGAGAAGAATTCCAACAACCAGAGAAAGGAAGAAACAGTCATCAAAGAGAAGAGGAAACAGAAAAAAGCTACATATTAACAGTAAGATCTCAACACAAGACAACAGGTCCTATGGGATACAGAGGGCAGCCTTGCCCATGGAGAAGGGAATGAATTCCCACAGCCCTCAAATGGCAACAGGGGATTAATGGTGGTGACCAGCAAACTGGAGGCAGTCTGCGGCTAACTTCCAGTAGCTGCATTTGAAAATGCTATATCCAAGTGCAGCCACTTATCATATCCCCTCTTATCCTACAGTATTGTCAATATTTCCATTTCATAGACAAATAACAGAACTAAAAACTCAGTCTCCTGGGGACAGAGTGGCATTGTGACTTTCCTGAACAACACTGAGGTGGACTGCCCTTTCTAAGGTATGAACTTATTGCTGTCTCCCTCCGGATGCAATTGTTACAACTCAGAATTGGTGACCTCGTGCATCCACTGATTTTTAGTGGCCAAGAGACACCAGAAGGAGGAAGTCATTGCCACTTCTTGCCTACCCCATCCCCAGACATTCCAGAGATTCAAGTTAATCTGCACTCTTCTACAATGCTGGTGGAATGCAATTTGTCCCAGCCTCTGTGAAGAGTAATCTGGATAATACTCAGAATACTAGAAATGGACATACCATAAGATCCAGTAATTCCTCTCCTGAGGGATATAGCCCAAGGAAGCAAATACACCTATCTGAAGAGGCCTATATACATCTATGTTCCTAGCAGCACAATTTCTAATAGCCCAAACTTGGAAGCAACTCAGGTGTTCAAAGACAGAAGAATGGGCTAAGAAAGTTATTGTATATATACACAATGGAATGCCACTCATCTGTTAAGAATGACTGGGTGTAGGGGGTGGAACACAGAACTCTGGTGGTAGGAATAGTATCTTATAATCTTGTTAATCATTGTTAAATCACTAATAAAAATTTATATATATAGTGACTAAGTCATCTGCTTTGCCTCATCTTGGCTCTTGAAGGAATCATGTTAAGTGAAATAAACCAAAAGAAGAAGGATGAATATGGGGTGACCTTACTCATTGGCAGAACTTTAAAAAAAAAAGACAGAAAGGGAAAATACAAAGCAGAACTTAGACTGGATTTGGTATATTGCACTAAATCAAAAGACTCTGCAAAAGGAGGGCAGGGAGTAGAGTGGAGAGGCGTTGGGTTCCTGATTCATGGTGATGAAAAAGAAGTCAGGAGGTGAGAGTGAAACACCTACTACAGGGAGATGAGAAATCATGCCCATGTGTCAACCACTGCACTATAAACCACTCACCCCCGTGTCCCAGTAAAATGATAATCACCTCTTCCTAGTTCAACTTCTAGGTGAACAAGGCTCCTCCAAGTTTGCCTCAGCAATCCACTCCAGAACAGATAAGCTTGCTCCACAGAGATCTGCCTCTGCAAAGTCCTATCCTGCTGGGCTAGCTTCGACGGAGAGAGAAGAGACCAGGAACTCATGGCTGAGCGGGAATGCAATGCAATGCCTTTATTGATCAGAGACAATGCTTTTTATATATCTCTTTAACTGAAAGTGGCAAGTGGAAAAAGGAAATGGCTAGGAGAGGGGGTGGAGAAAAAGAGCTCGAAAGTAGCAAGCTTCCATAGCAGCTGTTGTGAAGGTTCTAACCATTGGGGATTAAACCAATACCCTGCAGGCAGGGCAGGTCTCAGGCAAAACAATGATTATGTAAATAGACCACAGTGTTAAGCAATGCAGGGGACCTGGTGTAATGACCAACACTATCCAACAAAGGGTCCCCAGTTCAGACCACAGAAATAAAGCAAATATAATGGGTAGGCAGAAGAAATCACCTTCACCACCTTTACCAAGTCAAGACAAGAATCCTACAAAAGCCCAAATTCACCAGTGACATAAAACCACCCTGAAGACAATTTCACTACATTAATTCCCATTAGTGCTCACTGAAATGATGGAACAAACAGCAGAACACTCCAATAGAAACAGAAAAATGAAGGGTGAGGCTATGGGAGAAAAGATCAGATGAGTTCGAATAGAAAATAAAGAACAAAAGGCCAGAGCAGCCAAACTAAGTTTTTTAGTTGCTTTAAAATTTTCCTTTCCTGTTGGCTTTAAGCAGTTAAGAGTCTGATGCATTATATTTACTCTGTAAGACATCTGAATGGTTTCTTGAATATGTAAGTGTATGTCTTTCACAAATGTGGACAAGTTCTTTTCTATCATTTTATTGGAGGGTTAACAGAGAGTTCATGGTTACAGTCCAGTTGTTGACACATGAGTATAATTTCTCATCTCCCCATAATAGGTGACTGCAACTTTGGTCCATTTCCACCATCAAATACCAGGACTCCAAAAGTTCCCCTTTCCTTCCCACAGAATCCTTTGCTTTGGTACAATACACCAAACTCATTTCAAGTTTTACTTTGTGTTTGTCTCCATTAACTGTCCAATAAACTGATATAAGTATATATATCTAACTTTTTTTTGCCTCC
Organism: Erinaceus europaeus; assembly: GCF_950295315.1. NCBI lineage: Eukaryota > Metazoa > Chordata > Mammalia > Eulipotyphla > Erinaceidae > Erinaceus > Erinaceus europaeus. The sequence goes on from NC_080173.1 coordinate 96,033,653, forward strand.
AGGGTAAAACTGCTGGGGCTTAGTGCCTGCACTACAAATCCATTGCTCCTGAAGGCTATTTTTTCCCCTTTTATTGCCCTTGTTTGTTTTTTAACATTGTTGTGGTTATTATTGTTGTTATTGATGTCATTGTTGGATGGGACAGAGAGAAATGGAGAGAGCCCCCTGCAGACCTGCTTCACCGCCCGTGAATCGACCCCCCTGCAGGTAGGGAGTCGGGTGCTCAAACCCAGGTCTTTATACTGGTCCTTGTGTTTTGTACCATGTGCACTTAACCTGCTGCGCTACCTCCTGGCCCCCTATATATTTAACTTTAAACCGTAATTAGTATTCATTCTAGTTTTAGATTTGTTTAATATAAGAAAATACATTAATGTGAAAATTTTATGACAACAAGATTAGAAGAAGCTTTAATAACAACGTGCTTATTTCTTCACCCATATGGCACAGGTTCTTGGCTTTGTGTGAGAATGATCTAATTTTTAAATGTTCCTAGGCCTTCGCAATTTTTGGAACATATGCATACTGACAATAGCAGATTAGATAGCAAGGAGAAAAAGTTGCCATAACAGTTGCCAGAGCCATGGTACCAGCTCCTCGTTTCTTCCGGACTTACAGAAAATGACAATGTTAGGCAGAGAGTGAATCAGTGTTTATGTGCCAGGCAAAGTCAAAACAGGCTAGATCATACCATGGGACCATGAGTGGAAGGACCGAGACTGAACTACACATTAATGACTGGTTGCCTGAGTTCTTGCAGGAACTGTCAACCCCTGTCCCCCAGAGGAAGTAGAACTATTCGATTTAATGAGCACAGTTACTAACATCATTTTGAAAGGAAAATTCTCTCCAGAGGTGCCTGAGATTTTCACAGAGACAGTTTATCTCATTTGGGTAGAAATCTTGACTCAAAGCAAAATCTTATAATTCAATTACAGAAGCAGCTGACTTTTAAGAAAAAGTTTATTCTATGTAAGGTATTCTGAGTGTTGAACCCCCAGGAGAATAATAAATGATTATTTTTAGCATAATTTGCAGAGCATTCATGAAACGATGGTTAACACAAATGTTTTCAATGATAATCAAGAGCTGTTTAATTTTTTGAGGGGATTTTTTTTTTTTTTATTCCCAAAGCCTAGCAGAAAGACCTGGCATTCAAAAGACTCCTCGGGGAAAGTCAGCTGAGGATAAACTCAGTCATTAGTGTTCTGAGGCTTCAGAGCACTCTGCTGGATTTGTTGAGGGCCAGTGAGAGAGATTTATTAGCAGGGACACTGTTGTTGTGAAGGAAATACGTTTGCACAATAATACTCATCTTGTGAATAAGGAAATTCACAAAATAGAAAGGACAAATGGTCTTGCTGGATGACCAGATGATTTCATTTTTCATTTGTTTAAAGACTTTCCATACTTTTTTCCGTATGGGCTGCATCAGAATGCATTCGTACCAACAGCATGACAGAGCTCCTTCTTTGCCACTTTCTTGTCAGTAATGGATGTTTTCAGTCTTTTTGATGTTGGCTATCCTCATCTATGTGAGATGGTATCTCATTATGGTCTTAATTTGCATTTCCCTAATAAGTGACTCAAGCATTTTCCCCATCAGTCTGTGGGCCATCTGTATGTCTTCTTTAGAGAGGTGCGTAGTCAGATCTTTTGTTGACTTTTTTTTTGGTTTTAATTGAGTAGCTAGTTTTGCTGAACTGCTTGATGTCTTTTATTTTTTTCTTGCCAGGTCTTCACACTTTGAATGATTCCCCTGAAAGACTCTTTCCCCCCTAGATATAGAATGAAAGAAAGAGAAGGAGGGAGAGGAAGAGGAAGAGAAACACCACAGACATATTAAAGGAATCTCAATTGGAAAGGAAAAAAGTTAAACTTTCACTATTTGTAGATGGTGTACTATATCTAGAGAATTCTAAAGACCACCAAAAAAACTACTCCACCAAAAAATTCATGACACATCTATGAATAGAAAAATATAGAAAAAGAGGGCCAGGCAGTGGCATACCTGGTTAAGTGCACACATTACAGTGCACAAATACCCAGGTTCAAAGCCCCTGGTCCCCACCTACAAGGGGAAAGCTTCTTGAGTGGTGAAGCAAGACTACAGGTGTCTCTCTGTCCCTCTCCTCTATCTCTCCCTCCCCTCTCAATTCCTCTCTATCCAATAATAAATAATTATTAAAATTTAAAAAAGAAAAATGGAAAAAAATGCACGACTTTTCTGACAACACAATACTTGAAATCATCAATAAATTTCGTAAAGTGGCAGGATGTAAAATCAACATACACAAATCTGTGGTAGTTCTTTTTTAAATATTTATTTATTCCCTTTTGTTGCCCTTGTTTTTTATTGTTATAGTTATTATTGTTGTTGTTGGATAGGACAGAGAGAAATGGAGAGAGGAGGGGAAGACAGAGAGCAGAAGAGAAAGATAGACACCTGCAGACCTGCTTCACTGCTTGTGAAGCGACTCCCCTGCAGGTGGAGAGCCGGGGGCTCGAACTGGGATCCTCCCACCAGTCCTTGTGCTTTCCTGCACTTAACTCGCTGCGCTACTGCCCGGCTCCCAAATCTGTGGTATTTCTATACACAAATGTGTCAGAGGAAAAGGTAATGAAGGGGGCTGAGTGGTGGTGCACCTAGTTGAGCGCACATGTTACAATGCTCAAGGACCCAGGTTCAAGCTCCCACCGCAACCTGCTGGGAAAGCTTTGTACAAGTGGTGAAGCACGGCTGAAGGTGTCTCTCTTCCTCACTGTCTTCCCCATCCCTCTTGATTTCTCCCTGTCTCTATTCAATAAATAAAATAAAAGGAAAGGTAATGAAGGAAGCAATTCCACTTATAACTGAACAAAAAAGATAAAATACCTTTAGAGAGAATGTAACTTGGGAAGTAAAGAACCTCTGTAATGAAAACTAAGACATTGTTTAAAAAAAAAAAGCAACAGAGGTACACACAAGAAGTGGAAACAGGGTTCATGAAATAAGACTAGAAAAAGCAGGATTATAGGCTGGTCTTTTACACCAGGCTCAGTAATAAGAGCTTTAGGGTAAGTGAAAGCTGAAAAAAACCGTTTGAATTATTATTTTTTAATGGGCAATGTTTTTTTAATTGAGGGAAAGTTAGTTTTCTAGACTGGACATGCCTAGGAGTACATCTTTACCACTCATCCAGTTGTGTGTTATCATACTGTACACCTGCCAGCTTGCATTCTTAAAGGGAAGTATGATGATGGTGAAGAGGCTAACTCAACGTGGAAGGAGAGTAGATTCAGGAAGTCTGGGAGAGAAATATAATGTAAGCTACTGATTTACTCCACCTGCAAATTATCTAAAATTCATCAGTCGCTGTATATACCAGGATGCACTATGTGGGGCTGCAGTCTGTTCACTTAGGCCCCTTTAGTTTTCCTGTGAAACTGCAATGGACCAAAAATGGAGGAATATCTGACCCATCCCTTCTTTTTGGATAGAAAGAGAGAGGGAGAGAGAAAGGGAAGGAGGGGTAGAGGCAGGGAGGTAGAGAGAGAGAGATGGAAGGAAACAAAACTTCCATCAGTGAGGTGGGAGTCAGGCTCAAACCTGGGTTGCGTATGTGACAAGGCAATGCATTACCTAACTGAGCTATTTCACTGGCTTAAAACAACTGGTCTTTTGCCTTCTCCCTCTGCTAACACATATTTTTCTGGCACAGGGATGAGACTATGCTGGTAAAACTAAGCACTAAACTAGCACCATAATATTGGTGACTATACTAACACTATTTGATTGGAAAGATAGTCACCCAAAGAACTATTCAGGAGGAATAATTAACTTACAAGACTTTTTTTTTTTTTTTTAATTAACCAGAAGACTGCTCAGCTTTGTCTTATGATGGTGTTGGGAATTAAACCTGGGACCTCAGAGCCTCAAGGATAAACGTCTTTTGTAGAACTATTAGCATAACCATTACGCTATCTCCCTGGCCCACAGAAGGACCAATTAAATCAATTGCTATGAATAATCTACATGCCTGATGTAATAGATAAAATTTTTTTATGACTCATGAAAAACTATTGTAGAATATAATACGTGACAAAAAGGAAAGAAAAGAAAAAATAATACATGACCAATTTAGAGCCAAATGCTAATGAAAGTGCAATTGTCTGAGGAAATCAGATCAATAACTTAAATTCTTGAGGGCTTATACAATTACACAAATATTAATGGATAGTGTAAATATTAGTTAAACCAATGTCTAAAATTCTGCTTATTTAACTTACTCTTAAAGAGTAGGAGATATTTACAACTAAGGCCATTGTTTTTTTGGTTTTTTTTGCCTCCAGGGTTATTGCTGGGGCTCGAATCCACTGCTCCTGGAGGCTATTTTTTTCCCTTTTGCTGCCCTTGTTTTATTGTTGTTGTGGTTATTATTGTTGTCCTTGATATCATTGCTGATAGATAGGACAGAGAGAAATCGAGAGTGGAGGGGAAGGCTGAGAGGAGGAGAGAAAGATAGACACCTACAGATCTGCTTCACTGCTCGTGAAGCGCCCCCCCTGCAGGTGGGGAGCCAGGGACTTGAACCGGGATCTTTATGCCAGTCCTTACATCTTGCACCATGTGCACTTAATCCACTGTGCCACCCTGTGGTTTTTTGTTTTTTTTTTTTATGTGAATGGGGAGGTGGTAGAGTTATGTAACATCTAAAGATTTTTAAATGACAGACATTTCTTGCATCTCTACAAAAACATGTTTACACTTCTGCTTTTAAAATGTTTTATAGTTTTGGAGGCTAAGTTATAACTAGTAAGGGCGAAGACAAAACAGTGGTGCACTGGTGATCCAGCATAGATTGAAATTAGACCTGCTAGGGATCTCTGCTGGGCGTGGCTCTTCTGTGCGCAGTAAGCCCAACAAAGAATTCACTGGTCACAGGCAGTGTGCAAAGTACTGGGGTCACAGTTTGGGGGTATAGTCTCTTCACTCAAGGATGACAAAGTAGTAGACTCGATAATTTTCAATTGCAACCCACAAACTTTCACTGGTTTGACATGGTGGGGACAGAGACTCAGTTAAACCCCTATAATTCCCCCCTTTCCCTTCAACAACTTATAACTTTCTCACAAAAATTAGCTGGAACAAAGGATTCATACACACAAAATGGGTTTACAGATCTCTGCTCTAGAATAAAAACAAGAGCAGTCAGAATTCATATCCCTTTAGCTTGAAATAAGTCCCGTCTGTGTGCATCAGCTGTTAGCCGCCCTCACTGCTACTACTTCCTTCTCTCACAGCCTGTCCCAAAGTGCACACTGGGTGACACAGGAGATGAGGAGGCCCCGTGTACCCTCATCAGTGAGCATGTAATTTTATTCCTATAGGAAAACACAATACAGTGCTTACATTTTTCTTGGGGAGGTAGAAACAGGAGACTACGTAGAATGTCCTTTTGCACTCTACTAACAATTCCCATTTTTAATTTCTCAACATATAACATAAACTGGAAAAGTGTAACTGTTGCCTTCAAATTTTAAGCAAAAACAACAAACAAACAAAACCTATAAGGTAACCAACAAAGGAAGTTTTCAAGAAATATAAAAGTATTTCAAGATTTACTTTTCTCTGTCGCACCTAGAAAACAATCACAGAAAAGTGTTTGGATTCCCCAATATTCCAAGTTTACTACAAAAGTCATTTCACCCTATTAAGAGTCCTGCTGCCCACAAGATAACATGGAACCTAGAGCCTCCACGACTCCAGTCTACCTCTGAAAGGGAAAGAACTGCTAACGTTGCTTGTACTTAAGGACCTTAAGCTCTGTCAAGGTATTTTGCATGCTAGCCCCTCTCTTTTTGCTGCCTCTCCTCCAATCCAAGGCAAAAAAAAAAAAAAAAAGATAATTGTCTGACCAAATTTCTCTTCTTAGAAAATGTTCTCCCCATTCACAGGGCTGGAATGGCTGGGGCTGCCTTTGTATGTAGACCCTCACTCCCAGATACAGCAGCGCAGGATCCAGGACTCCCTGTGTTCTAGAGTTGGCTTCTCTGGCAAATCTGCTTCATTTTGCTTCTCCTTTGCATTTTCTCTGGCATCCAAAAGATACATCATTTTCTCTCCCTGAGGTGGTGAAACTTAAGAAGGGACTGGAGTATCCATGTATAGCCAGAGGATAAAAAAGAAGCCACACCTGTTAGGGCTTACATTATTTTAGCGTTTGAGGCAAAACACCCAGCCTCATCTGTCTTATTTGCATCTATCGTCCCTGAAGGTTACTGATGTTTATGACCTCGTTCAGATCATCCTAACACAAAGTCTCAACCTATTAGAACTCCTGATGATTTTTACCTGATCTGCTTTCCTTCTCTCATATCATATAAGGAAAAGAAGACATCAGTATCCTCTCCAATGGTATTGTAGGTGAAACTCTTCAGACTGAGGAAGAAATGGTGTGGCACAGGCATCCGACAAGTTTCTCCATGACGTGGGCGCACTGTATCTACCTGATGAGGAAGAAAGAAAAAACACCACAACCAACCCCCCCAGCAATTTCCATTTCAGTCATTCTCTCGAAAAAAATCACGATGGATTTACACACAGAAACACACAGAAAAATACATCATGACTTTACCATAATAAAAACTAAACTAAATGACGGTAAATCCTCATAATGAAAAGATTATTTAAGTGAGAGATTAAAAGTATTTTTTTTCTACTACTCAGGAGTGTTGTGTCACTAAGCTTGGTTTGAGACAAGCAAATAAGCAGATGGGAGAAGGGAAAAGAGAGGAGGGTAACGGAATGGTAATTCTATTTAAGAATAAACTCAAATCCCCAGCACATTATGGACACTGAAGTTTGACAGAGAATCATTTTCCAAGTATTTTTAGAGATGCTTTTGTGATCCTGACACACTTGTCTTGCACTGCTTGATGGTAATGCCTACCATTCTAAAGGACATTTTTATCTTCTCCCAGGCACATTTATTTTAGTTTTCTAGCCTCCTTTCTTTTAATTTGCCTATGTAAATTCCCAGAGACTGGTCCAATATCCTTGGAAGTTAGGGTTCCCTAGATGAAAGGCACCACACAATCAGGGAGCCAGTGGTGGCTACCATTTCCTGCTGCATCCCTAAGTTGTCACCTACTAAAAGATAAGAAAGGAGAAAGACTGTGAAGCTAGTTAAGCTGCTTACCTGGGATGTGCTCTGCTGTACACTCTGTCTGCTAGATAAATGCTATGGAAAAAAATAAAGAAAGAAAGAAAATTCACTCAATTGAGAATAAAAGAAAAAAAATTAGACACCATATATATGCTAGGCATTTTTATATGTTTCATACATATGATATTACTTAATTCTGATAACCTTATTAGAGAAATGCTACTTGTATTTGATGGAGACAACTAAGACTAAGTATAAGGAACTGATTTGCTGAAGGTCATGAAACAAGAAAGTAGTAAAATCTGTAATTAAAACTTGAGCCTCTCCAAGCTCCAAGTACCAGCCAAATCACACCTGGGTACAGACTACTAGATTTCCACTTTGTCACTGTCTACCCCATATGTTATCCACGTGCTGGTTGGTGTGAACCATCTTCAGGTTCTGCACAGGAAGGAGCAGATGTAGCCTTTAACTAAAAGGGGCTCCCTCCCCAAAATGTCTTCATGCTGTTCCTTCGCTGCTAATTAAAAAGAAGCAGATTTTAATCCTAGCTATATATCATGGTTGTAACACAGTTTCCTCAACAGTAAAATCAAGACACGGTTTTTATTATCTTCCTCACAAGGCAGTGGTGAGGTTCAGATCACATAACAGGGAGACAGCATGGCATGTTAAGGGCTATGTGAAGAAGTCAGGATTCCTGATTTTTTTTTTTTTTTTTTTTGTCTCCAGGGTTATTTCTGGGGCTCGGTATCTGCACTTCGAATCCACTGCTCCTGGAGGCTTATTTTTTCCCTTTTGATGCCCTTGTTGTTTATCGTTATTATTGTTGTTGTTGAATGGGACAGAGAGAGATTGAGAGAGGATAGGAAGATAGAGGGGGAGAGAAAGACACCTGCAGATCTGCTTCACCACTTGTAAAGCGACCCCCCTGTAGGTCGGGAGCCGGGGACTCTTAAACCAAGATCCTTACAACAGTCTTTGTGCTTTGTGTCATGTGTGCTTATCCCGCTGCGCTCCCACCTAGTCCCCAGAATTCCTGACTTTTAATCTTGACTCACATTTGTATTTCCTCATTTGTAAAATGACAACAATAATATTTCATGCTGAATTCAAACTCACAGGGTTTTGTGTTGCCTTAATCAAGCAGAATACAACTATAAGCACTTAGTGACTAGTATCTAGTTAATTTTTTTTTTTTTTGCCTCCAGGGTTATCACGCAGCTCTGGCACGACAAATCCACTGCTCCTGGCAGCCATCTTCCCCCCCCCCCCATCTTACTATATAGGGATAGAAAGAAATTGAGAGAGGAGGGTAAGATAGAGGGAGAAAGATAGAGAGACACCTACAGACCTGTTCTGCCACTTGTGAAGCATCCTCCCTCCCCCGCCTGTCCTGCAGGTAGGAAAGCCGGGGACTTGAACCCGGGTCCTCCTGAGGGTCCTTGCACTTAGTACTATGTCCACTTAACTGAGCGCACCACTGCCAACCCTCCTGTCGTTACTATTTTACAGAATAAGTAGTTACAGAAAAACCAGTCACATTTAGAAATGAGCACAGGCTAAAAAGATGGTTTGTTCCCAATCTTTCAATCTGTGGTAAACTCAACCATGAGAGCTGATTTTCCTTAGGACCTAGAGCTGTGAGACAACACTGATTTAACAAACTGCTCAACACAACATGGATAAGGATAATGGTTGCTGAGCAACATAGTTTATTTTCCAAGTATGCATATTTAACACTAAATAAAACTGAAGTAAAATTTGATATTCATTTAAATGCATTTAAATCTTGAAAGTTTTCAGTGTTTTTAAGTTTCTGATCCACACAATTCACAAAAGTGTGCCACTATGAAAATAAATATAATAGATCAACATTGTATTTAGATGGAGAACATAATAAATTGCTCAAAATACAGCTAGTTCTGACTTAATGACCTAGTTATTTATCAACTTCTTAGAGTCACAACTAGTTTTCCAACTGGCCTATAGTGGCTGAAAAGATTCTATTAGAGTGGTATAGCTCCACACTGTACCCACTGTATTATATCAGAGCTATAATATTAGGTTAGATTAGATTAAATTCTATTAGAGTGGTATAGCTCCACACTGTACCCACTGTATTATATCAGAGTTATAATATTAGGTTAGATTATATTAAATTCTATTAGAGTGGTGTAGCTCCATGCTGTACCCACTGTATTATATCAGAGTTATAATATTAGGTTAGATTAGATTCCATTAGAGTGGTGTAGCTCCACGCTGTACCCACTGTATTATATCAGAGTTATAATATTAGGTTAGGTTAGATTAGATTCCATTAGAGTGGTGTAGCTCCACGCTGTACCCACTGTATTATATCAGAGTTATAATATTAGGTTAGATTAGATTAGATTCCATTAGAGTGGTGTAGCTCCATGCTGTACCCACTGTATTATATCAGAGTTATAATATTAGGTTAGATTAGATTAGATTCCATTAGAGTGGTGTAGCTCCACGCTGTACCCACTGTATTATATCAGAGTTATAGTATTAGATTAGATTAGATTCCATTAGAGTGTAGCTCCACGCTGTACCCACTGTATTATATCAGAGTTATAATATTAGGTTAGATTAGATTAGATTCCATTAGAGTGGTGTAGCTCCACGCTGTACCCACTGTATTGTATCAGAGTTATAGTATTAGATTAGATTAGATTCCATTAGAGTGGTGTAGCTCCACGCTGTACCCACTGTATTATATCAGAGTTATAATATTAGGTTAGATTAGATTAGATTCCATTAGAGTGGTGTAGCTCCACGCTGTACCCACTGTATTATATCAGAGTTATAATATTAGGTTACATTAGATTAGATTTCATTAGAGTGGTGTAGCTCCACGCTGTACCCACTGTATTATATCAGAGTTATAGTATTAGATTAGATTAGATTCCATTAGAGTGGTGTAGCTCCATGCTGTACCCACTGTGTTATATCAGAGTTATAGTATTAGATTAGATTAGATTCCATTAGAGTGGTGTAGCTCCACGCTGTACCCACTGTATTATATCAGAGTTATAATATTAGGTTAGATTAGATTAGGTTCTATTAGAGTGATGTAGCTCCACGCTGTACCCACTGTATTATATCAGAGTTATAATATTAGATTAGATTAGATTCTATTAGAGTACCCACTACCAAACTTCTTTCGTCCCAAACCCCCAGCAATCACCATCTTAATTCTCACTCAATATATATTTATAATATATATATTTATAATAACCTATAAACATTTAAGGATTTATCAGGTCCTGTCTCTCTTAGCTTACTATTTCTCTGGCTTACTATTTCCTGGTTAAATTGCTACAGTAATTAATAATTGACTCTTTTCAGCTTCAACTACCTTCTCAAAAGATGGGAAAAGGCAGAAGGTGCAAGGTGAAGGAGTTCTGTTCACTAACAAAACCAACAGAGCTGTGATCTCAAGACACTACAATAAGGTCAACAGTGTTACACAGAATTCCATGTAGGAATCCAAGTTTGATGTATATACTATTAGAATAAAGTACATCCTTGAAATACAATGTAACAAAGACAAAAAAAAATAATCACCAAATAGTTTCATAACAATTAAAGAAAATAAATACAAGAGAAAAGTAGTACATGCAAGAACAAGCAACACAGTTTTAGACAGACTGCTTACCATTTTATAGAGGTCTGAGACACTAATCTGGTCCGAATCCACTACTTCAAAGTCCTTTCGAGGCACCAGGTCCAGCCCCAAATGCCTAGTAAAGAGAAAGGCCACATTTAGCATGCTATGACCTCAGATTGCTCATCTCCTTTTTCTTGTACTTAGGAGCCCGTAAATGGCAGCACAACCTCACCAATGAATGTTCTTCTCTTCTTTAAATAAAATAATGAGATTAGGTGTTTTTTTTTTTTTTTGCCTCCAGGGTTATCACTGGACCTCGGTGCCAGCACTACTAATCCACTGCTCCTGGAGGCTGTTTGTCCCGTTTTGTTGCCCTTGTTGTGGTTATTGTTATTGGTACTGTTGTTATAGCTATTGTTATTGGATAGGACAGAGAGAAATCGAGAGAGATAAAGAAGACAGAGAGGAGGAGATAAAGACAGACACCTGCAGACCTGCTTCACCACTTTTGAAGTGGCCCCCCTGCAAGTGGGGAGCTGGGGCCTCAAACCGGGATCCTTACGCCAGTCCTTGGGCTTTGCACCATGTGCACTTAATTTTAAAACTGTGTAAATTCTTTTCATCAGTTACTCTTGTGATGATGATAAAAAAAAGAACCCTTTCACTATCACATAACAAATTGTTTGAGTTCACTGTGGATGGGTTTTCTGCAGATCATTAATAAGTTATGTTTATTTTTCCATTTCTTCTCATCCAACAAGTATACTCAAGTTGCAGTTATCATTATTTTCATTAAGATGAAAAAATTATTCAGGTACAAGTAAATTTGCAATTCAATGACATAAAAAGCACATCCTAAAGATATTAAACTCACATTTTTTAAAAATTATCTTTATTTATTTATTGGATAGAGACAGGCAGAACTCAAGAGGAGATAGAGAGGGAGATAGAAAGAGAGACACCTGCAACTCTACTTTACCACTCGCAAAGCTTGGCCCCTGCACATGGGGACTGGGAGCTTGAACCCGGGTCCTTACACACTGTAACACGTGTGCTCAACCAGGTGCCACCCGGCCCCCAACTCACATATTTTTTTCTAAGGCAACAGTTTGTTTTTTAGCTAAGCTTGGTCTATAAAACTAGGAATGCTTCAGAAGTACAATTTCTTATCTCCTTTTTTTCTATTTTATTTGGGAGGTGAATTATTTACAGCACTCTGTAAATAATTTGGGTGTCTGCAACAAACGCTCACTCACAAACACTAGATGAAAGGACAGAACAGAATGACATATTCAATATACTAAAAGATAAAGGCAATCAGCTATGAATACTCTATCCTGTCAAACTATTTTTCAAGTATGGAAGAGAAATTAAAACCTTCCCAAACATACAGAAACTGAAGGAATTCACCACCACCAATCCTGCCTTGTATGAGCTACTTGAAGTCAAAGAGAGTGATCATTTTGTCTTCTATTCCAGGTATTCTCTTCTCAACAGTTACATCTACTTTGTCATTTGTCCCTGGAATGCATTCAAAACATCCATCACACTCTGTAGCTCTGTGTTCATGTTTTTTATAGCCCTAGTGAGTGAAACTTTCATACTTTCCATGCTCTTAGTGAGCGAATCTTTAAGGTTCTGAACGTCTCTTTGAATTTATTTCTTCATGTTGAGAGTTTTGTATTTCTTCAATTTTTCTGAGAATGTATTTCCTAAATTCTTTCTCTGCCAGTTTCTCTGGATCTGGATCTTTTATTTTTATTATTTTTTGTTATTGGATAGAGACAGAAATTAAGAGAGATGGGGAGATACAAAGGAAGAGAGACAGAGAGACACCTGCAGACCTGCTTCACCACCTGTGAAGCGACTCTCCGACAGGTGGGGAGCCCAGGGCTTGAACCGGGATCCTAACCAGTCCTTGCGCTCTGTGCCACATGCACTTAACCCGCTGCGCTACTGCCCGACGCCCTGGATCTGTATCTTTAAGAGAGTTACTCTTTACAGTAGTCATTTTGTAATTTTGTCCATTTGGTTCTGGTTTGTTGTTGACCAGCAGGTGGTGCTGTGATTAGTACTGGGGCTCTCCTTTGTATTTGAGCTATGATCAGATATGGGGAGGAGTTTTAAAGGATAGAAGTGTTAATATGGTGCGTGGTGTCACTTTAATAGAACTGAGGTTAAGATTCCAGCCTACTACCTACAGACATTGACTCTGCTATGTAGGATAAAATAATTTTCTCAATCTGCAAGTGTTCATTAGGATGGTCTTTCCAGCAGAGCTACTGGGCTGGCTTTTCTGCACCTGCATGTCTTTTGAGTTGTTTTTCTCTCTGGGGGGGCAGGCGACTCTGTTCATCTGAGTATTTCTTGCTCAAACCTGTTAAGCCTTGGTTGGTTTTCATTGCTGCCATAGGGCAGTTTAGCAGTTTGATTCCCTGCTGGGGCTCACTCTTTAATGCTTGAGGTCTCTATGTCCTTTAGCCTCACCTAAATGGTGGTTGCCAGTCACTGACGGCCACTTCTTAGCTTGAATCTTCCTCCCCCCCTTCCTGATTCCTTCTGGCCATGCAAACTCATTCACCTTCAGACAGTGATGCTTTTTTCTTTTCTACAAATGCAGTTCACTGTGATACACCACTGCAATTTAATTTTGTGTTATGGGAGAGCAGTTCACTGTGTCTACTACACAATGTCTCCAGCCAGGAAGTCAGGTGATGGTGATTAACAATTGACTGCAATAATTTTGGACTCTGAAATCTTGTATTCAAATACTGTATATAACTTATATTCAGTACATGCTAACTCCTCTTTTATTCTCGAAAACAACAGTTCTAAACATGGAGTTCACAGAGTTATGGGGTATGGAGCACTAATGATACTAATAATAGTACAGCAGGATTTATAATTATAATCAGGCTTTTAGAGAATTTCTGTGACCATCCTTCTCCCTAGTATTATTAATTATTGAGTCTGACAAAAGTATTTCATAGACAAAGAAGAATGAATTTTCCTCTTCAACTGGGCTATGACCTACTTTTAGACTATGCCAGAAAAGCTAATTTTTTCTTTACTCTTTTTAAAATAATTTTATATATTTAATATTTTTATATATTGGATAGAGACAGCCAGAAATCGAGGGGGGTGGGGGAGAGAGAAAGAGAGACAGAGAGACACCTGCAGCCCTGTTTCACCACTCGCAAAGCATTCCCCCTGCAGGTGGGGGCCGGGGGCTTGAACCTGAGTCCTTGCACACTTTAACATGCGCACTCAACCAGGTGCACCACCACCCAGCCCCGGAAAGCTAAATCTTTAGGCTCTATCTGAACAGAAAACTCCTATTAATTTAAAATAAAGTTATGTGCACACTTAAATTTTAGAGCTATTTTATTTATACTTGACACTATTTGTAAAGGAGGGTATAATGTGGTTTTAAGTAAGTTGCAATACTGCTAAAATAAAAATGGAAAAAAAATCAAACCTAGTGAAAAGATATATGCAAACTAATTAAGCAATAATCTAATACAGTTACTCTGACTAAGAATTAAAACTAGGGACCAAGAAGGTGGTTCAGTGGTAAAGGTTTGGCATGTGTGAGAGCCTGAGTTTTATTATAGGCACCACATATGATAGAGTGATATTCTATTCTCTCTTGCAGTAAAAAGGAGAAACTTTTTTTTTTCTTCCAGGTTATAGCTGGGGTTTGGTGCCTACACTACTTATTTATTGCTCCTGGTGGCTGTTTTTTGTTTTTGTATAGGACAAAGAGAAATCGAGCAAGGAAGGGAAGACAAAGAAGGAGAAAGACCTGCTTCACCACCTGTGAAGAGCCCCACCCTCAACCCCCGCCTGTGGGGAGCTGGGGGCTGAAACCAGGGTTCTTGCATGGATCCTTGTGCTTCGCCGCACTATGTAAGATTAACCTGGTGCACCACCCAAATCCCAAGAAACATATTTTTCTATTTCAGAATATAAACTCAGGATTTTTTGCTTTGGTTTGGTTTTTTGCCACCAGGGTTATTGCTCGGGCTTGGTGACTGCTCTACAAATCCACTGCTCCAGCAGCCATTTTTTTTTAATTTATTTTTTAAGAAAGGATAAATTAACAAAACCATAGGGTAGGAGGGGTACAACTCCACACAATTCCCACCACCCAATCTCCATATCCCATCCCCTCCCCTGATAGCTTTCCCATTCTCTATCCCTCTGGGAGCATGGACCCAGGGTCGTTGTGGGTTGCAGAAGGTAGAAGGTCTGGCTTCTGTAATTGCTTCCCTGCTGAACATGGACATTGATTGGTCGGTCCATACTCCCAGTCAGCCTCTCTCTTTCCCTAGTAGGGTGTGTCTCTGGGGAAGCTGAGCTCCAGGACACATTGGTGGGGTCCAGCAGCCATTTTTTAAAAATATTTTTTTCTTTGTATTTTTATTTGACAGGACAGAAAGAAATTAGGAGAGGGGATGGGGGGGAGGTAGACAGCATAATGGTTATGCAAACAGACTATCATGCCTGAGGTTCCGAAGCCCTAGGCTCAATCCCCCGTACCACCATAAACCAGAGCTGATCAGTGCTCTGGTAAAAAAAAAAAGAAAGAAAAAGAAAAAGAAAAGAAAGGGGGAGAGAAAGACAGCTGAAGACCTGTTTCACCGCTCATGAAGCTTCCCCCTGCAGGTGGGGAGTGGGGGCTTCAAACCCGAGTCCTTGCACATGGTGATACGTGCACTTACTGGGTATGCCACCACCCAGCCCCCAGATTTTTCTATCATATATTACTATAACTTGTATCATTCATTAGTAGAAAAACCTAAGCTTTAAATAAAAAATAATCTTGATAAGATCAGTAACTTACTGTTGAGCCTTGTTAAATAGTTTACAGTTTTAACAGTACAGCTATACCACCAGATCTTATTATTTAAGTAAATACATATAGGGCTACAAGAGATTTTATTTTAAGATCTGAGAAGTGGGGCATCTGGTTAAGTGCATATAGTACAAAGTACAGGGGTCGGGCAGGGGTAGATAGCATAATGGTTATGCAAAGAGACTCTCATGCCTGAGGCTCTAAAGTCCCAGGTTCAATCCCCTGCACTACCATAAGCCAGAGCTGAGCAGTGCTCTGGTAAAAAAAAAAAAAAAAAAAAAAAAAAAGCACAGGGATCTGCGCAAGGATCCCAGTTCAAGCCCCTGCCTCCCCACCTGCAGGGGGGAAGCTTTGCAAGCAACAAAAACAGGTCTGTAGGTATCTATCCATCTCCCCCTCCTTTCTCAATTTCTCTCTGTCCTATCCAAAAAAAAAAAGGGAAAAAAATGGCCTCCAGAAGCAGTGGATTCATAGTGCTGGCACTGAGCCTTAGTGATAACCCTAGAGGCAAAATAAAAAAGAGAGATTTTCATGTTAAGTAAGCTAAGTCAGAAACAGAAGAATGAATATGGGATGATCTCACTCACAGGCAGAAGTTGAAAAGCAAGATCAGAAAACTCTAAGCAGACTTTGACTGGAGTTGGTGTATTCCACCAAAGTAAAAAGACTCTGGGGTGGGTGGATGGGTGGGGAGGGTTCAGGTCCTGGATCATGATGGCAGAGAACCCAGTGGGGGTTGTATTGTTATGTGGAAAACTGGGAAATGTTATGCATGTACAAACTATTGTATTTACTGTTGACTAAAACATTAACCCCCCAGTAAAGTAATAAAAAAAGAGAGACTTTACTTTTGCCATGAGGATTATCACTGGGACTCAGTACCCACATGACATGACTCCACCATTCCAGGTAGCCCTTTTTAATAGGAGATAGACAGAGAGAGAGAGAAGAGGAGATATTTACAGCTCTGCTCCACTATTCCATAGCTTGAGGAGCTTCCCCTCTGCAGATGGGGGACTGTTGGCTTGAACCTGGGTCCTGGTGCCTGATAATGTGTGCACTCCTACTGGGTGTACCATCACTGTCCAGCCCTCCATATATATATATATTTTTTTCTTCCTTTCTCTCTGTGTCTCTTTTTTTCTCCAGGGTTATTGCTGGGGCTCAGTATCAACACTGCAAATCCACTGCTCCTTCCCCACCCCACACACACTTTATTTGATAAGACAGACAGAAATTGAGAGGGGAGGGGGTAAATAGAGAGGGAAAGAGAGACACCTGAAAACCTGCTTAAACACTTGTGAAGGGTCCCCCCTGCAGGTGGGGAGCCGGGGGCTGGAACCCAGATCCTTGTGTGGTCCTTAGTACTATGCACACTTAACTGGGTGTGCCACCTTCCAGCCCCCAGAGATTTTTTTTTTTGCCTCCAGGCTTATTGCTGGGGCTCAGTGTCTGCACTACAAATCCACTGTGCCTAGAGGCTATTTTTTTCCTTTTGTTGCCTTTGTTTATTGTTGTTTTTATTATTGTTGTTGTTGTTGTTATTGCTGTCGTTGTTGCTGGATAGGACAGAGAGAAATGGAGAGAGGAGGGAAAAATAGAGAGTGGGAGAGAAAGACACCTGCAGACCTGCTTCACTGCTTGTGAAGAGACACCCCTGCAGGTGAGGTGCCGGAGGCTCAAACCGGGATCTTTGTGTCGGTCCTTGAGCTTTGCGCCATGTGCGCTTAACCGGCTGCACCACTGCCCAGCCCCCCTGGTTTTATTTTTCTACCATTGGGATTCAGCCTTCTCATATCAAAGAAATACTCTGGGAGCTGGGCGGTAGCACAGAGGGTTAAGCGCATGTCATGCAAAGAGCAAGGACCGGATTAAGGATCCCGGTTCAAGCCCCCGGCTCCCCACCTGCAGGGGAGTCACTTCACAGGCAGTGAAGCAGGCCTGCAGGTGTCTATCTTTCTCTCCCCCTCTCTGTCTTCCCCTCCTCTCTCCATTTTTCTCTGTCCTAACAACAATAGCTATAACAGCAGTAATAATAACAACCACAACAAGGGCAACAATATGGGGAAAATAGCCTCCAGGAGCAGTGCAGGCACCGAGCCCCAAGGTGATAACCCTGGAGGCCAAAAAAAAAAAAAAGAAGTACTTCATACTCCATTTAATAATTTCCAAATGGTTATTCTTAATTTCTCAGAAGCAATTTCTGGTCTCTGGCTTCAAACACAACATTTAAAGGCAGTAGTATCATGGTGAGCAAGAGAGTCAAAGCTTGTCTTTACATGTCTCATTATACAAACCATTTTATTTTAATTTTTAATGATTTTTAATGACTTTTATTAGTGATTTAATATTGATTTACAAAATTACAGGGTAACAGGGGTACAACTCCACATTGTTCCCATCACCGAGTTATGAATCTACAATCCCTTCATTCAGAATATGCAATTTATATTGCAAAGATAATTTTGCAGGTATGATCTCAAATAAATTTATTTTATATTCAGTGAAAGTATTAGTATTAGGAAAGCAGGATCATAAATTGATGATTTGTAACATTTCCCAAATTTTCTATAATCATGCTAATGAGAAATCTTTTATTCATTTACTTATTTTGTGTTGCCTCAACTCAAACCTGTGTTAACTAACCACATGGCAAAGCACACAGAACACGACCTACTGGGTGAGTTCTTTCTGATTTAAAACATTTTGTAAATACAAATACGAGGAGATAAAAATTTATACATATTGTTTTTCATTAGAAATCACAAAATATATGGAATAGTCTAACTACTGCAATTAAATAAAATGGACTGTACAAATAACCTAATAAAAATAGTTATTTTCAAAATATCTTAAAACAAAATGGATGGACTTATGCAAACAGACAGAATTAATGTATGCGTCTTGTGGTAGTAAATCACACTCAATGATGTGTCTCTCTGGAGGCCGGCCTCTATGCTAACTCTTAGCCCTGCAATATCCTTAGTTTGGTCACCCATTCGACTATTTACAGATACTATCTTCTGAACAGACACTCTCTGAGGACCAATGATATACTAGTGCTGGAGTCAGGGGATAGAGCAGTTTAGAGTTAAGCAAATATTTGTGTTTATCATGCCAATTTTCCCAAGAACAGGGTTTACCCCCTCCCAGAGATGTTTCTTCAGTGGAGGAAGAATCATTTTCAAAATCAAAACCAGAGGACTTTCCTCCTTGGAAGAAGGCAGAGATGCTGCAAAATCTGTTCCGTATAAATTTCACTCTGGGAAAAGCAGTCCCAGGCTATCTCTTCCAGTGGTTTCCTCTCACACAACGAGCGATCAGTGCAGGAAATAACAGCAGTCAGGAACATAGGCTTTGATCGGACAGTGGCTTTTCCATCAAACCACATTGTCTTACTATCATAGGTTGTCACAAAGATGGTCCATGTTAAACACTCAGTATATTGACTGCCATTGTTAATTGCTACTAGAGTTATAATTGTTATAATTGTGTGTTAAATCATTAGCCAAAATATGGCTAAAAGTGTATGGGTTGCAAAGAGATGTAATGTCTAGAAAAATAAGCAGGAAGTTTCTATCTACATCAATATTATCATAGAGCTGGGTTTTCAACAATGGTTTTACTAATTACTTTGGTAAATAGTTGTGGGTAGGGCACTGGGGTCTTGAGCAATTTCACTACTCCTGGGTTGACTCCTTTTTATTTTATAATATTATTTATTTTGTTATTTCTTTTTATTTTAGACTGAGAGAGAGAGAGAGAGAAGATACCACAGCCAGCATCCATGGAGCTTTCCCTGCTGCCATCCATGGAACTGCCAGGAGTTCTGGGGTTAGAATCCTTTCTGAAAAAAAAAAAAAACAACAACACACAAGCCCACAAGTGTGGCAAGGTAAATAGTTTTCATAAAACCATTTGTCTTTTTTCTCACCACTTATCATGAATCACTCTTCATTCCAGTAATTTTAATTTTTAAATTATGCCAGCTCATGTTGACCTTGAGGACATCATATAGAATTAAAGAATACTCCTGGTTCTACATTATTTCAGGTACATCTCAGGTTCTTGAATATCTATGCTAAATTTTTTTATAGAGACAGAGAGATACTGAGAAGGAAAGAGAGATACTGGCAGCACTGTTTTCACTGATCATGAATCTTCCACCTACCTGCCTACCTGCAGGAGGGGACTGGGGCTTGAACCTGAGTGTTTGCACACTGTAAAGTGTGTTCTCAACCAGGTGTGCCACCACCTGGACTCCCTAAATTCTTTTTTTTTCTTTTTGCTTCCAGTGTTATTGCTGGAGCTTAGTGTCTGCACTACAAATCCACTGCTCCGAGAGGCCAGTTTTTCTCATTTTGTTGCCCTTGTTGTTTATCGTTGTTGTTGTTATTATTGTTGTTGTTATTGGATAGGACAGAGAGAAATCGAGAGAGATGGGGAAGATAGAGTGGAGGAGAGAAAAATAGACACCTGCAGACCTGCCTCACCACTTGTAAAGCAACCTCCCTGCAGGTGGGGAGCCGGGGGCTTGAACCAGGATCCCTAAGCAGGTCCTTGAGCTTCACACCATGTGCGCTTAACCTGCTGTGTTACCGTCCGACTCCCCCTAAATTCTTCTTTTTGGCACTTAGTAGTAAACCCAGGGTCTTGCACATGTATGATAACACTGCTGAAAGATTCCTAGGCCAGTTTTTTCCATTCCTTTAATTCAGAAAGAGGAAAAGAGTAGAGCCACCATGGTCTCACCCATCATCCACAAAGCTTTCTCAAATGCGGTTTATGGTCTTATCATCTGCTGAGGCTCAAACTCGGGGCCTCATGCGTGGCAATGTATCTTTATCAAGTGAGCTCACTCCTGGCCCCCAAATCCTTTGACTTTCCATGTCTTTTTATTGTTCTGGAGCTAGGGCTTTATGCAAGTGCAATTTCACTGCTCCCAGGCCACGTTTCCATTCAGATAGAAATACCGAATAAGACACTCAGAGAGACAGAGATAGAGAGACAGATGTTACAGCAATGGAGTTTCCTCTGGTGCCATAGCACCTCCCATGTAATGCCAAATCTTAAACCTGTGCCAGGCACGTGAGAAGGCACCACCCTACTTGGTGAGCTCTCACTCTAGCCCTCACACTTCTTTTGAGTGTCCCACATTCTACTGCACAGTGTATCTATTAGGTGATCTTCACCTGAACCACAGAACACAGAAAAATCATCTGAAGCTAGTTATTTATATACAGTGAATGCTTTGAGGCATTAGAACTATACTACAGTTTGAGAAGGGCTAGAGGTATTGAGATTCCCCGTGTGGGCTGGGAGTATGGATCGACCTGCCAACACCCACGTCCAGTGGAGAAGCAATTACAGAAGCCAGACCTTCCACCTTCTACACCCCATAAAGATCTTTGGTCTATACCCCCAGAGAGGGATGAAGAATGGGGAGACTTCCAATGGAGGGGGTGGGATACATAACATCAGACCCATTTTATAATTGAGGAAACTGAAGCCCTGAGATATTAATTAAGTAGACAATTAGAGTTGGAATTGTCTCAAGCTAGGTCTTCCACACCGAGTCTACTATTATTATCATTAGTTTTTAAAATAAATGTAATGATAGACTTTTATAATATAGTACTGTCTAGGTCCAAAGAGATAGGAACAATAGCTATGCTATAAATTAATAAGCTGCTTTTTGCTAAGATTTCAAGTGTTCACAGTTAGACTTAGAGGATACTGAGTTAGTGGTATTACTGAATCCATGTTATATCACATAAGGAGTCTGTGGTGTGTGCCAAGAAACTCTAGTTAAGAGAGAGTATCCTTATCAAAACAAAGATAAGAGGCTGTCACTTCAAAAGGTGGTTGGCAATTTCTTTCTTTCTTTTTTTTTAATTGGATAATAGAGTCAGAGAAGGTTAGGGAGGGGAGAGGAAGACACACAGACATACCATAGCACCAAAGCTTCCTTCAATGTGGTGGGGTCTAGGCTCAAACCTGGGTCGCACACAGGGCAAAGCAACACACTACCCAAGTGAGCAGTTTTGCCGGCCTCTCCATTCTTTCTTCACCGCATTTTACTCTACATACCGAATCTCTCTTTTAGGGTATATACTGCTTTTTGGCATTCTTTATTAATCTCTAGTTTTCTTTAGAGTCAGGTTATTTCCTCTGAGGTGAGGTATTTTTCTTTATTCTGGTTTTGCTTTTCTGCGGAATGACTTCTTCAAATGCTTGGTGGTACACAAATGCCCATTCACATTTAGAAGGCTTAGAAGTGTAGTTAATTATTTTTACACCTGGGTGGATTAGCTAACAAGCTTCTCTCTCCTTGTAAGATATCTGCTCATTACACTTTGTAGTCCTTAAATGCCACCATATGGAAGGCTTTGTAATAAGGTCCAACTTTATCCCTGTTGCAATTTCCTACCAGGCAGTTGGTCTTTGTTTATCTGAAAACACTTAGGCTAGCATGAATACTGCTCATGCAAGTAAATTATTCCTTTTACATATATTTCAACATTCTCCCCCCTTTTGAAAGTTCAGGGTGCCACCATAATTCTGAGAGCTGCATTGCAGAGCAACTCCATTATCAACTAAAGTTTCTTCACATATACTAGGATTTCTGTTACTGATCTTCATCTACTTTCCAGCTTCAAGAAATGAGTTTATGCATCTCCTTTATAGCACAGTTGCCTCCATTCTTTTTATTTCCTAACATTTGATTAACTGACTTTTTAAATTTAATTTTTATTTATTTTTTTTATCAGAGCACTGCTTAGCTCTGGCTTACAGTAGAGTGAAGGGTTGAACCTGGGACCCCAGAGCCTCAGGCATGAGAGACTTTTTGCATAACCATTATGCTATCTTCCTGGCCCTTATGGATGTGTTGAGAGGGATAGGAGCTAAAGATGTACTAAAATACCCTAATGATAAGTGAATATCTGGGAAGTAACTGTTTATTTCAAAGTGCAATTAGCCTGATTTAAATGGACGAGACAAAGTCACCTAAAGCTATCAAGTGTTAACACCAGGAATAATGCCTTAACATTTTTAATCGCATGACCAGAAAAAGTAGTCATACTCAACAAATAAATGTAGAGCTATTTTTGAATGAGAAATTTCTTTAAATAGTCTGAAGTATTGATATAGGTAGCTTCCATGTGTAGTAAGTGCTAATTCAGATTCACTAAGTGGGTATGAAGAAATAAATACAGCCCAATTCACATTAAAAAGTATTAAGAGATGAAACAAAACAGTATCATCACTACATACGTCTGTAATTTGAACTGAAAAGTTCTCAGAGAATAATTCGACTCAATTATTCAAGTCTTGATCTTCCAGAAGTGAAAATGGACACTGAGAATTTCAGTCAGTAGAATCAGTGAGGTTTTTTGCTAAACTGAAAGCAGCAGCTACTCATAGTAAAAACAGTCAAAGTATAGTGGAAAGCATTATGATGTCTCATCACTAAAAAGAAGCTTTGGTTAGGTATAAATTTCATGCAGACTGAGTTATCAAAGATGAAATGAACATATGCCTAAAGGACGATCATACTTACTCGTTACCCCAATCCAGACGCACGGTGATGTGTCGCTTAACCTCCCGCACCTGATCCTGAGTTAGGTGACCAGATAGTAGCTGTCTCCGAAGGTCAATAAGTTCATTCATCACATGACGTAGCTTGTAGAAAAGATCTACTTTGTGTTTCTGAAAGGGTATTTTGGTGTTGGGTGAAATAAGAAGGAATATGGAAAGGATGGAAAGAGAAAGAGAAACAAACAGTTAAACTATGGAAAGTGCTCATGTCTCTGAACCCCTGAAAAAGGCAATTTACATAAAGAAGAATACTAAAATAAAGTTCTTAGTTCCTATTGTGTATAAACATCTTTATACAGTGACATCTAACAAGTATTATATATGATCTGGATCATGCGAAATCTGTTGACCCCTATTCCACAGGGACTATTCATTATCTAGTAGGTCAATGTTACTAAACTTACTCAGAACAGAAAGTTTTGTTGCACAAGAGACCAGAGCTGCTGGCTTTCTGTGAGGGAAGCTATGTATATGTAGCAATAAAAAAACGCAACATCTCTGGGAGGGTGAGAGAGAATTACTTGGCCTATTTTGAAAGCACTGAGATGTCAATAAAAAGCCAGAGTCTCTGGAGTGAAATTCACTCCAGGTTTCCAGGCCTCATCTAGTTTTAATTAGCTCTTGTAAAGTGTATGTGTCCCTAGTGCCACTGATTTCTGTTCTTCTCAGTTTAATAAAAAGTGTCACCTTTGTAAGAGTTAAGTGTAAACACCTAATGAAGTTAATTATGGAAATGCTTTTAAACTTACACCTGACAAAATATAAATGCCATGACATAGGTGCTTATAACATGTATATGTGTACATATATATGTATATATATATATATGGTTAATAATATGCTTAAAAACTAAACTCCATTTGCTCACAAGGATAAAGGATAAAGAGAAGAGTTCTGAACCTGGGATTTTATTAAAGACTTGGCTTTGGATTTGACTTTGTGGAGGCCATCACTGTCCTCTACAATGGTGGTTTGATAGACTTACTAGAGTGAGGTCGAGAGAATGGAGATGATGGAATGGAGAGAGCATAGGCAACTTTTTTTTTTTTGGCCTCTAGAGAGAAATCAAAAGAGGAGAGGAAACAGACAGGGGGAGAGAAATACAGACAACTGCAGACCTGCTTCACGCTTGTGAATCAACCTTCCTGCAGGTGGGGAGCTGGGCTCGAACCAGGGTCCTTATGCCGGTCCTTGTGCTTTGTGCCACTTATTTTTTAAAGTTTTATAAGTAACTTATTTTTTATTCCCAGTATTCATTATCCATGTACTTCTTTTTTTAAATTGAGAGGTAAAGGGCTTACAGTATAGTTGCTGACATATGGATACAATTTCTAAACTCCCTATGGTGTCTGAAAACTTGTACAGAATTTTAAGAAACTCTACGCAGAGAAATTTGTGGTAGAATGAGGCTATGCAATAAAGGGATTAAAAAATTATTAGTGATTTAATAATGATAAACAAGATTGTAAGATAACAGGGGTACAGTTTCCACCACCAGAGTTCCATGTCCTATCTCCTCCACTGGAAGCTTCATTTTTTTAAAAAAAAATTTATGGAAACTAGGTTGCCGTGCAGCGGATTAAGCACATGTGGCGCAAAGAGCAAGGACCAATGTAAGGATCCCAGTTCGAGCCCCAGCTCCCCACCTGCAGGGGGGTCGCTTCATGGGTGGTGAAGCAGGTCTGCAGGTGTCAAAAAATTTATTAGTGATTTAATATTGATTTACAAAATCATAAGATAATTGGTATAATTCCACACCCTTCCCACCACCAGAGTTCTGTGTCCCCAGTCTCTTCACTGAAAACAGCTTTGGTTCTCCCAAGATCACAGATATGGGTTGACTATTATTTTTATGACTATATTTGTATATATTTGCCCTTTTCCTACTATTTCTAAATGTCCTTTTAAAAATGTATTAGTGATTTAATAATTATTAACAAGATTGTAAAATAACAAGAGGTATAATTCCATATAGTTCCCACCACCAGAGTTTTGTGCCCCATCCCCTCCATTGGAAGTTTCCCTATTCTTTACCCCTCTCTGGAGTATGGACCAAAACTCTTTCTAAGGAGCAAAGGGGGGGAGGTCTGGCTTCTGTAATTGCTTCTCCACTGAACATGGGTGTTGATCCATACCCCCAGCCTGCTTCTCGCTCTCCTTAGTGGGGTAGGGCTCTAGAGAGGTGAGGTTCCAGGAAATATCGGTGAATTTGTCTTGCCCAGAGAGGTCAGGATGGCATCATGAAGTTGCAGGAGGGACTTTTTAAAATGGAAAGATATTTCAAACAATTTGTTCACTGAAGGGAACAAAAGGAAAATTTGATAATCCAACTATTAAATCCTTGACTAGCTAAGAAGATATGGGTCAGTCAGTCAAAAGGGGAGGCTTAGTTTAGAATAGGTAGAAAAATATAGAATACATACTACCTCTGTCGCCTTCTTATAGTAACCAAATGTAAACCAACTTATAGTAACCAGATGTAAACCAACTTATAGTAACCAAATCGCTACTGGTGCTGCCACCCTACATGATGCTGCTACTAAAATCCTACTGTGGACTGTAACCAGAGACACTGAGTCTGAGAAGTCGACCTGGCAACTCTTCAAATCTGGTGAGACCTTTTCTAACACATGGGACTACCTACATCCATATTAGATGGCACGTCATTTAACTAAGTGACAGACACCAGATTAGGCTAGGGTTTAGGGTACTGGATACAGGTGTACATGTATCCATAAACAAGGGGCAATTATATAACTCAAAGTCAAAGTGCTCAATAATGATTGAAGTGCCTAAAGAAGGCATCATAAATTCTGTAATTGGATTTAGACCAAATTAGTTGGGCAGCTGAAAGGCCCAAAGAAGACAGACCCCCAAAAACCTAACTCTGGCTGGGCTCAACAAATGATACTCAACAACTAAACAACTGAGAGAAAATCTAAAATCATCAGATAAAAAGAGGACTACAAAAGTTGGATAAGGTCAAGAGACTGGCCCACTTAATAATGGTCTATTTGGTCAATATCTCACCACCTCATCATCTGGGGCCCTGGTTAAGAATTCTTGGATTCCCATACACATATGGTGGGCCTAGACTGCTAAACGGTCCCTCTCTCTCCACCACTACCATTGGTCACTTCCATAAGGAACAGCATCTTGTGGTCCCTACCAGGACCTTGTCCTCACCATAGAGCAGTAACGGTAAGGATAGCCCCAGTCTCTGAAAGGAGGCTGGGGATATCCTGTTCTGCCACTCGAAAAAGACTGGTCCTGAAATGAGTACAGTCTGCAATGTTTCTCAGCTGTGACCATGAGCTATAAACTCAGACCAATAGGGACTTAGAAGTTACGCAGGCTCTGGTGCTAAATGCGTGTGTGTGTGTGTGTGTGTGTGTGTGTGTGTGTGTGTGTGTGTGTATTATATATATGCCCTGAAGCAGGTGGATGGAGGTATGCTGGGGCTCACGTGGAGTGGCTCCAACTGGCAGGGGGTAAGCCTCCAACCCTCCGTCACAGGCTCTAGAGGCAGTGTGAATTCAGAAAGAGGCATCGGGGAACATTCTGGTATGAACACTCATTTATTTGAAGAAGAGTACAGGTCTTTATACTGAGTTAAACAAAGGAAATTTTTCATATATGTCAGAAATTACAGGTTTCTTAAAGGTCAGCTTGCCCCTAGGGTAGGGGGCTGGTATGACAAGAATTGATGAGATACATAAAAGTCAAAACAATTAGTTTCCATGATGCAGGCAAGTTAATTATCCAAAGGTATTTGAGAGAAGCATAGGGGTTAAACCAGTAAGGTGAGGCAGACAAGGAGAAAAACAAAACTTGATGTAAATCACAGATATCAAAGAACACAAGGAAATGGAATTTGGGGTCTTATTGGTGGGGTATATGATAGTGTGTTCTCCTAAATGATCAAAAGGTGAAGTGGATGTGTGAACTTTGAGTGAACCCTAAAGCAGGCAGCCATTTGGCCTGCTAGCAGGGGAAACTAAGTGTGAGAGGCTTGTAGGCTTTCTGTGAGCTTGAAAGACTAACAAGGAGAAACTGAGTCTGGGAGACTTTTCCCTCTTGGCTCATCTCTATAAGGAGAGAGGCTAACAAGTGGGGTGTCTTTCCAGACCTCCATTCAAGGATGGGAGAGGAGAGCTCCTCTAAGCTCTACCAAGCTTTCACATAGTCCCACAGAGGTAAATAGTTAATTTTAGCCACAGATTTTTTCCCCAAGAACGGGAGCTACCCTCTGCCGTAATCCAACTTTCTAGCCCTTTTCTCTACTCTAACACCATTCTCTCAGACAATATTCTTATCTAACTTTATCTATTATCTTATCTATTCAATATTCTTATCTAACCTTATCTTACCAAACTCAAGCAAAACTACCACAGTTGTGTGCCCCCAGGAACATGCCTAAAATGGTTTCCCTAGCTTTCTCGTACTCTAAAATCCCTAATCTCAACTGCTCTAATCCTACTTTTTGGTTCCTATTCATTAACCATTTTGTCTCAGTTTAGTTCATGTCACCTTCCAGACATCAAGCTACTGATGCTACCATGACTCCACCCAATTTCTCTGGGCAGACGACCTTACCAATGTGTCCTGAACCCTTTCTTCTCCAGAGCTCTGGTCCACTAGGGAGAAATAGAAACAGGCTGGGGGTATGGATCGATCTATCATTGCCCATGCTCAGCGGAGAAGCACTTAAAGAAGTCAGAACTCCTACCGTCTGCTCCCCCAAAACAACCTTGATCCATACTCCCAGCGGGGGAGAAGTGATAGGATGAAGATAAGAGGGCTCTGAACTCCAGCTCCACCAGCACCCAGAAAGACAGAAGGAAAAGGAGAGGGATATATGGAGGTAACTATGTTGTCATGAGTGGCCTGGAGGGGAAGAGAGGATTGAATCAGGAAAAAAAAGAGGCAACTATGTATAAATTTGGACAGACAGTTGTAGAGACGATGGTTGGCCCATGTCTACAACCTTAGGGGAACTGTGGTGGATTGCCGTGGGAGACTGAGGATTCAGAATTCTGGTGGTGGGGAGTGGTGTGGATTCAAGCCCCTCTCAACATGTAGTTCTGTAATATAAAAATAAATACATTTTTAAAAAAGAAAGAAAAGAAAAATATAGAATACAAGTAATGACACAGGTTCTTGTCATTACTTCAGACACAGTAATAGGAAAGCTATCCAATACTGAAAGGAAAATTGAATGTTTCCCTTCTCAAGGAAAGAAAAGACAAAACTATCAGTTGAGAGTGAGCAGTAGTGTTGGGACGTGAATGTACTTAGCATATGGCTCATGGTAGCCCGAGGAGCATACAACAGGCTTACGCAAACCCACAAGGGATTGTGGGTCTATAGGAAGTTATTTCAGTGAGTGCATGGCGGAAAGCAACCTCGGTTCCTGCTGCCCTTGGTGCTCTTCTTTCTGGGACTCGTTCTAACGCTTCCCCAGGGACCTGAACACGTGTGGCCAAGGTTAAAGATTCATGGCTCCCTGCCATCATGACGATCCTATCTTTGCCCCTTTGCCCATTTTTCTGTACCTAAATAACCTATGCTATAATAAACTTCCCATTTTGTTAACCCCCAGCCAGAGCCCTCTTGAAGCTTTTATTTTTTAATTACAATATATATCCCCCAAACGTGTTCCATTTTTACCTTATGCAACTCAGCTTTAAATCGCCCACACATGGTACATCTTCTGACCCATACTGTAGTCGCAAATTTGCTGCAATTTGGTTCTACTTTAAATCTACCACACGTGCTAATTTTTTTCTTTTTTACCTCCACCCGTCTTGCTTGTTTTTTCCGCTTGACTTTAAATCTATGCTTCTTAACTCCACAAGCCAATCAAGGACTCAACTGGCCTATGCTAATTCCTGGTAAGTGATCTACATTTTTTTCTTTTTAGATCTTACATGTGTGTCCAAATTTATTAACTCAAGATGAGTACTGATAAGAGGATAAAGGGATGCTCCACTTTAAAAGAGTTTTGGAAATTGTGAGTTTATATTTTGGATGGAATAACTAAGGGAAAACAGGAAATATAGAATTAGAAAAAGAAATACTGCTTCTTTAACACAACCATAAAAATATCATGATCTCTTGGTAAAGATCAAGAAAGCTAAAATTTTTGGAAACTTTTGGAGAAGTCATATGTGCACAGGACTTTTTTATGGCTTAAGGAGAAAATAAAGGGCTGGGGAGACAGCATAATGGCTATTTCAAAAAATAAAATAAAATAAAATAAATAAGCCAGAGCTGAGCAGTACTCTGGTCTCTATCTATTTATACCTATCTATGTACCTATCTATCTACCTCTTATTAAAATAAATAAAATATAAAAAAGAGGAAGTAAAAAAAGCAAGATATTTATGACTGCCATTTAGACAGATAAAAGCAACAAAATTTTGTTCCCCAATATTGTCAGAGAGGAACCAATTAGCACTACAAAACCAACCTTTGTCAAAAATCAAAATAACACCCTCACACCTATGAAACATCTAAATTTTTTTTTAATACAACCCCCTATTTTATTCATCATTTTTCATGGACCTGTATTCTCCCCACCCACCCACCCACCCCAGAGTCTTTTACTTTGGTGTAATACTCCAATTTCATTTCAGGTTCGACTTGTGTTTTCTTTTCTAATCTTGTTTTTCAACTTCGGCCTGAGAGTGAGATCATCCCATATTCATCCTTCAGTTTCTGACTTATTTCACTCATCATGATTTTTTCAAGGTCCACCCAAGATCGGCTGAAAACAGTGAAGTCACCATTTTTTACAGCTGAGTAGTATTCCATTGTGTATATATACCACAACTTGCTCAGCCACTCATCTGTTGTTGGACACCTGGGTTGCTTCCAGGTTTTGGCTATTACAAATTGTGCTGCCAAGAACATATGTGTACACAGATATTTTTGGATGGATGTGTTGGGTTCCTTAGGATATATCCCCAGGAGGGGAATTGCAGGGTCATAGGGTAGGTCCATTTCTAGCCTTCTGAGAGTTCTCCAGACTGTTCTTTACAGAGGTTGGACCAATTTACATTCCCACCAGCAGTGCAGGAGGGTTCCTTTGACCCCAGCAGCATTTGCTGCTGTTACCTTTTCTGATGTATGACATTCTCATAGGCGTGAAGTGATATCTCATTGTTGTCTTGATTTGCATTTCTCTGACAATCAGAGACTTGGAGCATTTTTCCATGTGTTTCTCGGCCTTTTGGATCTCTTCTGTGGTGAATATTCTGTCCAAGTCCTCCCCCCATTTTTGGATGGGGTTATTTGTTGTCTTGTTGTTGAGTCTGGCAAGCTCTTTATATATATTGGTTATTAAACTCTTATCTGATGTATGGCATGTAAAGATCTTCTCCCATTCTGTGAGGGGTCTCTTGGTTTGGGTAGTGGTTTCTTTTGCTGTGAAGAAGCTTTTTAATTTGATGTAGTCCCATAGGTTTATACTTGCCTTAGTCTTCCTTGTAATTGGATTAGTTTCATTGAAAATGTCTTTAAAATTTATGCGGAAAAAAGTTCTGCCAATATTTTCCTCTAAGTATCTGATAGTTTGTGGTCTAACATCCAAGTCCTTGATCCACTTGGAATTTACTTTTGTATTTGGTGAAATACAGTGATTCAGTTTCATTCTTCTGCATGTTTCAATCCATTGTTTCCAACACCATTTGTTGAAGAGACTCTGCTTTCCCCATGTAATAGTCTGGGCCCCTTTGTCAAAGATTAGATGTCCATACGTGTGGGGCATCATTTCTGGGCTCTCAATTCTATTCCACTGGTCAGTGTGTCTGTTCACGTTCCAGTACCAAGCAGTTTTGATGACAATGGCCCTATAATACAGTTTGAGATCTGGGAGTTTGATGCCTCCGGTTCTTTTTTTTTTTTTTTTAAAGAATTTATTTATTTATTAATGAGAAAGATAGGAAGAGAAAGAGAGAGAGAGAGAGAGAAAGAACCAGATATCACTCTGGTACATGTGCTGCCAGGGATTGAACTCGGGACCTCATGCTCGAGAATCCAATGCTTTATCCACTGCGCCACCTCCTGGACCACGATGCCTCCAGTTCTGTTCTTTTTTATCAAGATTGTTTTGGCAATTCTAGGTCTTTTCTGGTTCCAGATAAACATTTGTAGCATTTTTTCTATTCTCCTAAAAAATGTGCTTGGGATCTTGATGGGGATAGCATTAAATTTGTAGATGGCTCTGGGTAATATATTCATTTTGATGATGTTAATTCTTCCAACCCATGAACATGGAATATCTTTCCACTTCTTTGTGTCTTTTTCAATTTCTTTGAGTAGTGACTCATAATTTTCAGTATACAAGTCTTTCACTTCTTTGGTTAGGTTTACTCCTAGATATTTTATTGTTTTTGTTGCTATAGAAAAAGGAACTGATTTCTGGATTTCAATTTCTTCTAACTTAGTGTTTGCATAGAGGAATGCCACTGACTTTTGAATGTTAATTTATAGCCTGACACATTACTGTATTGCCTGATGATTTCCAAAAGCTTCTTGCTGGATTCCTTAGGTTTTTCCATGTATACTATCATGTCATCTGCAAATAAGGAGAGTTTGACTTCTTCTCTTCCAATCTGTATGCCTTTAATTCCTTGCTCCTGCCTGATTGCTATGGCAAGAACTTCCAACACTATGTTGAATAGTAATGGTGATAGTGGGCAGCCCTGTCTAGTACCTGATCTGAGTGGAAATGCTTCCAGTTTTTCACCATTGAGTATGATGTTGGCTGTAGGTTTGCTATATATAGACTCCACTATCTTCAGGAATTTTCCATCTATTCCCATTTTTTGTAGTGTTTTGATCATAAAGGGATGTTGTATTTTGTCAAAGGCTTTCTCTGCATCTATTGATATGACCATGTGGTTTTTGGTCTTGCTTTTGTTGATGTGGTGGATCACATTGATTGATTTACGTATATTAAACCAACCTTGCATGCCTGTGATAAACCCCACTTGGTCATGATGAACAATCTTTTTGATATACTGCTGTATCCGGTTGGCTAGAATTTTGTTCAATATTTTCGCATCTATGTTCATCAGAGATATTGGTCTGTAGTTTTCTTTTTTGGTTGTGTCCCTGTCTGCTTTTGGTATCAGGGTGATGTTGGCTTCGTAGAAGCTGGCAGGGAGTATTCCAGTGTCTTCAATCTTCTGGAAGACTTTTAAAAGTAGAGGTATTAGTTCTTCTTTGAAGGTTTTGTAGAATTCATTTGTAAAACCATCTGGTCCAGGACTTTTATTTTTGGGAAGATTTTTGATAACTGTTTCAATTTCATTAGCTGTGATGGGCCTGTTCATGTTATCCACTTCCTCTTTACTTAGTTTTGGAAGTTGGTAGGTATCTAGGAAATCATTCATTTCTTCCAGGTTCTCTAGCTTGGTAGCATATAGTTGTTCATAGAAGCCTCGCATGATATGTTGAATTTCTGTAGTGTCTGTTGTGATATCTCCTCTTTCATTTACTATCCGATTTATTTGGGTCTTCTCCCTTTTTTGTTTTGTGAGTCTGGCTAAAGGTTTGTCGATTTTGTTTATTCTTTCGAAGAACCAACATTTACTTTCACTGATCTTTTGTATGGTTTTCCTATTCTCAATGTTATTTATTTCTGCCCTAACTTTAGTGATTTCTGTCCTTCTGGATGCTTTAGGATTCCTTTGTTGTTCTTCTTCTAGGTCCTTAAGATGTGCAATCAGGCTGTTTATTTGTGCCTTTTCTTGTTTCCTAATGTGTGCTTGTATAGCTATGAACTTCCCTCTTAGGACTGCTTTAGCTGTGTCCCAAATATTTTGATAGCTTGTGTCTTCATTTTCATTGAACTCTCGAAACATTTTGATTTCTTCCTTGATTTCCTCTTTGACCCAGAAGTTGTTAAGAAGTGTACTGTTGAGCTTCCACATTTTGGCACTGTTACTAATCTTTTGTTGATTGTTAAGTGTTAGTTTAATTCCACTGTGGTCTGAGAAGATGCTTGGGATGATTTCAGTGCTCTTGAATTGGCTGATGCTGTCTTTGTGGCCTAACATATGATCTATCCTTGAGAATGATCCATGTGGATTTGAGTAAAATGTGTATTCCAGTTTCTTGGGATGAATGACTCTGAAAATGTCCAATAGTTCTAGTTTATCTATCTCTTCATTTAGCTCCCTTATGTCTTTACTGATTTTCTTCCTGGATGATCTGTCAAGTTGAGATAGTGGGGTGTTGAAGTCCCCTACTATGATTGTGTTACTGTTAATATATTGCTGTAGCTCTTTCAGTAGAAGCTTGATGTATTTAGATGGCTTCTCATTGGGTGCATAGATATTAATAATTGCTAAGTCCTCTTGATTGACTGATCCTCTGAGCATTAAGTAATGTCCATTCCTATCTTTTTTAATCTTATCTATTTTAAAGTCTATCATGTCAGATATGAGAATAGCTGTTCCTGCCCTTTTTTGTGGGCCATTGGCTTGTATGATAGTTTTCCATCCTTTCATTTTAAGTCTGTGTTTGTCTTGTTGCGTTAGGTGAGTTTCCTGTAGACAACATATTGTTGGGTTGTGTTTTCTGATCCATCTTCCTACTCTGTGTCTTTTAATAGGTGAATTCAGGCCATTGACATTTATTGATATCAAAGATTGAAGATATTTTAACGCCATTCTTGTAGAGTTTTAGAGTGTTTTGATATATGTCCTATTTGTGGTGGTCTGGTTGTTTATAGGAGACCTTTCAGAACTTCTTTCAGGGCAGACTTGGTGATGGTTGCTTCCTTCAACTGTTGCTTGTCTGAGGTTTTGATGCTTCCATCTAGTCTGAATGACAGTCTAGCAGGATATAGTATTCTTGGCTAAAAGCCTTTCTCATTGAGCACTCGATAGATATCTTGCCCTTCTCTTCTGGCCTGTAGTGTTTGTATGGAGAAGTCTGCTGCTAATCTTATGGGTTTTCCTTTGTAGGTGACTCTTTGTTTTTCTCTTGCAGCCTTGAGGATCCTTTCTTTCTCCTTATTCCTTTCCATTCTAAGTATGACATGTCTTCGTGTCTTTAGGTCTGGGTTAATTCTGTTTGGGACCCTCTGGGCTTCTTGAATCTTTATGTCTTTGGTGTTGTCTAGACTAGAGAAATTTTCAGCTATTATGGCCTGGAGAATGCTTTCTTCCTCTCCTTCTCTTTCTTCCTCTGGTAAGCCAATAATGCGTATATTGTTTCTTTTGAAGTCATCCCATAGGACTCTGTTAATCACTTTTTGAGATCTCTTACTTCTTTTTTAGTTGTCTCTAATTCATCCTCAATCTTGCTAATTCTGTCTTCAGCCTCATTGATTCTATTCTCTCTGCCCTCTACTGCTTTCTGGAGTTCATCTATTTTGTTGCCCTGCTCTGATACTGTTTTAGCTTGTTCAGCTAGTTGCCTTCTTAGCTCAGCGATTTCAGCTTTCAGCTCTCTAATAACCATGAGATTATTAGAATTTTCTTCCATATTCTCATTTGTTGTTCCTGCATTTATGATTACAATTTTTTCAAATTCTTTACTCACTCTTGTTATTATTTCCTTAGCTAATGTTTGGATGTTGAACTCGTTGTTTTGTCCTTCACCCTCTGGAGGACTTTTAGCTGGACTCTTGTCCTGGTTCGAGTCTCCAATATTTTTTCTGTTTTAACCATTTTATATATGTTAACAGTTTTTTCAATCCCTGAGTTGGAGCTCAGTGGTGTAAAAGCCTCTTTTTTTTTTTCTTTCCTGTAGGCTATGGGAGCCTGAGGGCTTTTAAACTATCAATAGGCTTCTTGGCTTAATCACTGACTCCTGACCAAGAGATAAAGCAGGGTGTGGCAGAGATAATCTAGTGGTTATGCAAAGAGACTTTCACAGCCCCTCAGCTATGCCACCGAGGTATAGGTCTTCTCCTGAGTTTCCCAGTTAGATCTCTGTCCCCTGGTGTCCCTCCCTGTTGCTGCTCCAGATTCTGAGGGTAGTAGCAATGGAGACTCAAAGTTGCACTTAGTGAGTCTCTGGGGAGTCCTTTCCTCCCTTCAGCTGTCCCCTTGTTGTGGAGCAGACTGGAGGTGATGTCTCCACTGACAAACTGTTGAACTGTTAGCAGCCACTTAATCTCTCCTTAGGCCCCTCTCTCCTCTCTGTCACCAGCCACGCGTGTTTGTACTCACGGGTGATTTACTGGGTTCCTGTGGTCATTCTAGTCCTGTCTTGTTTCGGTCCGGATGGTCTCCTTTGGTATTCCTAGTTGATCCAGGAGAGGAGAGGAGAGGAGAGGAGAGGAGAGAAGAGGAGAGGAGAGGAGAGGAGAGGAGAGGAGAGGAGAGGAGAGGAGAGGAGAGGAGAGGAGAGGAGAGGAGAGGAGAGGAGAGGAGAGGAGAGGAGAGGAGAGGAGAGGAGAGGAGAGAAAGTGATCTGCTGCTCGTAGCTCCGCCTCCGGAAGTCGGAAACCGTGATCTACATTTAATTTTAAGCTTTCTTCTACTTTTACTCTTTCTGAAACTGGCTACTGGAATATTACATTCTAATGAAGAGAATTTTCACCTCAAACAATTGAGACTTTAAAGCTATATAAAATTCATTGTTCCAGCCAAGAATTATGTAAGTTGTTACATGTAATTAAGGTTGTTTCTACAAGTCTTCCCAAAACACAAAGCTTTATGGATTGAGATATGGAAAAAAAAATCAGCAACAATTTCTATAGAAATATTGGTTTGGTCACAGCAAAACAGCTTCAGACCTATTACTTCTTTCTATTTGCTCCAAAGCAACTGCAGGCTTCTTTACATCAAAACTCTTACATAATCTCTCCTCTTCTGGATTGTGAATCCACATTTACTCCTTCTCATCTGCTTCTCAAGCACAAATCATTTCTGGCATGCCTGAAACTCAAACGTTCTCAGATTTTTCCACTGAGACAAAGCAAACCGTTTTGCCCATATCTCTCTTGCAAACTTGTCCTTGCCCATCTATTCACAGATTTACCAGAGAATGGGGCGAACATGGCCTGTCACCATTTCATTTAACTGTCCCATATACCACACCATTTTCTCCTGCTAATCCATGGAAATCCTTTCTCTAGCCCCCCCCTCCCTCCATATCTCCCTCCACTGTTACATCTCTTTCTGTGATCTCACATGACTCTGCCTCACTCAACCCCATTTTTCTGTAAAAATGCTACTTTGACAAATTTGCAGTATGAGATGGAATCTATTTCTGACAGTCCAGAGACTACCCTGACCAAACAAACATGATGGTTGTGAGTAGGCTAGTTCTAAGTGCAGCCCTTAATCTGGTAGCTTCTATTTTTTGATTCTTGAAATAAATGTTCTTGGGAGGTTCTCAGAATCCAGCTGCCTACTGTGAAAATTCCAGGTTATATGGAGAGGCCACAAAGAGACACACCAACCAGTAGCCCCAGTAGTGTAAATCGCTCATCTTAGACTACAAGCCTTGCCTAGCTGTACTCCTACCACAATCTGACAGCAACTGACAAACAACTCCTATGTGATAGCTTATTGAGGTTACCCTATACAGAAAAGAATAAAATATAACACAATTATGAAGTCACTAAACATTGGGAAAGTTTTTTTGTGTAGTTAACTGGATGACTGCACAACATTTTTCAATAGAAAATCAGAAACTTTTTGGATCTGGAAAGGAACTTTGTTGGTAGATTGAATCTTTTTTTTTTTTAATGTTATTTATTTAGGATAGAGACAGAGAAATTGAGAGGGGTAAGGGCGATAGGGAGGGAGACACCTGTAGCACTGCTTTGCTGCTCATGAAGTTTACCCCAGCAGGGGGCTTGAACCTGGTTCTTGAAGTACTATAAGTACTACAACTCCTGGCTCCATAGATTTATTCTTACAATATGCAAGGCCCTAAGTCTGAGCCAGATACTACTGGGGCAGCAGGAGGGGAGCTCTGTGGATGGTGCAGTGGTGTTTTACTGTTTATTATTGCTCTGGTTTTCCTTCCTTATGCCTCTATGAAAACACACCACCCCCACTACTACTACCACCACCACCACCATCACCACCACCACCAAAATTTCAGTGCCATTCCAAGAAAGATATCCCATTACCTATTCATTTACTGGCCTTCCCCACTCCCTCTGATTAGCACCACAGAACACCCAAGTTAGTTTCTTTTATTATTATTTTTGCAAGTGTATTTTTTTCGCTATTTATATCTCACATATGACTAAAACCATCTGGTAACTGTCACTGCCTTACTTATTTCACTTAGCGTAGTAACCTTGAGTTACATTCACTTTGTCCTCAAAGAACATTTTTAAAATCTGTCACCTTTGAAATGGGAGAGTGGTATTCTATTAAGTCTATATCCTCCAGCTTCTTATTCTATGACATACTGGTGGAATAAGGTTTTTTTTTTTAAAAGTTGGGAATATTTTAAAGTTTTGTGTTTTTTTTTAAATTTTATGGGGGACTAGTAGAAGACAGTATAGTTGTTAACACATTGGATATCATTTATCACTTCCCTATGATAGGGGTGTTCAAAATACTCCAAATTTAGGATATTTTTCTATATATTGATATTTTTTAAAGCTGATTCTCTATGTTGGCTAATTCAAATAGTGTAACTTTTTTCCATTAGCCCTTTAAAAATACCATTTTACTAGTGATTTAATAATGGTTTACAAATTGTATGATAACGGAGATAATTCTACACTGACCCCACCAATAAAGTTATGTGTGTCATCCCCCTTGAATAACCATCACAGTTCTCACAAAGTCTGAGAGACAGTTTGGCTATTTTTTTTTCCTTCAAGATTACATACTTTATATCCTGCATATGAGCAAAATCATCTGGTAGTTGTCCTTCATCTCTTTACTTGCTTTTTAAATATTTGTACTTATTATTTATTGGATAGAGACAAAGAAATCAAGAGAGAAAATCAAGATAGAGAGGAAGTGAGCAAGTGGGAGGAACCTACAGCGCTCTTTCACTGCTTGTGACATCTCCCCCTGCAGGTGTCTGTTGGTATGCTTCTAAATTCTGCTTCTAAGACCCATTCTGTTTCATTGGTTTAATCCCCCCTGCTTAACACTGTATTCTATTTACATAACCAGTTAACTAAGCACCGCCCTGCCTCCAGGGCATTGGTTTAATCCTCACTGGTTCCCAAGCTTTTTCCTTCTCCCCACCCCCTATCCTACGTACATCCTCTTCGGACCTGACTCTTCCGCCTCAGAATATATAAAAGGACAGGATTGTGATTAGAGATTGTGCTGCATTCCACATGAATAAAGACTGAACTGCGTACCACTCAGCCATGAGTCCCTGGTCGTCTTTGTCTCTGGCCCGCGAAGCTAGCCCAACAGGTGGGGACTGGGGGTATGAACTTGTCTTGTACATGATAATGAGCGTGTTTAACCAAGTGTTTAACCACTGAAGCCCCCCCAACCCCATCTCTTATTTCACTAAGAGCAATCACCTGTTCCCTTCTGTTGTCAAAAATGAGACAATATTATCTTTTTAAATTGCATAGTAGTTAGTATTCCATTGAATGTATATCCTACAATCTCATTATATTATTTATCAATGGATATTTAGGTTGCTTTCAAACCTTAGCAATTGCAGATAATACAGCTATAACACTGGTATGCATAACCCCTTTTAATTAGTGTTTTTTGGATATAGGCCTAGGATAAAAAAACCCTGGCACTATGAATCCAATGCTCCTGGAGGCCGGTTTTTCCACTGAATAGGATAGGACAGAGAGAAATTGAAAGAGGTGGGGATGGGAAGATAGAGAGGGGGAGAGAAAGACCTACTTTACCACTTGTGAAGTGGGCCCCTGCACTGGTTCGAACCAGAATCCTTGTGTGTGTCCTTGCACTTCGTACTATGTGTGCTTAACCCAGTGCGCCACTGCCCCACCCCCGTTTGTTGATATATGCCATTCTCACAGGTGTGAGGTGAAATCTTATTATAGTTTTAATTTGCATTTTTCTAATGAAAAATTTAATAGAATATTACTTTATGTCTGTGGGTCAGCTGTATGGCTTCTTTAAGAAACAGATGGTTCAGACCTTTTATTCACTTTTTTTTTTTTGCCTCCGGGGTTATTGCTGGGGCTCAGTGCCTGCACTATGAATCCACTGCTCCTAGCGATCATTTTCTCCCCATTGGATAGGACAGAGAGAAATTGTTGTGTGTGGGGGGAGATAAAGAGAAGGAGAGGAAGGCAGACCTGCTTCATTGCTTGTGAACTTATCCCCCTGCAAGGGGCTCAAACCAGGATCCTTGTGCAATTCCTTGCACTTTGTATTATGTGCACTTAACCTAGTGCACCACCATCCAGCCCTCTTTATTCACTTTTCTAAAGGGTTGTTTCTATTGTTGAGCTGTAGGATTTCATGATATATTTTTTATTTCAACCACTTCTCAGATGTATGATGTGCAAATATCTTCTAGTTACTGGGCTGTCTTTTTCCCTGTGAATTTTTCTGAGTATGTGGAACCATTCAAATTTGAAGTAGTCCCATTTATTCTTGCTTTAGTTTCCCTTGCTCATGGGATAGAGTCTCCAATAACATTATGCTGGGAAATTGTGCAGATGCATTCACATCTGCCATGTTTTCCCCTCAGGCCACTAGTTCCCATGAGAGTTGGGACATTCTGGGAGTGCCTGTTCCACCATGTTGTGCCCTCAGGGCATTGTCTTTATCTCAGCGATATCCAGAGTGCTTTGGTTACTCCTCCCCCCTTCCATTCTTAGGAGAGTTATCATCCTATCCTGGAGTGCTATGGTTACTCCTCCCCCTTCCCATTCTCGTGAAAGCTACTCCTATAAAAATCCTTCGTTTTCCGCACCTCGCTCTCTTGCCAGCGCTTCACTCCGGTGTTCAGACGCAGGAAAGGTTACTGCGTGAGTCGGCCATTTTTGCTACCTCCACATAGCCCAACCTGCCTCTCTAGCACCCAACTCTGAGGAGCCAGCGCAAATAAAGATTTGTGTTTCCTCTTCGCTCCGGACCCTCTCTCTTCTCCGCGGCCCGCGCACAACAACATCGCGCTCAACAACAACATTATTAAATATTAAGGTCCTGGTGCTTTATTC
Organism: Erinaceus europaeus; assembly: GCF_950295315.1. Lineage (NCBI taxonomy): Eukaryota > Metazoa > Chordata > Mammalia > Eulipotyphla > Erinaceidae > Erinaceus > Erinaceus europaeus. The sequence goes on from NC_080173.1 coordinate 96,074,002, forward strand.
CATGTATTTTATAGTTAATGTCTAATGTTCAGGTCTTTAATTCCATCTTTGAGTTAATTTGGTATGTGGTATTAAGTAGCAATATAACTTCACTTTTCTATGTATGGTTGTCCAGTATTCCCAACACTGTTTATTATTTATTATTTCTTTCTCACATTTGAATGGTTTTGGCTCACTTGCCATATATTACCCATATATGTGTGAATTTATATCTTAGGAACTTTATGTCATTCCATTGGCTTGAGTGCTGACTTTTACTTAAATACCATACTGTCGTCCCCCAACCCCCATCCTATTTTATTAGAAGGCTAATGGTTTACAGCACAGTTGTGTACACGCAGGCTTCATTTCCAACTTCTACATCATGGGTATCTACACAATATTCTCATTCTCAACCTAGGACTCTACCCCCCGGCCCCCACCGTGCAAGCTCCTTTTTTAAACTCCTTCCCCAGAGTTCCTAATATAGTACCCCACCCCCGGGCCAACTTTAGCCCTGTGTTCTCACTTTCAGACACTCTCCTGAGTTTCCCACGTGTGAGGTCAACCAGCACTCCTCTCCTCCCTTCCTGACTCATCCCGACCAGCAATATTTCTTCAGGTTCCAACCAAGGTGAAGCAAATATTGGGTTTTAGAGTTTCTCATCTAGTATTTTGTTTTTTGATATTTGGCCTTAGTTCAACAACACTGTTAATATCACTCTGTCCATTCTGTCCTCCCTTTTCCAATGCCTTTGCTTCACTACTTGCAATATTGTGTTTCTATTCTGTTCTACCACTGATTAGCTCATTTAGATTTAGAGGCTTTTTTGCTTCTTTTTGTGCAGAACTCCTTTCAATAATTCTTGCAACATCATGATAGGTGGTGGTGAGTTCCTTCACTTTCTGTATGTTTTGGAAAGTTTTAATTTATCCTTCATACCTGAAAGATAATTTATCAGGGTATTCATAGCTGGTGATCTTTATCCTTTAGTACACTGAATATATTACTCTGTTCTCTTCTTGCCTCTAGTGTTTGTGCTGAGAAATCTGATAGCCTGATGATCCTGCCTTTGTATGTCAAATTCTTTTTTTTTTTTTCCCTAGTGGTCTACATTAGCTTTTCTTTGTCTTTGATTTGGGATAGTTTTACCATTATGTGTTGCGGTGTGGGCCATTTTGAGTTATACGCCCTGGGTGTTCTTTCAGTTTCTTCTGTGCTTATATTTTCAGCATTTCCCATGCATAGAAAATTTCCTCTGTGACTTCTTTGATATGATCTCTGCTCCTCTACCCTTCTTTTCACCTTCAACTAATTCAATAACTCTTTTTTTTTCCCCTGATGGAATCTGCTATTTCACGCAGAATTGCTTCATTTTTCATCAGTCTTTCTTCTCCTAACAGCTTTGTACTCAGAGTACGGTGGTTTTATCTTCCAGCCCAGCTACTGTCCTCTAACTAAATTATTCTACTTATAAGGCCTTTAATCTAAGCCCTAACTCCCTCCAATACATCCTTTAATTCATGAATCTCCATTTAAAGTTTTTATTGTGGATTTTATACCTCTTTGGTGAAATGTTCTCTGAGATCATGAATTTGTACATTATGACTGGAGTCTTGAACTGCCTTCATAATATGTTTTCTGAAGTCAGACAAGTGTCCTGCTCCTCTCTGCCTTCTCAGGCCAAACCTGTGAGTTCTATCCTGTGACTCAAAATGGCACTGCCTGCCTTAAGTCGGCTCTTGATTCAAATTGCCTTTGTAGAGTTTCCCCACTATTCCCTTCCACGAAGAACAAACCCACCTGTAGCTCCATGATTTTCTTTAAAACTTGCAGTTGTAATGTTGTAACAGTCCAGCTGATTTTTCACTGATTTATTTGGTTGTTTCCAAGTGTGGTTTTTCAGTAGCTGTTCTTCCTGGCCACACCCCAGACAGTACCACCCTGTTTTAAATTACTATTGCCTTATAATACAAAATAAAGTCAGGGAGCACAATAGCTCTGTTTTGTTTAATTTTGTTTGTTTGAATCAGGATAGTTTTGGTGATTTGTGGTCTTTTGTGGTTCAACATCACTTTTTGTATTGTTTGTTCAATTTCCTTTAAAAAGGTCTTTCAGGTTATGGTAGCAGTTGCATTTAATCTACAGATTGCTTTTGGAAGGACGGTCATTCTAACAGTGTCTATTCTTCAGATCCATGAACAAAAGATTTCTTTTTTCTTTGTGCTTCTTTCAGTTTCCTTTAAGAAGTGTCCTAGTTATCATCTGCTATACTCTTACCTTTGGGTTCCTGATTATTAAACAATTTGTTCTACTTTATATCTTAATGCTTTTCAGCCAAGCTGCAGATGCTACCATGATGCCAACCTGACTTCCCTAGGCAGAGGACCTCACCAATATGTCCTGGAACCCCACCTCTCCAGAGCCCTACCCCACCAGGGAAAGATAAGAAACAGCTTGGGAGTATGGATTGACCTGAATGCCCATATCCAGTGGATAAGCAATTACAGAAGCCAAACCTCTCACTTTCTGCACCTCGTAATGATTCTGGGTCCATACTCCCAGAGAGGGATAAAGAATAGGGTTCCAGATGCTAAGATGATGCCAACTGGACTTCCCTGAATAGAAAACCCCACCAATGTGTCCTGGAGCTCCACTTCCCCAGAGCCCTTCCCCACTAGGGAAAGAGAGAGACAGGCTGGGAGTATGTATCGACCTGTCAATACCCATGTTCAGCAGAGAAGCAATTACAGAAGCCAGACCTTCCACCTTCTGCATCCCACAATGACCTTGGGTCCTTACTCCAGGAGGGTTAAAGAATAGGAAAGCTATCAGGGGAGGGGATGGGATACAGAGTTCTGGTGGTAGGAATTGTGTGAAGTTGTACCCCTCTTATCCTATGGTTTAGTCAATGTTTCCTTTTTATAAATAAAAAATTTAAAAAAAAATAGGGAAACTTCCAATGGAGGGGATGGGATACAGAATCTGGTGGTGGGAATTGTATGGAACTGTACCCTGTTGGGCTAGCGTTGCAGGAGTTTCTTCCTGGGCATGTGCTCTCTGGGTTGGAGAGAACTCGACTGGAGCCAACCTGAGCTGCTGCTTACTCAGCGACTCAGGAGAGAGACCACGAACTCATGGTGGAGAGGGAACGCAATGCCACACCTTTATTGATCAGGGACAAGGCCTTTATATGTATCTTTAACCATAGTGGCAAGTGGGAAAAGGAAATGGCTAGGAGAGGGGGTGGAGAAAATAGTGTGAAAGTAGAAAGCTTCCATAGCAGCTGTTGCGAAGGTTCTAACCAGTGGGATTAACCAGTACCCTGCAGGCAGGGTGGGTCTCAGGCAAAACAATGATTATGTAAATAGACCACAGCATCAGAGCAGGGGGGCTGCCCGACAGTACCCCTCTTATCCCATAGTCTTGTCGGTCATTATTAAATCACTAAAAAAAAAAAAAAAGGATTTCCTGCCCTCTTCTCTGTATTATTAACTCGGAACACCTTGCCTGAGTTTTTCACTCTGTTTTGTCTTTAACCTTTTCTAAGTTTCCTGTATGCAAAGTATATATAATATCTGTTTATAACTCATTAAGTCACTGTGTGTCTTTCAAGTGTTGTGTTTACATCACTCATATTTAGGGTTGATATAGACTTGTGGGGCTGGCTTACTTCCATTCTACTTTTTGCTTTCTAGTTGTTTTGTATTTTTGTTGTTTCTTCTCCCAAAGGTTGCACCACTCTTGGCTGCCTTTTTTTTTTTTCAGTGGGGGGATGCATAGACAAAGATATCACAGCACTAAAGCTTCCTCCTATGCAGGGGGGACTGGGTTTGAAGTTCAGCCACATGCCTGGCAAAGCAGGCACACTATCCAGGTAAGCTATTTGCTGGCCTGCTGCTTCTGTTTGCTTCTATATGCCTTTTCATATGAGTTGTGTTCTAGTGTCTCCATCTTTTTTTCTTTCTCATCTAAGTTTCTACTTCATATTTTTATGGTTTCCATCATATTTTTATGGTTTTTTGTGGTTTCCATCAGGGTTGTATCTGACGTGCTGTATCTACCATACTCTTGTTTGGGCTTGTCTTAAATCATCATCTCAGGGCCAGGTGACGGCACACCTGGTTAAGCGCACACTATACAGTGCACAAGGCTCCAGGTTCAAGCCCCTGGTCCCTTGCCTGTAGAGGTAAAGCTTCACAAGTGGTGAAGTAGGGCTGCAGGTGTCTCTCTGTCTTCCTCTCCCTAACTCCCCCACTCCTCTCAATTTCTCTTCATCTCTATCCAGTAATAAATAAATAAAAATGTAAAAAACACTAGAAAATAACCCTTTAAAATCATCTCTAAAATGCATTTCTTCTGTCCAGTTCTAACTCCTCTTTTATATTCTATACTTAAAAGTTGTTTCTTAGTGATCTATCAGTGTTTTTGTTTTTAATTATATGATTTTACACCCATACATAGTATATGCCACCACGCCCTCCAACAAAGTTCTATTACCCCACCCCCCAATAACCACCATAGTTCTCACAAAGTCCAAGAAATGGTTTGGCTACTTTTTTCTCTGAGCTAATTTGTTTTAGTCATCTATGTCCCACATAGGAGTGAAACCATCTCAAAGTTATCCTTCATTATTTATTTCACTTAGGAAAATGACCTCCAATTCCACTATTCCCAACTTCTTAAAGATCTTTATCATAATTAGTGTTGAATCTTGTCTAGTGTGTGGCGCCAGTAAGTGGACTGATGCGCACACATTGAACTATCCCAGCCTCCTATAATAGCGTGAATCCTATTTGCTCTTAATGGGGTGTTTTCTTTCTGAACTGTTAAGATTTGTCAAAAATTTTCTGTGGATTTTTTTTATTAATGTGCATCACAGATACTGATCTATAGCTTTCTTTCTTTGTAGCATCCTTACATGCTTCAGGGTTTAGAGTGAAACTGGGAGTCTTCCCCACTTTAACGTTTTGGACGAAGATGTGTGCAAAGATGGGTCTTTGTTCTTTTCTGAAAGCCTTGCATAATTCACTAGCAAAGCTATCTAGATATGAACTTTTGTTCTTGGGGAGAATTTCTTACATCTTATTTTTATTAGTGGTTTAATAATGGTTTACAAGATCCTAAGATTACAAGGATGTAGTTCCACATCACACAGCAGCACAGTTTTGTGCCCTCAGTTCGTATCATTGCAATATGAAGTTTTGCTTATGTAAGAAGAAACAAATAAAAAGTATGCACGGTAAAGGAAGACACAGGCAGGTACTTGGTGCCCACACTACAAATCCACCGCTCCTGGCGCCCATCTGTTCCCCTCTGTTTTACTGGATAAGACAAGAGTAATTAGAGGGAAGGGGGAGATAGAGAGGGAAAGAGAAAAATAGACAACTGCAGACCTGCTTCATCATTCATGAAAGCCCCCCCCCCGCAAGTGTGGGAGTGGGGGCTCAAACTCAGGTCCTTGCACACAGTACTATGTGCATTTAACCGGGTGCTCCACAGTCTGGCCCCTCAACCTCCTTTTCTTGAACCACTTGGTTTCTGAGAGTTTCTAAACGGGCCCTTTTAGTCCATGGAGTGGATTTGATGAAATTGCAAACATGGTACCCACTGGGAATAATGAACTCACTAGGTTTAGTTGCACCCTCCCACTCCCCTAGGCAACTCTTGAGTCTGCGGTCTCTGCTGCCTCTCCTCAGGGCTGGCTATGCTGACAATAACTGGGGCTTCTGCACTGTGCCACAGGCGAACCCAGATTTCCCACTTGCTCTCTCCTCCAATGGTCATCGCTACATTAACCTTTACTTGAATATTTTTATTTTTCATACAAACATAGATGTTCACTAATGAGGTTCTGCTGTGGTTCAATGTTGATTATCTAATTGTCTGGTGAGGTGGTCAGGTGCTTGTAACTATTCTGCCATGGCTCTGCTATGGCTTCACATTCCAAACTGTGTGTGTGTGTGTGTGTGTGTTTTCTCTTTCATGTAGAACAACAGAAAGACAGATGGAGAAAGAAAAGACACCACCACACAAAAGCTTCCCCCAATATGGTGAAGACCAAGCTTGAATCTGGTCATGTACATAGCAAAGCTGACCCTGGAAAGGCCAGGTTACTCACTGTCCCTTCTCAATGCACAGTACGTACATGTGTGTGCTTAATATTTTTAATTTACTTTTATTTATTTTGGATAGAGACAAACTGAGAGGGAAGGGGAGATAGAGTGGGATGGGGAGAAACCTGCAACACTGCTTCACCACTTATGCGGCTTCTTCCCTGCAGCTGGGGACTGGGAGCTTGAACCAAGATCCTTGCTTACTATATATACACTCAATCAGATACCCCATAGCCCAGCCCCATGCACGTTTTCTAAGTGAATTTAGAACTCCTACCCAATAAAAGGCACTCAAATGAACATAAAACAGTTGAACTTCCTAGGGATGAGTAGAGTCTGGGAGATACTACCAATTCTACCTTGGCGGAAGGAGAATAGGAAAAACTGTCCAGGTCCCCAAATGACCAAGGAGATTTTAAAAACAGTCATGGGACAGGGAGAGAGAGCATGCTTTGAAAGAGGACTCCCATTTCCAATAACATACATCTTATAAACTAGTTTTCCCCTTCACAAAAAAAGGCAGAAATGCAAAATCTTGTTTTCTCTGTGGCATCAGGTTGGTAACCACTTTCCATCTTATTTCATTATCTCCAACCTATGTAGTTGCCCTGGGCCACAAAGTGGAGTATAAATCCAGTTTTTATTGCTAGTTACTACCTTATATATTAACAAATGAAACCAGTGAAAACTGCACTAATACAAATACCTCCTGTCAGAATCAACACAAAAGACAGACCGTTGACACATCTTGTTCCCAGAGTGGATAAAAAATGAAGCACATTCCATAGCAGAATGCCCTGGGCAAAGCTTTGTCTCCTGCCTATAGCACAGTATCTATCTGTTTACAGCTTTCTTGCTCTGGTGACAGTATATACAGGGCAGAAATGATAGAGGCTAGCCTGGCAACCAAGCTCCTTGAGGATGTGAATCACTGCTGCAACAAAGAAAGAGAAATGGTGAGATACATAGATTCACATCCAATTATCTAGAGATGTTCACACAAAGCTAAAATTCCAAGGGCATGTAGGCATTCCCTAGTAGAAGGGTTTTGTTGTACTACTGTGTCAATTCTACTGTGTCTGTCATAGCCTCTTATTTTATTTTTCATTGGTCCTATTATAGCCCTAATTTTTAAATGGTTCTTTCTTTTTGTTGTTGTTTTTTCAGGTTTTTTAAAAAAATTTATTTATAAAATAGAAACACTGACAACACCATAGGATAAGAGGGGTACAATTCCCGCCACTAGAACTCCATATCCCCTCCCCTCCCCTGATAGCTTTCCTATTCTTTAACCCCGTGGGAGTATGGACCCAGGGTCATTATGGGGTGCCGAAGGTGGAAGGCCTGGCTTCTGTAATTACTTCCTCGCTGAACATGGGTGTTGACAGGTCGATCCATACTCCCAGTCTGCCTCTCTCTTTCCTTGACTTTCTGATTTTAAAAAATCAGTTAGAATTTTTAAACAAAAATATGTACTAACCTCTGTGTAATATAGCCTTTGCCATTCACCCCTCAATGTTATCACCATTATAAACACTCAACCTGTAAAATTTACCAAGAGCATGCCCTACCCCCTGCTACTTGTGCTTGCTCTGGAGTTATATAATCAGTTAATAATATAGCACAGTGGGTAAGGGTGTTTACTCTGTAGCAAGAATTTTTAGTTTTCTATCTCAAGTCTGTCAACTATGGTGTTTCACAAATTTACTAACTTATATAAAAGATACACTGAATTATTACTCATTTATGAGAGTGTGAGAATGAGAACATCACTCTAGCATATGTATTGCTAGGGCTCAAACTCAGTGCCCTGCACATGTAAGCTCTGCACTCAACTACTGAGTACTTCCTTGGTCCAGATTCATGCATCTGCTTATCCTTTTTTCCAGTTTTTCATCTGTAATTAGTGGTGTGTTATAATACTTTCAGATTGCGATGTACAGTTTCATATCACTAAAGTTCTGTGTCACCCGACGATAACCACCATAGTTATCACAAGTCCTAAAACAGTTTGCTTTTGTGTGTGTTTCCAAGTTCCTGTCTATCAGTTCTCTAGATTCCTCAGAAGTGAAGCCATCCAGTAGCTGTCTTTCATCTCTTTATTTTGCTAAGCATAATCACCTCTAGTTTCATTCATTTAGTTCCAAAGAACACAGCATCATCTTTTTGCTTGAGGAGTCCTACTCCATGCAACATAGACCCCGTAACTTGCTAGGCCGGTCATCTGTTGATGGCCACTGAGGCTGCTTCTACCCTTTGACAGTTATGCCTGTAGGGCTGCACATGTCCCTTCAAATTAGTGTTTGAGTGTCCTCTGGATAAATGCCTAAGAGCAGGATTGCCGCATCATAAGGTAATTCCATTTGTTGTTTCAGGACTCTCCATATAGTCGTGCACATGGGTTGCACCAGTTTGTACTCCCACCAGCTGTGTAACAGAGTCCCTTTTGCTCCACGACCTGGCATCTCCCCGTTCTCTCATGTGTGAGATGGAATCTCGACGTAGTTCTAGTTTGCATTTTCTAATGACAAGTGAAGTAGAGCACTTCTTCACGTGTCTACATGTACATCTCTTCTTTAGACCATTTTTTATTGGGTTAGTTTCACTTCTTTTGGAGATGTACCAATTCTGTATATTAGTCACTTGCTGGGTGTGTGATGTGTAGATATCTTCTCCCATTTACTAAGTTGCCTGGTTATCCTTGTGTAGTTCACTTTCGACGTGCTTTTTAGTTTCATGTAGTTCCATTTATTTATTATTCTGTTTTCATTTCCCATGCCCAGTTGAGTCTCCAATTACATCTTTGATGTGGAAATTCTGTAAAGTTTACCAATGTTATCTTCTTTTTTTAAATTATTTTTCATCTTTTATTTATTTATTCCCTTTTGTTGTCCTTGTTGTTTTACTGTTGTAGTTATTACTGACATCATTGTTGTTGGGTAGGACAGAGAGAAATGTGGAGAGGAAGGGAAGACAGAGAGGGGGAGAGAAAGACAGACACCTGCAAACCTGCTTTACTGCTTGTGAAGCAATCCCCCTGGCAGGTAGGGAGCCAGGGGCTTTTTTAAAAAAAAATTTTCCTTTTTTAAACTTTTACTTATTTATTCCCTTTTGTTGTCCTTGTTGTTTTATTGTTGTAGTTACTGTTGATGTCGTTGTTGTTGGATAGGACAGAGAGAAGTGGAGAGAGGAGGGGAAGACAGAGAGGGGGAGTGAAAGATACCTACAGACCCGCTTCACCATTTGTGAAGTGATACCAATGTTATCTTCTATAAGTCAAAAACAATATTGTCTTTATTTATTAGATAGAGATAGCCATAAATCTACAGGGAAAGGGGTGATAGAGAGGGAGAGAGACAGAGAGACACTTGCAGCACTGCTTCACCACTCATGAAGCTTTCCCCCCTGCAGGTGAGAATGGGGGGGGGGGGACTCGAACCAGGGTCCTTGCACACTGTAACATGTAGTCAACCAGGTGCACCACCACCTTCTATAAATTTTAGAGTTCCTGGACTAGCATCTAGATCTTTGACCCATTTTTATTTGACTTTGGTGTATGATGTTAGGTAGTGGTTGCTTATCCTTTTAATAATAACAACAGAACATACATCTAGGGTTACTACAGGTGTGAATATTAACTGTCTGGGACCTAGTAAGAGCTCTTAATATAGTTAAGAGATTGCTTCCTCCAAAACACATTTGCTCTGGATCTAGTCCTAAATATCACCCAGTCTTCTAGGTGTCCTTCCAAACTATGACTGTGACACCCTTGCAAGAAAACCATTTTGGCCATCTCTCAGGCCTGATCTTTTCCCTGGAGTCTTACCATGTAACCTTTATAGTAATCATGCTTCAACTTGTAAAGCAACATTTCCTCAATAAAAACAAACAAACAAGAAATGTTAGAAACGTTTCATTTAAGATTCCCGTTTCAGGGGTTCTAAAGACCACCCCAGGTTTGGTGATTTAGTAGAAAGACTCACATAGTTCAACATGTAGTCACTCTCATAACTGAGATTAGCCACAGCAGGAAATTAATGCCAAAGTAAGATCAGCAAAGGGGAAATTGCCAGGTGAAACTTCATAGAAAACCAGGCTCATGGTTCAGTCCGATCCCTATGGAACCACACAGGACACATTTAATTTTTTTCTGCAGTGAACTACCGCAAAATGTGTGAAGTGCTGTCTACTCAGGAAGTTCACTAGAGACTCAGTACCCAAACTTCTGATAAATTGAGAAGAGCAGATTTTCATCTGGAGAGTGAGTTTCATATGGCATTAAGGCTTAAGTTTGAAAGGTAGAGCTGTGGGGCTAATAAGATAAGAAGTAGTAGGGATAAGTTTGTGACACTAAGGTATAACCCACAAGTCAGAAAATGAATAATGTCCACATTTCCTTTCTTTCCTTTTCTTTTCTGTTTCTTTATAGGGGGACTGATGGTTTACAGTTGATAGTAAAATACAGTAGTTTGTACATGTGTAACATTTCTCAGTTTTCCACATAACAATTAACCCCCCACTAGGTCTTCCTCTGCCGTCATGTTCCAGCACTTGAACCCCGCCCCCCCAGTCCCAGAATCTTTTACTTTGGTGCAACAGACAACCGCCAGACCAAGTTCTGCTTTGTGTTTTCCATTCTGTTCTTATTTTTCAACTTCTATGAGTGAGATCACCCCACAGACTTCCTTCTCTTTCTGACTTATCTCATTTAATATGATTCCTTCAAGCTTCATCCAAGATGAGGTAAAAAATGTGAAATCACCATTTTTAATAGCTGGGTAGTATTTCATTGTATATATCTACCACACCTTACTCATGCACTCATCTGTTGTTGGACATCTGGGTTGCTTCCAGGTTTTGGCTATTACAAATTGTGCTGCTATGAACATAGAGGTGTACACCAATCTTTTTGGATGGGTGTGTTTGGTTCCTTAGGACATATCCCCACGAGAGGCTATACCAGGGTCATAGGGAAGGTTCACTTCTAGCCTGCTGAGAGTTCTCCAGACTGCTCTCCACAGGATTTGGACCAACTGACATTCCCACCAGCAGGGTTCTTTTGTTGCCACAACTTCTCCAGCATTTATTGCTGCTACCTTTTCTTTTTCTTTCTTTCTTTTTTTTTTTTTTTTTTTAAGATTTTATTTATTTATGAGAAAGACAGGAGGAGAGAGAAAGAACCAGACATCACTCTGGCACATATGCTGGTGGGGATCGAACTCAGGACCTCATGCTTGAGAGTCCAAAGCTTTACCACTGCACCACCTCCCGGGACCACAACTGCTACATTTTCTAATGTAAGACATTCTCACAGAAATGAAATGGTATCTCATTGTTGTCTTAATTTGAATTTCTCTGACAATCAATGACTTGGAGCATTTTTTTCCATGTGTTTATTGGCCTTTTGGATCTCTTCTTTGGTGAATAATCTGTTCATATTCTCTCCCCGTTTTTGGATGGGTTCATTGTTTTGTTTTGTTTTGTTTTTGTCACTAAGTTTGGTGAGCTCTTTATATATTTTGGTTATTAGCCTCTTGTCTGATGTATGGTATGTAAAGATATCCCACTCTGTAAGGGGTCTCTTTATTTGGGTGGAGGTTTCTTTTGCTGTGCAGAAGCTTTTTATTTTGATGTAGCCCCATTGGTTTATTTTTGTTTTGAATTTCTATAAATCAACAACAAAAATAAACCAAAAATATCAAAATAGATATAAATAGTAATTCATAGAAGGGGAAAATATTTTTAAAAATAGAGACAAACAGATAAGTCAATGACAAGTAATAATACTAATCAGAAAATGTAAAGGAAAATAACAATAAGATACCACTTCTATCCCCAATATTTAGCCCAGTCATAAACCTAAAGGATTAATCTGATAAAATTAGATAGGTATACACTTTATAATCTAGAAATCCCAATCCTAGTGATCCTAGAGAAACTCTCTCAAACTTAATGGATAGAAGCTGAAAGCATTCCCCCTCAGATCAGGGACTAGACAGGGCTGTCCATTATCACCATCACTCTTCAACATAGTATTGGAAGTTCTCACCATAGCAATCAGCCTAGAAAAAGGAATCAGAGGAATACAGATTGGAAAGGAAGAAGTCAAACTCTCACTATTTGCAGATGATATGACAGTATACATAGAAAAGCCTAAAGATGTCAGCAGAAAGCCACTAGTAATCATTAGGCAATATAGCAAGGTTACAAACTCAATGTACAAAACTCAGTGGCATTTCTTTATGCAAACACTAAGTCCGAAGAAGAGGATATTCAGAAACCACTCCCATTCACTATTGCAGCAAAATGAAAAAAAAAAAAATCTAGGAATAAACCTGACCAAGAAGTGAAGGACTTGTATACTGAAAACTATGAGTCGCTATTCAAAGAGATAGAAAATGACACAAAGTGGGAGTCGGGCTGTAGCGCAGCGGGTTAAGCGCAGGTGGCGCAAAGCACAAGGACCGGCATAAGGATCCCGGTTCGAACCCCGGCTCCCCACCTGCAGGGGAGTCGCTTCACAGGCGGTGAAGCAGGTCTGCAGGTGTCTATCTTTCTCTCCTCCTCTCTGTCTTCCCCTCCTCTCTCCATTTCTCTCTGTCCTATCCAACAACGAGAACAACAATAATAACTACAAAAATAAAACAACAAGGGCAACAAAAGGGAATAAATAAATAAATATTTAAAAAATTTAAAAAAAATTAAAAAAAAAAAAAGAAAATGACACAAAGAAATGGAAAGATATTCCAGGCTCATAGACTGGAAGAATTAATATCATCAAGATGAATATTCTACCTAGAGCCATATACAAATTCAATGTGATACCCATCAAAGTCCCACCAAGCTTCTGTAAGAGAATAGAGCAAAAATTACAATCATTTATTTGGAATCAGAAAACACCTAGAATTGCCAAAACAATCTTGAGGAAAAGAAACAGAAATGGAGGCATCATACTTCCACACCCCAAACTATACGATAAGGCCATCATAATCAAAACAGCCTGATACTGGAGCAAAAATAGGTGGAACAGAACTGAAAGCCCAGAACTAAACCCCCACAATTATGGACACCTAATTTTTCAGAAAGGGGCCCAAATTATTAAACGGAGGAAGGAGGCTGTCTTCAATAAATGGTGCTGGGAAAACTGTGTTGAAACATGCAGAAGAATGAAACTGAACCACTTTATCTCACCAGAAACAAAAGCTAACTCCAAATGGATCAAGGACCTGGAGGTTAGACCAGAAACTATCACATACTTAGAGGAAAACACTGGTGGAACACTTTCCTACCTAAACCTCTAGGACATCTTTGATGATACAAACCCAACTGCAAGGAAGACTAAAACAAAAACAAAGCAATAGGGGAGTCGGGCGGTAGCGCAGCGGGTTAAGTGCAGGTGGCACAAAGCACAAGGACCGGCATAAGGATCCCAGTTTGAACCCTGGCTCCCCACCTGCAGGGGAGTTGCTTCACAGGTGGTGAAGCAGGTCTGCAGGCGTCTGTCTTTCTCTCCTCCTCTCTGTCTTCCCCTCCTCTCTCCATTTCTCTCTGTCCTATCCAACAACGACAACAACAATAATAACTACAACAATAAAACAACAAGGGCAACAAAAGGGAATAAATAAAATAAATATTTAAAAAAATCAATGAGACTACATCAAATTGAAGAGCTTCTGCACAACAAAAGAAACCATCGCCCAAACAAAGAGAACCCACACAGAATGGGAGAAGATCTTCACATGTCATACATCAGACAAGAGACTAATAACTAAAATATATAAAGAGCTAAACAAACTTAGCAACAACAACAACAAAATGACCCCATCTAAAAATAGGCAGAGGATATGAACAGAATTACTATAGAAGAGAGCCAAAAGGTCAACAAACATGAAAAACTGCTCCAGGTCACTGACTGTCAGAGAAATGCAAATAAAGACAACACTGAGATAACCACCTCACCCATGTGAGAATGTCATATTTCAAAAATGACAGCAGCAACAAATGCTGGAGACGTTGTGGGATCAAAGGAACCCATCCGCACTACTGGTGGGAATGTAAATTGGTCCAAACCCTATGGAGAACTCTCACAAGGCTAGAAATAGACCTCCCATATGACCTAGTAATTCCTCTCCTAGGGATATATCCTAAGGACTCCATAACACCCAATAAAAAAGATACGTGTACACCTATATTCATAGCATCACAATTCGTAATAGCTAAAACCTGGAAGCAAACCAGGTGCCCAACAACAGATGAATGGCTGAGAAAGCTGTGGCATATTTACACAATGGAAATACTATGCAGCTATTAAGAACAATGAACCTACCTTCTCTGATCCATCTTGGATGGAGCTAGAATGAATTATGTTAAGTGAGCTAAGTCAGAAAGACAAAGACAAGTATGGAATGATCCCACTCATAAACAGAAGTTGAGAAAGAAGAACAGAAAGGGAAACTCAAAGCAGAATCTGACTGAATTTGGAGTAGGGCATCAAAGTAAAGATCTCTGGGTGGAGGGTGAGGGTGGATGTTCTGCTTCACGGTGGGGGTGGGGGGAGGATGGGACACAGACCTTTGGTGGTGGGAATAGTGTTAATATACATTCCTATTAATGTAGTCTCATAAATCACTAATTAATATGAGGGTAAAAATGAATCGAATGTCTCAAACTTTTTGATGCATAGACCATAGCTCTGAGTATATGTTCCTTCAATCACAGCACTTAAAACTTCAAATTGGTAATCAGATTAAATTTTAACAGTGGGCTCAAATTGTTAATACATTTCTAATAATGACATATTCTCTGAAATACTAAATCTTATAAAAGCTTACACCAGGGAGAACAGAAACAACTGGTGGTGTTCCTTTATAAGATATAGCTATATGTAAATAGTGTCTACTTAGACTTAGATACCCTCCTCACCTACCTCCTATTACATGTCCCCCACTCACTCCAAAGCTAACCTTATCAAAGTAAGGACTACAAAAGCTGAATAAGGGCAAGAGACTCGCATACTTTAACGATGATTCCTTAGTCACTATCAGATCACCCCATCAGCTGGGGCCCTAGTCAGGGAGTCCTGAGATTCCCAAACAGACCTAGACCTCAAATAGATCCCTCTCTCCATTGTTACTGGCCATCTGTATCAGGAATAACACAATAGACCCTTTGTTGGGCCCCCATAGGGCCTTGCCCTCAACTTAGAGCAACAACAGTAGAGAATGTCCCATCCTCCAAAGGGAGGCAGGACAACATACTCTACGTTCCACCTGAGTAAGATGGGTCCTGAAATTTGGGCAGCTTGGAACATTCCTACTCATGAACACAGAATGTGAGCTCAGATCTAGAGGGATGCAGAGGTCACATAGGCTCCTAAGTTGAATACGGACCCCAGATCAGATCAAAACGATGGGATTTACAGTCAACAATATTTATACACCACTCCCATATTTGGGAGCTACTCTCTTCCCTGACCCAGCTTTCTGGTCTTTTTTCCAGCCATGACATCACCTCCCTAGACAATAAATTGGATCCACCTGCATATCAGATGTCAGGCTCAGGAAAAAAAGAAAAAGAAAAAAAACTAGTATAGTCATGGGCTCTTTGCAATATAACTAAAATAGGACTACTAACTATCTACAAAACAGAGACCCCCCCACACACACTCTTCACCTGCAATATTCTAGCCTTTAGGTTCATGATTAGTCAACAATTTGTTTGGCTTTATGTTAACTCTTTTGTCAGCCACCAGGCTCCAGATGCTAACATGATGACAACCAGACTTCCCTGGGCAGATGACCCCACCAATATGTCCTGGAGCCCCAATTCCCCATAACTCTGCCCCACTAGGGAACGAGAAAGGCTGGGAGTATGGATCGACCTGCTAACACCCATGTTCAGCAGGGAAGCAATTACAGAAGCCAGACCTTCCACCTTCTGTACCCCATAATGACCCTAGGTCCATACTCCCAGAGGGATAAAGAACAGGAAAGCTATCAGGGGAGGAGTATGGGATACAGAGTTCTGGTGGTGGGAACTATGTGGAGTTGTACCCCTCTTATCTTGTGTTTTTTGTCAGTGTTTCCTTTTTATAAATAAAAATTTAAAAAATAAAATAAAAATCATTCTCTGGCTATATATTTTTATTTTGATAAATTCATACTAGTTGCTAAAAAAAAGTCAGTATTGTTATTTTCTAAGGTAATCACAATTATGCTATACACAATTATAATTTGCTTTTGTCACTAACTCCTAAAGGAAAAACTTATTTCCTTAAAGCAGAGGAAGGGAAGGGAGGCTGATAAGGGAAAGGGGAGGGCACGTTAGGGTCCTGGTACATAGTGGTGGAAAGGACCTAAGCTGGTGCTAAGAATGTTCCACAGACATGTATCATGAGGATATGAGAAAATGCTCCCATATGTCAGCACCTCATCTGTATCCCATTAATCCTCCCCGCAATAAAGTTTTTAAAAAGAAAAAAATTCATGGGATGATCTCACTCTCAGGCAGAAGTTGAAAAACAAGACCAGAAGAGAAAACACAAGTAGAACCTGAACTGGAATTGGTGTATTGCACCAAAATAAAAGACTCTGGTGTGTGTGTGTGTGTGTGTGTGTGTGTGTGTGCGTGTGTGTGTGTACACAGGTCCAAGAAGGATGACAGAGGACCTAGTGGGGGTTGTATTGTTATATGGAAAACTGGGAAATGTTATGCATGTACAAACTATTGTATTTACTGTCAAATGTAAAACATTAATTTCCCAATAAAGAAATATATACATATATAATATATATTTTACAATAAAAAATTCCTGAGTGGGGGATGATATTTGTACTTTACCTTCTTTTACTACCTGAAAATCATATGTAGAATTTGAAATTAGACCTGGCTCTGAATTGCCTTTTAAAAATTTATTTATTAACAAAGCACTGCTCAACTCTGGTTTATGGTAGTGCTAGAGATTGAACCTGGGACCTTTGATACTTAAGGAATAAAGTATTTTTTTATAATCACTATGCTATATCCCCCAACCCTGAATTGTATCTTTTAGTGACATTCCCTAAATTCACTGACTTGCTTATTACAATAAACCCCTCCTCAGTTCAAGCCTTTTCTCTTAAGCCTCAGTGTACACCTTGTATAGAACCCTTCCTTGACTGACATAGGCTAAACTTACAGAAGTTTTATGTTGTAGTTCAAGGGTTACAGGCAGAGTCCCTTTTAGTTGCAATTTTTAAATACCCTTAGAATATAGAATTTGGTAAAATGAAATGATACTACTATCCTGAAGGTGTTATTTTTTAAATAATTTTCATTTATAGAAAGGAAACACTAGGGAGTCAGGCAGTAAGGCATCAGGTTAAGCGCAGGTGGCACAAAGGACCGGCTTAAGGATCCTGGTTCGAGTCCCCAGCTCCTGCAGGGGAGTCATTTCACAAGAGGTAAAGCCGGTCTGCAGGTGTCTGTCTTTCTCTCCCCCTCTTTGTCTTCCCCTCCTCTCTCCATTTCTCTATGTCCTATGCAACAACGATGACATCAATAACAACAACAATAACTACAACAATAAAACAACAAGGGCAACAAAAGGGAGTAAATAAATAAATATTTTTTAAAAAGAAACATTAACAAAAACAATAGGATTAGAGGGGTACAACTCCACACAATTCCCACCACCAGAGCTCCGTATCTCATCCCCTCCCGATAGCTTTCCTATCCTTTATCCCTCTGGGAGCATGGACCAAGGGACATTATGGGGGTGCAGAAGGTGGAAGGTCTGGCTTCTGTAACTGCTTCCCTGCTGAACATGGGCACTGAAAGGTCGATCCATACTTCCATCCTGTCTCTCTCTTTCCCAGTGAGGCGGGGCTCTAGGGAAGTGGGGCTCCAGGACACATTGGTGGGGTCATCTGCCCAGGGAAGTCCAGTTGGCATCATGGTAGTATGAAGGTGTCATTGTAACATTATTGGTAATTAGGTAAGAGATAATAGGACAGATTATAAGCACTAAATTCTTTTTTTTTTTGCCTCCAAGGTTACTGCTGGGGCTCGGTGCCTGCACCACGAATCCACTGCTCCTGGAGGCCATTTTTTCCCTTTTATTGCCCTGCTTGTTTTTTTTTTTTTAATCGTTATTGTGGTAATTATTACCACTGTTATTGATGTTGTTGTTGAATAGGACAGAGAGAAATCAAGAGAGAAGGGGAAGATAGGGGGAGAGAAAGACAGACACCTGCAGACCTGCTTCACCGCTTGTGAAATGACTCCCCTGCAGGTGGGGAACTGAGGGCTCGAACTGGGATCCTTACACCGGTTCTTGCACTTTGCGCAACATGTGTTTAACCCACTGCGCTGCCGCCTGAACCCAAGCACTAAATTCTTATTGTCAGTACTGGTCCTTAGTTTAATGACAGAAACAACCCATTTATATCTTAGAAGGAAGAAATCATGTCATTTTTTGATTATCCATAAAAGTAAGCTTAAAGGGGGAGATGGATGTGTGAGTTGGTAGAGTACATGCTTTGTGAACCTGAGGCCCAAGGCTTGGTCACTGTCACTGCATATGGCCAGAGAATTACTCTAGTTTCTCCCTTTCTCTCACTCTCTCTTTTTCCTTCTCTCTCCTTAAATTATCAGTCCAAAAATAAACAAGCAAATAAATAAATAAATACTTTTTAAAACAGTAAGCTCAATTCATCAGCAGTATCAATTTTAAATACAAAGAAGAATAAATAAACATCTATTTTGGAATTATACCAGGGTAAAGCTATTTCTAGGGGCAACTCCAAAGAAATGGCATATGCAGAAGAATGCTCTTAATTATCTTTCTCTTTCTAAAGAAAAAGCCTTTTCTTCCTGCATTAAGAAAGCTATTGTCAAAGACTCAGAGAACAGTGACTAATACTCAAACCTGTTATCATTACCCCCTATAATTAACAATGAATCAAGAAATATATGCCCAATTTCATAGCTCCAAGAGTCGGTAAAGAAAAAAGCTAAGGAGAGCTATGCTAAACTACCGCTCCCCGTGTCAGCAATAACGCTACTTCTCTTTAGTATTCTTATAGTTACTTTTCACTTAGCTACCCAGTTTTTTTTTTTATTTATACCATGGTCTTTATTCACTTCACCCATTTTCTTGTCTCTAAAAAGTGTTTTAGAAATGGCTTACTGATTAAGTACAATACTTCGAACAAGTTATCAATGATAAACAACAAGGAAGAATAATAAAAAGCAAGCATTAATCTATTTGAATGTAACATAATAAAACACTACCACAACAAAATACCACAAACTGGATAGCTTATAAATAATACATATTTATGTCTCACATTTCTGGAGGCTATAAGTTCAAGTTGTATGGTAGGTCCATTTCAAAATTCTCTGAAGTCTCCATAATGTTTTCCACAATGGCTGTGCCCATGTACATTCCAGTAGTGTAGATGTGTTCTCTTTTTTCTACATCCTTGCCAGAACTTCTTGCTCCTGTCCTTTTAATGTATGACATTCTCACAAATGGAAGCTGGCATATCACTGTTGTCATGAAGTACATTTCTTTTTATTTTATTTCATTTCTTTATTGGGAAATTAATGTTTTACAATTGACAGTAAATACAATAGTCTGTACATGCATAATATTTACCAGTTTTCCATATAACAATACGACCCTCACTAGGTCCTCTGTCATCCTTTTTGAACCTGTACTCTCCCCCCCCCACCCCAGAGTCTTTTACTTTAGTGCAATACACCAATTCCAGTTCAAGTTCTACTTCTGTTTTCTTTTATGATCTTGTTTTTCAACTTCTGCCTGAGAGTGAGATCATCCCATATTCATCCTTCTGTTTCTGACTTATTTCACTTAACATGAATTTTTCAAGGTCCATCCAAGATCGGCTGGAAATGGTGAAGTCATCATTTTTTATAGCTGAGTAGTATTCCATTGTGTATATATACCACAACTTGTTCAGCCACATATCTGTTGTTGGGACACCTGGGTTGCTTCCAGGTTTTGGCTATTACAAATTGTGCTGCTAAGAACATATGTGTACACAGATCTTTTTGGATGGTGTGTTGGGTTCCTTAGGATCTATCCCCAGGAGAGGAATTGCAGGCTTATAGGGTAGGTCCATTTCTAGCCTTCTGAGAGTTCTCCAGACTGTTCTCCACAGAGGTTGGACCAATTGACATTCCCACCAGCAGTGCAGAAGGGTTCCTTTGACCCCACACCTTCTCCAGCATTTGTTGCTGCTACCTTTTCTGATGTATGGCATTCTCACAGGAGTGAAGTGGTATCTCACTGTTGTCTTTATTTGCATTTCTCTGACAATCAGAGACTTGGAGCATTTTTTCATGTGTTTCTCAACCTTGTGGATCTCTTATGTGGTGAATATTCTGTCCGTGTCCTCTCCCCATTTATGGATGGTTTTTTTTGTTTTCTTGTGCGGTTGAGTTGGGCAAGCTCTTTATATATTCTGCTTATTAGCCTCTTGTCTGATGTATGGCATGTAAAGATCTTCTCCCATTCTGTGAGGGGTCTCTTGGTTTGGGTAGTGGTTTCTTTTACTGTGCAGAAGCTTTTTAATTTGATGTAGTCCCACAGGTTTATGCTTGCCTTAGTCTTCTTGGCAGAGATAATCCAGTGGTTCTTCTTCTTCTAGCGTTTGCCCTTCTTCCATAGCCAGTCAACAGTGTCAGGTTGAGCCTGATGTAAAGTTTCGAGACCTCCTTTGAATCTGGAGAGGTGGCAATCGTTGACTATGTGGGTCATAGTCTGTCTGTAGCCGCAGGGACAGTTCGGGTCGTCTCTGGCTCCCCAGTGATGGAACATAGCGGTGCACCGGCCATGGCCTGTTCGATAGCGATTGAGGAGGGCCCAATCATAACGTGCTAGGTCAAAGCCGGGTTGACGCTTGCAGGGGTCTATGATGAGGTGTTTGTTCTTTACCTCAGCTGACTGCCAACTCTGTTTCCAAGAGACTGGAACAGAGAAGTTCGGTGTAGGCATAGGGGACCAGATTGGGTGACGAGACGTCAAGCATTGGACAGGGTGGGCGAAGACATCCGCGTATATTGGCAGGTCCGGTCGAGCGTAGACGTGGGAAATGAACTTAGATGATGCCGCATCCCGACGAATATCTGGCGGGCGATGTTGCTAAGAACTGGCAGCCATGGAACCGGGGTGGAACGGATGGTTCCAGAAATTATCCTCATGGAGGAATATAATTTGGAATCGACCAAGTGGACATGGGGGCTACGGAACCACACTGGGGCACAGTATTCTGCAGTGGAATAGCATAATGCCAGAGATGATGATCATAGTGTGGAAATGCTCGCGCCCCATGAGGAGCTGGCCAGTCTTGCAATGATGTTATTCCTTGCACCCACCTTTGCTTAAGTTTTTATGAGATGTTTGTGAAATGACAGAATGCGACCGAGAGTAACGCCAAGATAGACTGGCTGGGCTTCATGCCGGATACTCGTATCATCAAGCTGCACATTAAGCTCACGCGAGGTCGAGGCATGGTGTAGATGGAAAACAGATGATACCGTTTTTGCAGTGTTAGGGATTAGTCGCCATTTTTTACAGTAATCAGATATCAGAGACATATCTTTCGTGAGTGTTTCCTCAAGGATGTCAAACTTGGATGCCTGAGTTGCACAGCAGATGTCATCGGCGTAGATGAACTTCCTTGAAGAAGTTTCTGGAAGGTCATTGATGTAAATATTAAATAGCATAGGAACCAGAATAGAGCCCTGGGGGAGGCCACTTGAGACACTTGAGTCTCCAGTGGTTATGCAAAGAGACTCTCATAGCCCCATCGCTAGGCCAGGTATAGATTTTCTCCTGAGTTTCCTCGTTAGTTCTCTGTCCCCTGGTGTCAGCACAGGACCTTGCTCCCGCTGCTCTAGATTCTGAGGGCAGTAGCAGTGGAGTTGCATTTGGTGAGTCGTAGGGGAGTCCTCTCCTCCCTTCAGCCATCTTTTTGTTGGTGAAACAGACTGGAGGTGGTGTCTTAACTGGTAAACTGCCGGACTGTTACCAGCCACTTAATCTCTGCCTAGGCTCCTCTCTGTCCACGAGCCACTGATTTGGTGGGTTCCTTAAGTCATTCTAGTCCTGTCTCGTTGCGGTCCCAGCTGGTCTCCTTTGGTATTCCTAGTTAACCAGGGAGAGGAGAGAAACACAGCTGCTACTGCTCCGTAGCTCCGCCTCCAGAAGTTGATGTATATTTCTTATATAGTCAGTGAGACTGAGCATTTTTCATATGTCTGTTGGCTATCTCAATATCTTCTTTGATGAAAAACCTGTTCAGATTCTCTGCTGTTTTTTAATGGGGTTGTCTTTTTGAGTTTTATAAGCTCTGTGTATAATGCACATAGATATAGACATATATAACTATATATTTACTAGTCTTTTGTCTGGTTTATGGCTAACAAATACCTTCTCCCATTCAGTAATATCTTTTGTTTGGCTGATAGTTCCTTTTGCTGTGGAGAAGTTTTTCAGTTTGATGTAGTACTGTGATTAATTTTCTGTTTTCATTTTCCTTGCTGTTGAATTCAAATCTCCAAAGAAGACATCGTGAAGTGTTCTGCCAATGGTTTTGTTTTGTTTTTCTATGTATTTTATGGTTCCCAGTCTAACATTCAAGTCTTTGATCATTTTCAGTTGACTTCTGAGCATGGTGATGTGTGGTGGTTTTGTTTTATTCTCCTTCTTATTTTTAATTCTTCTTATGTCACCAATTACCCCAAAAATATTCATTTTAAAAGATTTTTCTTTCCTCACTTGATGTTCTCAGTCCTCAAAGTCAAAATTTATCTGTTCATGTGTGTGTGACTCTACTCGTCTGATTTTTAAGCGTACTCTGAGCAAATTAAACAAAACTTAGTTAATAGCACTGCTGTATTATGGGATGAGGTGAGTTCATGTACTTCCTATGCTTTCATTTTTTTATGTAGCTTCAACTTTGTAGATTGCTTTTTAATTATTATTCATTTAATACTATTTTATAAAACTACAAGAATTCAAATTTATAGTTTTACATATGTGTAAGTACAACTCAGTTTACCTACTACTAAAGTTCCTATTCCCTTAGATGGAATTTACCACCCACTTTGGGCTGTATTCTCAGGCAACCAGACTCCAGGAGGACCCAGGCCTGGTGCACCAGGGGCTGCTATCACACCATCCATGGGCTAGTATTTAGCCTTAGCCTATTTCCCCATTCTTTCTTCTAATAACCACCATAATTTAAAAAAATTATTGGGGGACCAATGGTTTACAGTCAACAGTAAATACAATTGTTGGTACATGTGTAAAATTTCCCAGTTTTCTGCAAAACACTCTAATCCCCTGTCTAGTCCTCCTCCACCATCACGTAGCAGGATCTGAAAGCCCCCACCCCCACCTCCAGAATCCTTTACTTTGCTGCAATACACCAAATCCAGTCCAAGTTTAGCTTTGTGTTTCCTTGTCTGTTCTTATTTCTTACTTCCTGTTTATCAGTGAGATCATCCCATATTCTTCCTTCTCTTTCTGGCTTACCTTACTTAACATTATTCCTTTAAGCTCCATCCAAGATGAAATGAAGAATGTGAATTCACCATATTTTTAGTAGCTTTCTAGTGTTCTGATGTATAATTTACTCAGCCACTCATCTGTTATTGAACATCTGGGCTGCTACTAGGTTTATCAGTGTTTATCAGTTATTGGGCTATTACGAATTATGCTGCTATGAACATAGTTATACACAGACCATTTTGGATGAGTGTGTTTGATTCCTTAGGATATGTCCCCAGGAGAGGAATTGCAGGGTCATAGGACAGGTCCATTTCTAGCCTCTGAGAGTTCTCCAGACTGATCTCCAAAGAGAAATTGTTTACTATTTTTAAAATACTTTTATCAGTGCTTGATTATAATTTATCAGATTCCAAAGGTAGGGAGTCAGGCGATAGCACAGTGGGTTAAGCGCACATGGCGTGAAGCGCAAGGACTGGCTTAAGGATCCCAGTTCAAGCCCACAGTTCCCCACCTGCAGGGGAGTCCCTTCACAGGTGGCGAAGCAGGTCTACAGGTGTCTTTCTCTCCCCCTCTGCCTTCCCCTCTTTCTTCATTTCTCTGCCCTATCTAACAACAATGACATCAATAACAACTGAAACAACAATAAAAAACAAGGGCAACTAAAGGAAAAATAAATATTTTTTTAAAAAAATATTCCAAAGGTAGAGTTTCATGCCCATATATGCAGGGTTACTAATTTCTGTGAGTCCACTTCCTTTAGTTATCCCTGTTTCTTTATTCACTCCTAAACTTACTTCACCTCCAGTTCCATCCATTTTATCCCAAATGATACAGTAGCATTGAAAACTGGAGTAGAACTCCATGGAATGGAATCTATATCCCACAGGTTCTTCATTCAGTCATGTGTTTATAGGTGCCTAGGGTGATTCCATATTTTGATTACTGTGAAAAGTGCAGTTATGAACACAGGGCTTCATACAATCTTTTGAACTACTGTTTTCAAACCTCAGGATGTATGCCTAGGAATAATATCTTTGGACCATAGGGTATTTCCATTTTCACTTAAGGAACCCCCACACTTTTCCATAGGGATGCACCAGTTTGTACTCCCTCAAACAGTGTACCAGAGTTCCTTTTGTCATCCCACATCATTGCCTATATATTGGTTCCAATCTTTTTTTGTGTAGGCCATTCTCACAGGTATGAGGTAGCATCTCATTGTGATTTTGATTTACAAATCTCTAATAATGACAGTATTGTAAAATGCTTTTTCTGTTTTTTTTTTAATGTGAGCTATCTGTATGTCGTCTTTGCAGAAGTGTCTACTAAGATGCGTTGTCTAATTTCTTAATAGATTACTTTGCTGTTTTTGAGTTGTATGATTTCCTTATGTATTTTTACATCCGTCCCTTCTCAGATGTGTGCTGTGCAAATATATTCTCCCTTTTACCCTGTGGAAGTTTCTTCAATGTATAAAAGCCTTTTATGTTGATGCA
Organism: Erinaceus europaeus; assembly: GCF_950295315.1. NCBI lineage: Eukaryota > Metazoa > Chordata > Mammalia > Eulipotyphla > Erinaceidae > Erinaceus > Erinaceus europaeus. The sequence goes on from NC_080173.1 coordinate 96,099,115, forward strand.
ATCTATTTTTACTCTTTCTTAAATTTCCACTGACAATAAGGTAGATTCCCCAAATACATATTTTTAAAATTTTTATTTATTAACTTTTGGATAGAGACAGAAAGAAATTGAGATGGGAGGGGAGGCAGAGAGGGAGAGAGATAGAGAGACACCTGCAGCTCTACTTCACCACTTGTGAAGCTTTCCTCCTGCATGTGGGGACCAGGGGCTTGAACCTGGGCCCTCGCTTACTGTAGTGTGTGTGTAACTGGTGCAATATGCCACACCCAGTCCAAGTTTCACCTTATATCATCCCTTCTTGTCCTCTATTCTGAAGTTCCGTCTATAAATGAGATCATTTCATATTGGTCTTTCTCTTTCTGGCCTGTGTCACTCAGAATGATGCCTTCAAGTTCTGACCACAATATTATAAAGGAGGCAATCTCATCATTTTCTCCCCTCTCTCCTCTTCCCCCACTCTTTGATTTATTTTTATTTATTGAGGGGTTAATAGTTTACAGTATAGTATTTCTTTCCTCATCACTCATCATTTTTCACAGCAATATATAATGCTCCATTGTGTATATGTACCACAACTTTCTTTTGTTTTAGAATGTGATTTTTAAAATTTATTTTACTTTTTATTAGTGACTAAATATTGACTTACACAATTACAAGATAACAGGGGTATAATTTTACATCTTTCCCACCACCAGAGTTCCGTGCCCTCACTCCCTCACTGGAAACTGCACTAGTTTCCCCAAGATCACAGATATGGGTTGACTATTATTTCTCTACCTATTTATATTTTTATACATTTGCCCATTTTTTCTATGGTCCTGTCTTCTCTTCCTTTCTAAGTCACACCTTGCCGGGCTGGACTAGCTTCACGGGCGGAAGAGAGAGAGACGACCAGGGACTCACGGCTGAGTGGTACGCAGTTCAGTCTTTATTCATGTGGAAGGCAGCGCAATCTAAGCTCTCTCTAATCACAATCCTGTTCTTATATATCCTGAGGTGGAAGACTCAGGTCCAAAGAGGATGCACGTAGGATAGGGGGTGGGGAGAAGGAAAAAGCTCGGGAACCAGTGAGGATTAAACCAATGCCCTGGAGGCAGGGTGGTGCTTATTAAGCAGGATTAGAGACAGAGGCTTTAAGCAGGGGGGAGCTGGCTTACTGCCCAACAACACCTACCACTTCTGACTGTCCTTTTCACCCCCTAATATCCCCCCTTTTTTTCCCTCTTCTCTATCCAGGTCCTGATGGAATTGGAGTTCAGAGTCTTCTAGTCATTGTCCCCTAACACTTACCCCTCTGGGAGTATGGACCAAAATTCTTTATGGGGTGCAGGTGGGAATTCTGGCTTCTGAAACTGCTTCTCTACTGGATATGGGCGTTGGCGGGTTGATCCATACCCCGAGCCTGTTTCTATCTTTCCCTAGTGGTACCACAACTTTCTTATCCACTCAGCTGTTTTGGGCATCTGGGTTGCTTCCAAGTTTGGGCTATAACAAACTGCTATGATAAACACTGGTGTGCATAGGTCTTCTCAAATAGTTGTTTTTGTTTTGCCTGGGCAAATCCCTAAGAAAAGGATTGCTGGATCCTAAGGTAGGTCCGTGTCTAGCTTTCTGACAAACCTCCAGACTGTTTTGCATAGGGATGGACCAAGTTACATTTCTGCCAGCACTGTAGGAGAGAACCTTTTCCCCCACAGCCTCTTCAACAGCTGGCGTTTCTGTCTTTTCTAGTATATGATATTCTCACAGGTATAAAGTAGCATCTTATTGTTGTTGTATTTATTTGCACTTCACTGATCATCAATGACTCTGAGGAGAAAATTCTGTCCATATCTGCCTCCCATTTTCAATGGAGTTGTTCATCTTTTTGTTGAGCTCGGTGAGTTCTTTGTGTTTTCTGATTATCAGTCCACTGGCCAACGTGGGAGAAAATCTTTATGTGAAAAACCCTTTTAACACCACTTTTACTGTATCTTCTTGGATCTGCTAAGTCTTCCTCGTTTTTATTATTTTCCACATGCTTTATATTTCTTTTTCATTTTAGTCACTGACCCAAATACTACTCAATAACATGTTGTTCAGCCTCCATGTCTTTTAGCTTGCCCTCATTTTCTTGTTGTGACTGAGAAATAGCCTCACAGCACAGTGATAAGAACTTTTTTCATTATTTTAAGATTCATGTATTTACTAATGTTGGACATGGAGTAATTTTCCTTGTCTTTAACTTTTTATTATAAGTTTATCTTAATTTTCTATCTTACTTTATTCATGTTTTGGATAGAGACAGAGAGAATATGAAAGAGAAGGGGGAGATAGAAAAGGAGAGAGAGACACACCTGCAGCCCTGCTTTATTGCTGGTCAAACATCCCCCCTGTAGGTGGGGACTGGGGGCTTAAATCCTTTTCCATTTCAACATGGTCTCATGACCAGGTGAGACCCCCACCCAGCCCCAAACTCTCTCCCTCCCTTCTCCCTCTCCCACTCTCTTCCTTTTTCACCCCTCTCTTTTTGCCACCAGGATTATCACTGGGGCTTAGTGCCTATATAATGAATCTACCACTCCTGGTTGTCATCCCCCACCCCACTTTTATTTGATAGGAAAGAGAGAGAAGTTGAGAGGGGAAGGGGGATAGATGAGAGAGAAAGAGATAACCACAGTACTGCTTCACTGCTCATGAAGCTTTCTCCCTGCAAGTAGAAACAGAGGGTTCAAACCTGGGTCTTTGTACATGGTAGCATGTGCGTTCAACTGGTGTGCCACCACCCAGCCCCCTTTTATGTTTATTTTCCTTCTCTTTCTTTTACCAATGCCGCTATTCTCAGGTGGGTTTCTGAGAATGAACATGCAGAGTTTATAATGTGAGTCAAACATGCCTCAACAGTTTCAGAGTTACCTATTGTTACCTAAGAGTTACCTATTGTTTCCTTCTAAGGGCAGACTTGCAGAATTGTCACACACAAGACAGAGAACAATTTTCTAAATGAATCCAACATGCCTTACAGATAATTTACCTGATGAGTTCCAATGACCATATAACAGTCATTAATAACATCAAGCTGGTTTGCGCTCCCAGCTCACAATCAGAATATCTGGTGGGATACATTGGAGGCCAATAAAGAGCCTTTGCAACATCAACCATGGTTACTATAACCGTTTTGATTTTGTTTCCTTTGCATTCAACTTTGGCAGTCAAATGGAGTATTTTGTAGTGGTAGAATTGGTCTGACAAACTGTGGTTGACATTGACAGATATTTTGGCTTATTAGTGATTTTCATCAATAAGATGAGATCTTTGATTACAGCCTTTTGATATAATCTGTCTGGAGAAGAAGGGGAAGAAGGGATAGCATTAATGACTGCAAGAGTTCTCATGTCTCTGACACAATTTTTTAAACTTTTTTTTCACTTATTTACTAAGTAGAGGCAGCCAGAAATTCAGAGGGAAGAGGGATATAGAGAGGAAAAGAGAAAGACACCTACAGCATTACTTAACCACTCGCAAAGCTTCTCCCCTGTAAGTGGGGACAGGGGCTGGAACCTGGGTTCTTGTGCATTGTAACATGAGCATTCAACCAACTGCACCACCACGGGCCCCTCTGACATCATTTTTTAAAATGTGTTTTTACTCTTAATTTTGTTTTGTCATTACCATGAGTGTTATAACTAACTTACTAAATTTAAAACATGCTTTTAAAAGCAAGTCTTATCTCACTGCCATTTGACTGAATACTTCGATCCATTTCTTCTTCCATTTCCATATTTCACTGCTTTCCCCTAATGCTGTTGTATGTTTCTGGTTCTGGTTTATGCTGTCACCTTGCATAAGGCTTGCTCCTTTCCTTGTGAAGTTCATTTCAATAGCTCTCGTAAGGAAAGTCTGATAGAACTAGCTTCACTATTTTTATGTCTGAAAAAGTCATTATTTTATCATATTTGAAAGATAATTTTTCAGGATAAACTTATCATGACTGGCAGTTCTTATCTTTAAGCACCCTGAATATGTCATGCTAATCTCTTCGGATTTCTAGGGCTTCTGTACTAAAGTTTCATGAGAGCCAGGTATGTTTTCTGCACCTAACACTACAGTTTTGTGCCCTTGCCCTCCCTCTGGCTCTTCGCCCTCTTTCCCAGGACAACTATCACAGTTTTCACAAAATCTTAGTGATGGTTTGACTAGCTTCTTTTTTCTTTTTAAAAAATTAATATGCGACAGTTTTTTATATTGCACATATGAATAAAACCATCTTGTAGTTGTCCTTCAGAGGAATGCAGGTCATTTGGGAATGGGTATAAACTATAACAATAAGAATCCATGAACAACTATGTGCCATCCTGACTTCCCTGGACAGAAGATCTCACCAATGTGTCCTGGAACCACACCTCTCCAGAGTCCTACCCCACTAGGGAAAGACAGAGACAGGCTGAGGGTATGGACTGACCTGCCAACATCCACATCTAGCAGAGAAGCAATTACAGGAGCCAGACCTTCCACTTTCTGTACCCCATAAAATGACCCTGGGTCCATGCTCCCAGAGGGATAAAGAATAGGGAAGCTTCCAATAGAGGGAATGGGACACAGAACTCTGATCTTGTGAGATGTGATATTGTACCTGTTATCTTACAATCTTGTTAACCATAATTAAATCACTTATAAAAAATTTAAAAGAACACAAACATCAAATTAAAGAACCTCAAGGTATCATATATGATAAGAAGGATGAGAAAAAGACAAACAGAAAAGATAAAAGAAAGATTTAAGTACTACAGAGAAAATTATTATCAGTTAAGACCTGGAAAAAAAGTCTGTATTTAAGTGTGCTATATACATATGATTTAAACATATTGCATATAAATACATCCAGGAGTGTTCTCAAACTATTTTTTGCCTCACTGTTCTTTGCTTGAACAGCTTTTATCCATGTCTTCCTCTCCTTTCATGCTTTAAAGGTGTCACGTATTTCTATGACTTGCGTTTCTGTGCCCGCTTCACTGTGTGTTGTCACCTTGTGAGTGTTAACTGTCCCTCGTTTCTTTCTCCGGCGCTCCTTTCAATAGCGCTTAGAAGGCCGGACTGGCACTGGCAAACTCCTTTAGTTTTTCTACGTCTGGTACCATTCTGATTGCTCCTTCAGATCCGGATGATAGTCTTGCAGGGTTAAAGACTGGCGTGGCCTTCATATCATGCAAGTTTGCTTTCAAGTTCTCCATTCTCCTCTCAAGTAACTCTTTGACGTCACGGAATTCTTTATTCATTTCTCACTATTAAGTTGAGAGCTTTAAGTTTCCTGACAATGTAGTTCCTAAAGTCTTTCTCTTCTGAATATGCATCATTAATGCCTGGTCATCTTGATGTCCCATTGTTGGGGGTCTTCCTAGTTTTACCCATCTCTTTGGTTCTGTTGTTGGCCAGCAGGCAGCACGGGGTTCTGCTCTGTATGTGAGCTGAAGAAATGACATAGTATTATGGTGCTTGATAGCCCTTAAACAGATCACTAGTGTAGGGGGGGAGGTGTGGGAGGACTTGCAGACCTTCTCTTTACAAACTGATTCCTGAAAGTGGAAACTTTGCTGTGATCTCCAAGTTACTCTTCTCACCTGTAGGGCAGTCTAATCCCATTCGCCAGCGTCTCTGTGGCAGCTGGGACACTTTTTTTATATTTATTTGTTTTCCCTTTTTTGTTGCCGTTTTTTATTGTTGTTGTAGTTATTATTGTTGTTACTGATGTCATAGTTGTTGGATAGGACAGAGAGAAATGGAGAGAGGAGGGGAAGACAGAAAGGGAGAGAGAGAAAGACAGACACCTGCAGACCTGCTTCGCCTCCTGTGAAGTGACTTTCCTGCAAGTGGGGAGCCGGGGGCTTGAACCGGGATTTTTACACTAGTCCTTGTGCTTGGTGCCAGGTGCACTTAAACCCACTGTGCTACCGGGATACTTTTTTTTTTACTTGTTTCACTGACTTCCAGCTGCCACAGGGTAGTGTTCCATTCCCTGGTTCCCCAACAGCCCCTAGGGTTTACTCAAGAGCCTGCAGCTTCTATGGCTCTAAACAGCAGTCCACGCTTCTTTTGTTAAGCTACTTGGTTCCTTAGCAGTTGCATGGGCCTTTTACATCTGCCCCAGGGATTTAAAGCAACTGCAAATACGGCGCCTGCCAGCAATACACTGCTATGTTTCTGCCCGAGTCTTCTTCCTTTCCTGCTCCTATTGTCCATACACAATTACCAACCTTCAGATAGTGATGTTCCTTTCTTTACCAGAAACTTCAGTTGTTCTCCCATGAAATTCATTGATTTATTTTTGTATTATTTGTTTTGTGAGGGAAAGCCCACTTTCCATGACTAGGTCACCATAGCTCCACCCCAGAAGTCCCCTTCTATAAATATATTTTTTCTTTATTGCAGAGATTAATGGTTTACAGTTGACAAAATACAGTAGTTGGCACATGCATAACATTTCAATTCTTTTTTAAAAATATTTTTATTTCATTATTTATTGAACAGAGGCAGAGAAATTGAGAGGGGAGGAGGAGATGGAGATGGAGAGAGACAGATACCTGCAGTTCTGCTTCACTGCTTGTGAAGCTTCTCCCTGCAGGTGGGGACTGGGGGCTTGAACCTGGGTCCTTGCACATTGTAACATGTGCACTCAGCCACGTGCACCAGTGCCCACCCCCCAAAAGTCCCCTTCTAATCTTGATATTCTCTCCTCTGCCTCACTGAGTCTACATCAGGGACGGGAAATGTTTTTCTATTCAAGAATCACTTTGATATTTACAACACCATTTATGGATCATACAAACTTATCAATTTAAAAATTAACACTTAATGTTGCTATGAAAAAAGCTCCTAGATTTATTGAACTTCAGAGTCCTGCTTGCAAATATCTTGGTAGGGCCAGACCACTGGATTTCACAGGCCACACAGAGAATGCCAGATGTGCTCAACATAGTGAAGTCTCAAATTCCCAACTGGGTCACGTGCAGCTTTCTTTCTTTCTCCCTTCCTTTCTTTTTTTCTCTTTCCTTTCTCGCCTCTCTCTCTCTCTCTTTCTCTCCCTCTCCCTCTCCCTCTCCCTCTCCCTCTCCTTCTTTTTTCCTTTCCTGATACAAAGGTGGTCAGTTCAGCACTTTGGCTCCCTTGAGAAATTCCTTGAGGTTTATAGAAAGCAGTTTCACCTTTGCCCCATCATTCTGGTACAGTGTGAACAATGGTGCTGCCATACAGCTTGAAAAATAGTGGCTAGGAAGTGCCTTAGTTTCATCCCTAAAATGACCTATCTCTCCCGTCTTCTACACTTTATCCATGTGTCCAACCATGTTCAGAGAAACAGGCTTCTTCCTGGCCATATAGACTGTGTTCTGGTGAGAGTTTCTGAAGGCACTGCATGTAGATGGAGTTTTCTTTATGATGCTGTCTTGATCCATCAACCTGGGCTATATATATCTCTACTCATTATGGGGACCTGGCATAGTGGTCTGTGCTGGACTGGGCCTAAGGAGTCTTAAGTGCCCAGGAAAGGCTATTGAACTGAGGTTGGGTCACTTGGGGAGCAGCCAAGGGCTAAAGTTTGCAAGTGTCCAATAGCCTTTAAGTTGTTCGTGTCTAAAATGAAGCTGTGACCCGTATGTTGGCAGTGCACACACTGAGTGGTAGGCAACAGGCACTGACAGACTCTGGATTAGCAGGTGAGCAAGGCAGAGAAATGGGGCTCCTTTGTTAGCTGGCTATGTTTGGGGAGGTTTTCAGAGTACTTGCTGACTATAACGGTGCGAATTGCTTGCTAACAATCAGACAGATACATTCTGGGAGGATCAGGTTTGTTTGTATTAGCACTTTTGATATGTTTCTGAATCCCCAGCTAAATCTGCTGCTAGTTAGAGGCCAGTTGGGCTCTTCTCCCAGAATCTGTTCCCAAAGTCTATTACTAAAGAAAATGAATTACAGTATCCACCAATTCTGTTTTCTTCAAGGCTGCAAACATTAGGAAGCTGTTGCTGCAGTTTCCTACTGGCTAACAGCATATAGTTCCTTGCCTCCCATTACAATGTCGTAAGTATACCATAGTAACAGTTTAGTCAAACTGTCCTTCTGCTCCCCAGAGTAAAGTTTCACTCTTAGAGCTCTCTCCCTACAACAGTTCATTTCAAGGAATAGGGTTTCTTTCTTAGGGAGGACTGTCTCTCTGTGTTCTCAACCGCCACCACCTGAATGCTAACCTTTTGTCCCCGGCTGTGGAAGCTTGCCTATCTGGGTTTCAGGTCTGTTTCCATGCAGACTGTCCCATACACTCTCACAGCTTTGCTGTTAATGCAAACGGAGGCAAACACGGGTTCTGCACCAAAGTAAAAACCCAGTGGTGAGGGGTAGACATGCAGCTTCCTGGGCCAGTGGGGGGTGGGAGTGGGCGGGAGGGATGGGTCACAGTCCTTTGGTGGTGGGAATGGTGTTTATGTACACTCCTAGCAAAATGTAGACATATAAATCAGTAGTTAATTAATATGAGAGGGGGAAAATCAATTGTATGTCTCAAAGTTTCTCAAAACACAAACTGAATCTTTTAAATACATAGGCTGTGTATTTGATATGCGGGCTCTCTCAAAAGCCTAGACCAAGTAGATTAGAAGCATCCAATAGAACAGCTATATACAAGATACTGGATACTGTACAGCAAACCATAACAAAAGGACTTTTCTAAGTTAACTCAATTAACAAATAATGTGATGATAACATTAACTATCGATTGTCTTTTTGAACCCTAAGACAGCAGGAACCTCACATCTCCACTATAGAGCCCCTATTTCCCCCAGTACTGGAACCCTTGGATAGGGTCCACTTTCCCGTATTCATTTCCCAATCCAAACCAAATAATATTGCATCCGCCGATCACAACCTAACCAACGCAACGATTGCCACCTCAACATGCTTCACCTCAGACTGTGTCCAGAGACTTCACGTGTGGAATGACAACCCTTCAGCTTCATTACTCGGGTGAGACCTTTCCTTTTATAGTACACTCTCATTTCATCTCAGGTAGTTCACTTTCTAACAAAGTCCCATAACCTAGATATACACCAGTTTCTGTGAGAGAGAGCTTATGTGCACACGTATCCATAAACTACTGCAAAATATATATCTGAAAGCAGAAGTACACTAGAGTTTGCAGTGAGTACCTCCCTAACACTTCCTGTCCACTATTCCAAGCTTGGGATCCATGATTGCTCAACAAATTGTTTGGCTTCGTATGTTAACTCTCTTTTCAATCACCAGGTTCCAGATGCCACCAGGATGCTGGCCAGGCTTCCCTGGATTGAAGACCCCACCAATGTGTCCTGGAGCTCAGCTTCCCCAGAGACACACCCTACTAGGGAAAGAGAGAGGCAGACTGGGAGTATGGACCGACCAGTCAACGCCCATGTTCAGCGGGGAAGCAGTTACAGAAGCCAGACCTTCTACCTTCTGCAACCCTCAACGACCCTGGGTTCATGCTCCCAGAGGGCTAGAGAATGGGAAAGCTATCATGGGAGAGGGTGGGTTATGGAGATTGGGAAAGCTATCATGGGAGAGGGTGGGTTATGGAGATTGGGTGGTGGGAATTGTGTGGAGTTGTACCCCTCCTACCTTATGTTTTTGTTCATTAATCCTTTCTTAAATAAAAAATTTAAAAAAAAAACACGGGTCCTCCGTCTTGAACCTTCTGATCATTCTGATATAATCATAACTCTGTAACTAACCTGTTAGCAAGAAATTTTGTTAATTTTCTCTCATCTGAAAATGTGTTGGTGTCTTTTTCCAGAAATATATTTTTCTGAATACACTGTTTTGGAGTAACACTAGTAATCTTCTTTCATAGCTGAAATTGTTTGGGGCAGTCCTTATCATCATAGATTCTGGTGAAAAAAATCTCCTGTTAAACTGTTGTGTCCCAAGGAACTGGAGGTGATTGTGGTTAGTGAAGTCAGAAAGAGAAGGACAACTATCAAATAATTTCACTCACATATGGAATGTAGAAAAGTGAAACACATGAGCCTGTAGATAAAATAAAATCAAAAAGCAACCAAACCGTCTAAGACTTTCTGAGAACTATGGTGGTTATCTCTGGAGAGGGAAGGCACAGAATTTTGGCAGTGGGTACAATGTGGAACTATAGTCCTTTAATCTTTTTATCTTGTAAACCACTACTAAATCAACAATGAAAAAAATAAAATTAAAACAAATTTAAATGTTTTAAAAAGCATAGGTGGAAGTCACAAAACTTCCAGATCAACTTATTCTGTAGTTGTGAAAACCAAAGTTCCATCTACCTTTTTTTCTGCCTCCAGGGTAATTGCTGGGACTCAGAACCTATACCCTACACTATGAATCCACTGCTCCTGGCAGACATTTTCCCCCTCTATTTTTATTTGATAAGACAGAGAAAAATTGAGAACGGATAAGGAGCTAGACAGGGAGAGGGAAAGACCTGCAGACCTGCTTTACTACTCGTGAAGTGTCCTGGCTGCAGGTGGGGAGAAGAGGGCTAGGACTTGGGTCCTTGTACAACCACCTACAGTCTTTGTAGGCAAAGATGCTGCTTTGCAACTTCTGGAAGGGTAGCACTCTAAATATTCCTCACCGATTTCATTAAGGAGAAACATCTTTTTAATACTGTGAAGGAAGGTCAGAGATCAGGGTTCACCTACCTACTGGCCTCACTATGGAGAGAAATACCATGTTACTGCAGGCAGAGAAAATAGTGTGTCTAAGTATACAGAACTTTAGCTATAGATTCCACTGCTGCATTTGCTGTAGGGGTAGGAAGGGGTGGAAACTTTCACTGTGATGTCCTCCTAGGAAATAGGCAGGAATAGTTAGTTAACTGTGTCTCCCTTATAGGGCCATCCTCTGGTTAGAGGTAACAGGTATTCTTGGAGTTGTTTTTTTGTCTTTATCCACTAGCATTTCCCAGTTGCGGCTACTCCAGAGTCCAGGCCAAGACAAATGGGAGGCAAGAAAGTAACAACCAGGAAATCCACGGAGTCCACACATATATAGATAGGCCATTACTTAAGCTACTTCTTTTCCCTTGCAGAAATTCTGGGTCTATTTATGAGTTTTGTACAGGGTTTTGCTTTTAGTAGAAAAGACAAAATAGAATATACTTATTCCTTCTTATCCAGAACCCAAATCTTGTGCCTTTAGTCTGAAATTTGTATATCCAAGCACTCTGCTGAGTTTCCAGAAGATATGAACTGGGTTGTTTTATTAATACTTTAATTAACTGTTAGCCAAGCAAAAGGTGTCAGGCATGACATATTATTTAAGCTTAGTAGCACTGAGAAACTGTGGATCCATTTCCTTGGTGTTTAACCAAAAAAAAAAAAAAACAAACCTAGAAGGTAATTATATATATATATTTTTTTTTAATTTTTTATTATCTTTATTTATTTATTGGGTAGAGATAGTCAGAAATCAAGAGGGAAGGGAGGGACAGAGAGAGTGAGAGACAGAGAGACACCTACAGCCCTGCTTCACCACTTGTGAAGCTTTCCCCCTGCAGGTAGGGACCGGGGGCTTGAACCTGGGTCCTTGCACATTGTAACGTGTGCACTCAACCAGGTGCACCACCACCTGGCCCCTTGGTAATTTTATATTTGTTTAGCTATGTCTTTACTACCACAAGAGTTATCACTGAAGCTCCATGACTACAGAATTCCACTAGTCCCAGTAAACTTTTTTTAGGAAGAGGTTTTGGGGAGCTGGGCAGTAGCACAGCAGGTTAAGCGCACGTGGCACAAAGCGCAGGGACCGGCGTGAGGATCCCGGTTCGAGTCCCCGGCTCCCCACCTGCAGGGGAGTCGCTTCACAGGCGGTGAAGCAGGTCTGCAGGTGTCTATCTTTCTCTCCCCCTGTCTGTCTTCCCCTCCTCTCTCCATTTCTCTCTGTCCTATACAACAATGACAACATCATTAATAACAACAATAACTACAACAACAATGAAAAAGAACAAGGGCAAAAAAAGGGAAAATAAATTAATTAATTTAAAAAAAGAAAGAGATTTTGGTAAAGTATGTGCTATATCAGGTGAACTGACTGCAGAAGACAGTTTTTAAAATGGTAAAAGTAACTCTCAAATTTGTTCACTCCTTGAATAAACACCTGTCTTGGGAAAGGTTCTGGGGACACAACGATGAGTGAGACAATGAAAAGCATGAGACTTTATTCTTCTGACTGGGGCAAGGTGGGGGACTGAAAGCATATGTACAATGTGCTCTCTTCAGGTTAAATGAAAGTCTTTATTCTTTAGTTAAATTTAGGAATATACATTTGAAAAGTGCAAATAATCAGAAATATCGTATATGTGGCACAGATTGTTTTATTTGGCATAAAATAACATTAATGACCAAAGAAAATACTTATCAACTACTTACCACATAGAGTTGTTTCCACAGACTGGCCCATTCTTGTAGAGTCACTGTGACCTCAGTCACAACTGAATCTTCCAGTGGAACCACGGTTTCATACTGCCTGAAACCAGAACCACAACAGTTTATCTTTGATAAAATACCAAAACACTGCCTACTTTTTCGATCTGTTTAACTCAAATTTAATTCTTGCTAATATAGAGACGTATACGTAATTAAAGATCTTTTTGCAAAGTGTGTTGACCCAGCCTTCCTTCGGAAAGTGGGGCATTTTATAGCACTGTTGTTCCACATTGAGGGCAAGGTCCTATAGAGGCCCACAAGAGGGTTTATGATGGTGAGTTCAGACCGGCAGGAATGCAGAAGTTGCACAGGCTCATGTGCTAAGTATGGATAGACATGGGCCCTAGGTCATCGATGCGGTCTACAGTTAACAGTATTTATATACTTTTCCCAGATTTGGGAGCTACTCTTTGCGCTGATCCAGCTTTCTAGTCCTATTTCCAACTCTGACACCATCTACCCAGACAATACTTTCAAGCCCACTTGCAAGTCAACCATCGGGCCCAGGAAAATATTGGTAAAGTCAGGGAATCTTTGGAGTATACCAAAAATAAACTTCCTAGCTTCTTCCAATATGAAGACCCCAAATGTCATCTGCTCTATTCTTACCTTTATGTTCATGCTTACTAAAAAATAATGGTCCTGCTTTATATTTTAAGACTTTTAAGTCACCAAGTTGCAGATGCTACCAAGATGCCAACCTGACTTCCATGGGTAGATGACCTTATCAATGAGTCCTGAAACCTTACCTGCCCCACTAGGCAAAGACAGGAACAGGCTGGGGTATGGATCAACCTGTCAATGCCCATCACCAGCAGAAAAACAATTACAGAAGCCAAACCTTCCACTTTCTGCACCCCATAATGATCCTGGGTTCATATTCCCAGAGGGAAAAAGAACAGAAAAGCTTCCACTAGAGGAGATGGTTGAGGAACTCTGGTGATGGGGATTGTGTGGAATTGTACCCCTCTTATCCCACAACCTTGTCGATCATTATTAAATCACAAATAAAAAAATCCTTTTGCAGTGATATATTGCAATAATATACCTGCAGAGAGTTAATATAAAATATTTGTTGCATATTATCTAAATATTCAAGTTTATTTTTATAAATATTATCTTTAAGAGACTTTTTCCTTTGAAAGATAATTTTTTATTTGTAAATTTTATTATTCATTTAACACTGTTTTACAAAATTATAAGATTTCATGGTTTATTATTTTTTTATTTTATTTATTTATGAATGAGAAAGATGGGAGGAGAAAGAAAGAACCAGATATCACTCTGGTACATGTGCTGCTAGGGACTGAATTCAGAACCTTATGCTTGAGAGTCCAGTGCTTTATCTACTGCACCATCTCCCAGACTAGTAGTTTTTCTTAATTAGTGATTTAATATGATTGACAAGATTATGGGATAAGAGGGATACAATTCCCACTACCAGAGTTCCATATCCTCTCCCCTCCACTGGAAGTTTCCCTGTTCTTTATCCTTCTGGGAGTATGGACCAAAGATCTTTATGGGGTGCAGAAGGTGGAAGGTCTGGCTTTTATAACTGCTTCTCCACTGGACATGGACATTGACAGGTCGATGCATACCCAAGCTTGTTTCTATCTTTCCCTAGCGGGGTAGAACTCTGGGGAGGTAGGGTTCCAGGATACTTTATCTGCCCAGGGAAGTCAGGGTTTAGAGTTTTCACACTTACACAAGCTTATGTACAACTCACTGTACCTGTCACCAAAGTTCCTGCCCTCTTCACCCCCTCCTCTCATAGCTACCACAGTCTTTACAAAGTCTCAGAGACATCATGGTTACCTTCTTTGCAAGGTCATTAATGGGTTCTGAGAATTATTTTTCTGTTGTTTATCACCAAAGTTATAGTTGGGACTACATTTCTATATGTTTCATTTGCTCATGGAAAATTCATTGTAGTACAGAAAGAGAGAGAGGGAGAGAGGAAGGGAGGGAGGGAGGGAGGGAGAAAGGGAGAGAAGGAGGGAGGGACAGAGAGAAAGAGAGAGAGACAGAACAAGAGAACAAGAGAGACAGAGAGGACAAGAGAGCACAGCACTGCTTCACTACCTGTATTTTCCCATGTGGTAGTCAGGAGCTCACACTCTACCAGGTAAGTTAGCTCCTGGTCCCCTGGGTTTTCAAAAGTTTTATAAGCTGCATTTTCTTAGATACTAATATAGTCAAGAAGTACTAATCTGGTAGAAAAGTTCTTCCCTGGAAAAAAAAAAGAGATTCTGGTTTCTCTGTACCCACCTCATAAGTAGCATCTGCTATGATGTCATTTCCTACGCTAATGCCAAAGATTAATCAGCAGACAAAAATAAACAACATTCAGATCTACACAGAATGTTTGTTCTGGAGAGGTAATCACACAAATCATCACCATCAGCAGATGCAAGTAACAAGAAATACAAAAAGAAAATTCTCCAATAAAAGAATTTTACTGGGGGACGTGACTTAAGATTAGTGAAATCTCTGAAACAGAAGTGAAGCTCAGGGGTTCTGCTGGGGAAAATCAAGCTTCTGGAAATCTTCAGAGAAAGTTACCATACAGTGTGGGTGTTTTGTATACTCCAAGAGGAGCCAGAGTGCAAACCTGAATTATTCCAGCCAGGAGGGTGTGCTGTTTCCCAACCTTGTCATAGTCTCCCACTGCTCGTTTCCCTAGCTAGTAGTTAGTTCCCTGTCTTCCAGAAGACAAACCCAAGACTCCTGACTTAAGAAAATGAAGCAAACAGACCTGATGTGCAAACAGTAACAGGGCCATACAATCTGAGGGGAGAAGCCCAGCAGCTGCTCTGCACTTCTTTATTCTACCAAGTAACTTACTAGAGTTGATCTTTGAAATCTTTCTTGCTTTCATTGGTGAAGGTTCATGTGTTATATATTTGGTATCAAAAAAAATTGAGTCTGCTTAACTTATCAACATTTTTTAAAGTTTATGAACTTAAAAAGCAATTTAAAAATTCTTGGGAAGGAAGAAGTATTGAGAGTCTTCTTATAGAATTGTGATGTGTGTACTATATTTTAACGTTAATTTCTGGTGTGAAATAAGAAAATGTGAGAATTATTAGCATTTTTCTTCTGAAACATTAAAAGAGTGCTTGCTTACTTATTTTGTAGGTGTGATTTTACAAAAACTGAACAGTTAGTAAGAAAACTCTTCAAAGAAAGGGACCGAGTTACTGAATGCTTATGTCTAACATGGTCTGGTACTTTTTTGAAATCTGGTGCCCTCAGCATTTAAAAAAAATTTTTTTTTAATTTTCCTACCAGAGCACCTCAGCTCTGGTTTAGGTTGGGGTGGGAGATGGAACCTGGGACTTCTGGAGCCTCAGGCATGAGAGTCTCTTTACATAACCATTATGCTATCTACCCCTGCCCTCTCAGCTTTTATTTTGCCATGTTAGTTTCAAACAATTATAGTGAAACTGAGACTCCAAGCATACCAGTTTGTAGTCTAAACAACTTTCCCTAATATATTACTTTTATTTAAACCCAAATACAACGAACTTGCGATGGATGTTGTTGTTTTTTTTTTTTTGGGGGGGGTGACTTAAAAAGTCATTCACCAGGGGGCTGGGTGGTTGGAGCACCTGCTTAAGTGCACGTATTACCATGCATAAGGACCCAGTTTCAAGCCCCCAGTCCCCACCTGCAGGAGGAAATCTTAACGAGTGGTGGAGCAGTGCTGCAGTTGTCTCTCTCTCACCCTATTTCCCCCTGCTCTCTCAATTTCTCTCCGTTCTATCAAATAAAATAAAGTTTAAAAAAAATTTTTAAAGGTTAGTCAACAAAACTAAAAGTTTTGTTCTATTATCTTTTCTTTCTCACTTGCCCATATTGTCAATTATATCCAGAAAGACTAGAGCTGAATAATCCTAAAACAGAAAAGATTTGAAAGAAGGGAGATAGTGGAATTATTTACACACTCAAAGGAGAACACACATACCTTTTATTTATTTAAAGAAGGGGGGGTGGGCAGTGGCACACCAGGTTAAGCACACATAGTATGAAGCAAAGGACCCACGCGATGATTCTGGTTCCAACCCCTGGGTCCCCACCTCCAGGAGTGGGTCACTTTACAATCAGTGAAGTAAGTCTATAGCAGTCTATCTTTCTATCTTCCCCTCCCTTCTCAATTTCTCTGTCCTATCCAACAAAATGTAAAAACAATGGTCCCTAGAAGCAGTGGATTCATAGTGCTGGCACCAAGACCCAGTGATAACTGTGGAGGCAAAAGAGAGATGGGGGAAGCCTAAGAGACACCCCAGCACTACCACAAAGTTGTCCTTGGTTCTCTCCTAAATTTTGGATGTGGGAGGTGTTTTTCCCAACACCAAATGTGCTTTTCATGCGGTAAGGCTAACACTCTACCCCATCAGCTATCTCCTAGTTACCTCCTGTTTTTTTTTTTAAAAACAAAATAAAATAATAAAATAAAATAAAAAGCAACAAAAATAGAAGAAGACAAATAGTTAAGAGGGTGAGCGCTACAACACATTTAAGAGAAATGAACTATAGTACTGATTCAGCTTTGCACTGACCGACTCTACCTTTTGGCCTTATACCTTCATTTTTAGAACTTTAGGGTAGCCCTAAACCTATAGTTACAAAACTTGTTTGCAGGAGAACTCACACAGACATCTCATGGAGCCATGTGGGGGAGCTGCTATATGGTGTGCACTGCTTGAAAAACACTGAACTCAGGAGTCAGGCTGTAGCACAGCAGGTTAAGCGCAGGTGGTACAAAGCACAAGGACTGGCATAAGGATCCCGGTTCGAGCCCCGGCTCCCCACCTGCAGGGAAGTCGTTTCACAGGCGGTGAAGCAGGTCTGCAGGTGTCTGTCTTTCTCTCCCGCTCTCTGTCTTCCCCTCCTCTCTCCATTTTTCTCTGTCCTATCCAACAACTACGACAACAATAATAACTACAACAATAAAAAAATTAAAAAAAAGAAAAAAATTGAACTCATATCTTAGACTAGATGCTCTGGCTTCATAGCACTAAAATTCTGTTAAGATATTAATTTGTACTTATTGTACTTTTATTATAAATATTATTGTTATTATTTTGCCAGAGCACTGGTAGTTCTGGCCATTGGTAAGACTGTGGAATGAAGTTGGAAACTCTTGCATTCAAGTCTAATGTGAGGTCACCATGCTATCTCTCCAGCTCTATTTAAAATGATTATTTATTTATTTATTTATTTTTCCCCCTCCAGGGTTATTGCTGGGCTCGGTGCCTGCACCATGAATCCACCGCTCCTGGAGGCCATTTTCCCCCCTTTTGTTGCCCTTGTTGTAGCTTCGTTGTGGTTATTATTATTGCCCTTGTTGACGCAATCCATTGTTGGATAGGACAGAGAGAAATGGAGAGAGGAGGGGAAGACAGAAAAGGGGAGAGAAAGATAGACACCTGCAGACCTGCTTCACCGCCTGTGAAGCGACTCCCCTGCAGGTGGGGAGCTGGGGGCTCGAACCGGGATCCTTACGCCGGTCCCTGCGCTTTGCGCCACATGCGCTTAACCCACTGCGCCACCGCCCGACCCCCTTAAAATGATTTTTAATAAAGATGTGTTATGTGTTACTAAGAGCCTCAAACATTTCTGCGTCCAGTATTGGCTGTTTAATAAATATAAATGTCAATTTAAAAAGCAAAGTGAAGAATCCCAAAACATACAAAAAGGTGATGACAAGAAAAAAGTTAGTGAAGAGGGAGAGGGAGAGGGACATGGACAGGGAGGGGGCCAGACTTGCAGCCACCTGCAGAGGAAACAGTATACAAGCGGTCACTCAGATGGAAAAGAGCTTCACAAATACAATAATGTAAAAGAAAGCTGGTATGGTCTCCCCAAATTAAAGATATAAACACAAGCAAAAGGAAAAAAGTTATTGAAAGATTATTCAACATAGAACACTACTTGACAATATTTTTATAATGCCTATGCCAATATTTAGTAATGATGAACATTTTCTAAGAGTATTTTATAAACTGGTATGTTCAGGTTATTGGAATCCATATACTGTTTTGTTGGCCAAAGAAAACATCATCCTCTTGGAAATAGCAAAGGAAAATGTATTTTACAAAATTAGCATTAAGAAATGAAAAGGGGGGGGGAAGGGAAAGAAAGCTGACAAGGTATCTTGTTAACAACTCAGTGTGTCATAAAAGTAGTAAATTTATCTAAGTATGCATTATCAGATTATCACTTTAGTTTGTGTGGCTTTTTCCAGTAGCTAGAAAGAATCATCCTGGAAGAATATCAGAACACTATCTACATTGCCAAATTTGTATGCTGAATAATATAAAAGGGTTTTTTTCCACTTTTACTAGTGATTTGAAAGTATTTTTTTACAAAGTTATAAAATGTAAAGGGCATAATAATCTAAACCCATAATACATAGTGTGTGTAAATCACCACACATTTCACCAAAAGTTTGTGCCACCCCCTCCTGTCACCAGGTAACCATCATAGTTTTCACAAAGTCCAAGAGACAGTTGTTTTGGGGTTTTTTTCTAAACTTTTTATTTTTTTATTTATTCCCTTTTGTTGCCCTTGTTTTATTGTTGTAGTTATTATTGTTGTTGTCGTTGTTGGATAGGACAGAGAGAAATGGAGAGAGGAGGGGAAGACAGAGAGAGGGAGAGAAAGACAGACACCTGCAGACCTGCTTCACCGCCTGTGAAGCGACTCCCCTGCAGGTGGGGAGCCGGGGGCTTGAACCAGGATCCTAACGCCGGCCCTTGGGCTTTGTGCCACCTACATTTAACCTGCTGTGCTACTGCCCAACTCCCGAGACAGTTGGGTTTTTTTTTTTTTTGGTGTTTTTTTGTTGTTGTTGTTGTTGCAAGTTAATTTACTTCAGTCATCTGTTTTCTACATACGAAAGAAATCATTGGGTAGATGTCCTTTACCTCTTTACTTATTTCACTCAGCACAATCACTTCCAGTCCCATCTATTTTTTTCCAAATGATATAATCTCATCTGTTTTATTATTGATTTCTGTCCAATGATCTGTCTCTTGCCCTTAGTGCTTTTTTTTAATTTATTTTTTATTTAAGAAAGGATAAATTAACAAAACCATAGGGTAGGAGGGGTACAACTCCACACAATTCCCACCACCCAATCTCCATATCCCATACCCTCCCCTGATAGCTTTTGCATTCTCTATCCCTCTGGGAGTATGGACCCAGGGTCATTGTGGGTTGCAGAAGGTGGAAGGTCTGGCTTCTGTAATTGCTTCCCCACTGAACATGGGCGTTGACTGGTCGGTCCATACTCCCAGTCTGCCTCTCTCTTTTCCTAGTAGGGTGGGGCTCTGGGGAAGCGGAGCTCCAGGAAACAGTGCTTTTTATTGAAATCTCCTATTATTATTGTGCTGCTGTCAATGTATTCCCTTGAGGTCAGTTAGAAATGATTTTGTGGGGGCCAGGCGGTGGCGCACCTGGTTAAGTGCATGCATTACAGTGCACAAGGAGCCAGGTTCAAGCCCCTGGTCCCCACCTGCAGAGGGAAGGCTTCATGAGTGGTGAAGCAGAGCTGCAGGTGTCTCTCTGTCTCTTTCCCTCTCCATCTCCTCTACCCTCTTAATTTCTATCTCTATCCAGTAATAAATAATAAAGTAAATTAAAAATCACAACAATATTTTTTTTTAAAAAAAGAAATGATTTTGTGGAGGGCCAGGTGGTGGCACAGCTGGCTGAGCACACAGGCTCAAGCCCTCAGCTCCCTAGGGGAGCAGGAAACAGTACTGTAGGTGTCTCCTTTCTCTCTCCTTCTCTACTTCTTCCCTCTCAGTTTCTGTCTCTCTCCAAAAAATAGTAAAAAAGAAAAAATTTTAATTATTTTGTATGAGGAGCCGGGTGGTGGGGCACTTGGTTGAACACACATACTATAATGCACAAGGAACCAGGTTCAAGCCCCCAGTTCCCACCTGCAATGGGAAAGCTTCGAGAGTGGTGAAGCAGTGCTGGCTGCAGGAGTTTCTCTGGTGTTTCCTCTCTTTCTCTGTCTCTCTCTCCATATATATATATATATATATATATATATATATATATATATATATATATATAGCCTCCAAGCCTATCGCTGGGGCTTAGTGCCTGCACTATGAATACACTGCTCCTATGGCCATTTTTTTCTTTTTTTTTTTTTTAATAGTACAGAGAGAGGTTGAGAGGGATGGGGAAGACAGAGAGGGAGAGAGATAGACACCGTTTGTGAAGTGACCCCCCCCCTGCAGGTGGGGAACCAGGGGCTCAAACCAGGATCCTTGCGCTTTGTACTATGTGAGCTACCGCCTGCCCCCCTCTGGTCTCTCTCTGTTATCTTACCTCTCAATGTCTGGCTGTCTCTGTCCAATACGTAAAGATAATACTCTCACTCCCAACTTAGATCCTTTCCACCATCATGCACCACGACACCAAAGCAGCTCCCACCCAACTCCCTGCCCTCCTTCCCCAGAGCCCTTTGCTTCTTTGCAACACACCAAACCAGTCCAGGTTTTACTTTGTTTCCCCTTTCTGTCCTTGTTTCTCAGGTTCTGCCCATGAATGAGATCATCCCATATTCCTCCTTCTCTTGCTGACTTGTCTCAACATGATTCCTTCAAGATCCATCTAAGATGAGGTGAAGAAAGTGTCTTCATCATTCTTAATAGCTGAGTAGTATTTCATTATGTGTATCTACCACAGCTTTCTTAGCTACTCATCTGCTGTTAGACACTTGGGTTGTTTCTAGGTTTTGGCTTTTGTAAATTGTGCTGCTATGAATATAGGTATACACGGATCTCTTTGGATGGGTGTTTGACTCCTTAGGATATACTGCCTAATTCTTCCCTGCCGTATTTTGTTGAGTTTTTAGGTATTCTCACTGCTTTTTCTAGTTGACTGGGGAGAGTAAAGTGCATCTGCCATTATTCCATAGCTACACCTCTGAAAGTCCCCCTCCTCCACCTCACCCTTTTAGTAGTTCTTGAAAAGCAGGATTAGTGATGGAAAATTCCTTCAGCTTCTATATATTTCAGAAGATTGTTGTTTCTCCTTCATATCTGAAGAATAACTTGGCAGGATACTGTATCTGTAGCTGGAAGTTCTTTGAACAATTTAAATATGTCATTCCACACTCTCTTTGCCTCAAGGGTTTGTGATGAAAGCTTGATACTCCTACCTATGCACGAGTTTCTTCCTTTCCCTAGCAGCCTGTAATATTTTTTCATTGTCTTTGCTTTTGGGTAGTTTTACGATGATGTGTCTTGGTGTGAACCACTTTGGGTTTAGGAATTTGGGTATTCATTCAGTTTCCTGGGTGTCTATGTTTTGAATATTGCCCAGGTGTGGAAGGTTTTTCTGCTGTAATTTCTTTTAAGTACGTTCTCTATTCCTCTCTTTTTCCTTGGGTATCTAATTCTTATATTTGTTTTTTTCTAAAAACAATCTGCAATTTCACAGAGGATTACTTCATTTTTAAACCTTCCCTTTCCAACTTTTTTGAATCCACAAATTGCAGTGATGTGTCTTCTAGCACTGATAGTCTCTCCTCAACAAGATTTAGTCTACCTCCTAGGTCTGCTACTTGAGCTAGAGATATTTTTAAGGTGTCTTTAAAGCCTGTTCAGAGTTTTTCTTTTATAATTCCTAACTTTTCAGAAAATTCTGTTTGGAGTTTTTCTTTTAAGTTCCGTAACTCTCTAGTGGAGTGGTCTCTGAATTATTGGATTTGTGGTTTGGATGTTTAATAGGACTTCCTGGGTTGCTTTCAAAATAAGTTTTTCTGAATTTGGCCTCTGGCATTTTTTCTAAGTCTGTGTACATCTGATCTTTTTTTGGTCACAGCTGCCATCTGAGTATGTCTAGATGTAAGCATGTAAGTGTGGTTTCTATAGTTGAGCCAGCAGGTGGGGTTGCACTGCTGGATTTTCTTGACTATATATTTTCTGTAGAAGCTCTATGCATAGCAGGTGCAACTGTGTCTCTCTTTCTCTCTGTTTCTCCTTCTCTCTATGTCCACTGCGCCCAGCAGACACAAGTACAAAGCCACAGTGCACCATAAAACAATTTTGTCATCAGCATTACAAACAATAAAGTAAGTGTATGGATGTTTTCACTCGTGTGGAACATACAGAGCTTAAGCAAACAAATTTGCAAAAAGAAAAGTAGCCCAGCTTTCTCTTAGACTCTATGAAAACTATGGTGGTTATCAGAGAGAAAAGGGCAGTGGCACAGGAACTTGGGTGGTAAATATAGTGAGCCGCACACTCCATGTAAATGAGTGTGAAATATACGCATGAGGTCTTATGATTTGTAAACTAAAGTTAAATCAATATGAAAAATAATTTTTAAAATCCCTAAGTATGGTTAAGTTGTAAAATTAAAATAGTAATAAAACGGGTTATTTGGACTCAGAAAAGTATGTCAAAACATGTTAACCCTCTTATCCTATGGTTTTGGTCAGTGTTCCCTTTTTATAAATAAAAACATATGTTTTTATAAATAAAACATATGATGTTTATAAATAAAAACATATGATGAGAGACAGAGAGAAATAGAGAAAATGAAAGAGAAAGAGATAAGACAATGCAGCATCCCACCGTTCATGAAGCCTCCCCCACAGATGCCCCCCTCACACAGGCCATGGTTTGAACCCGGGTCCTCACATAAGCTAGTAAGTGCTATCCACTGGGTGAGCCACCTATTAGCCCCCAACCAACGAAAGAAAAACATCTTTCTCCACAACTCCAAAAAGTATAAGTAAATTTAGACAAACTACTCACCCTCTATTACTAACAATTGCCTTTTTCAAGTGAATGTAATTTGCAGGAAAAATCCCCTGTAAAAGATAGAAGATTTCCCATTAGAAAAGAAAACCTGTGATTAATATTTTATGTTCAAACAGCAGTCAGGTTTCAGCATGTACATGTTCTATCAACAACACAGAAGATCACATAATGTAGCAATTAGGTTGCATATTAATCAGAAATGAAGAGTTGCACAAACTATATTAGATAAGAATTATATTGTCATTTATACCCATTATCTTCAGGACAAAATATCCTAAAGTAGCCACAAACCATTGTTTTTAGGTTAGAAATTGGAAATGTCCCATCCAATCATTTTCAGAATGCGTACATATGTATAGAATTTAGCGATCATCTACACAACAAATGGTAGCATCTGATCAGGATTACATAGATATCTAACTCTGGAGAAATAATTCCCAGAGTTGGATAACATTTACAATGGGTAGAATAAAACTTGGGGGTTTATATAAATACTTCTTCTACTTAATTATATTATTATTATTGAGAAAATGTTTTATAAGACTACGGGTTTCTTTGTCTTAGGAGTACAATTTATACCACCGCAGAATATATATTAGCATATGTTTAACCCCACCAAGTGCCGTAACCCTACACTTTAAGGTACTCCATCCCCTACTCAAACTAGTTCCTTTCCCCCATCTCTTATGGAAACTTCAAATCTGCCAACATAGACTAAAGGTCAGACTAAAGTACAGAATTTCAATAATGAAAACTGCATGGCATAGAATTAAAAATAAACACACGATTCTATTCAATAAAATAGAACTGAATGCCCAGAAATAAACTCTTAGACATATGGACATCTAATTTTTGACAAAGGAACCAAGAATTTTAAAACAGAGAAAAAAATTCTTTGCAACAAATAGTACTAGGGAAACTAGATAGCTCTATACAGATGAATGAAACAGGATCATTATATATTTCCATGTACAAAAGTCAACACAAAAGTGGATTAAAGATCTGAATGTTAGACCAGAAGTCATAAAACGCACAGAATAAAAAGTAGCCAGGGACACAAGGAACCACATTTCTCCCAGTCCTGGGAGCTCTGGGACTTTGCTTGCATTTCTTTCTTTCTTTTTTTAATATAATACTTTAAATTTTTTTATTATTTGATGGAGACAGAGAGGAATTGAGAGGAAAGAAGGATATAAAGAGGGAGAGAGACAGAGAGACACCTGCAGCCCTGCTTCACCACTTATGAAGCTTCCCCCTGCAGGTGGGGACCAGGGGTTTGAACCTGGGTCTTTGGTGCACTACAATGTGTGCACTTAAAAGCAGGTAAACCACCACCTGGACCCCACTTGAATTTCTTGATGCTTCTCCTCTTGATCCCTTGCCCCATTATACTGCCTCTACTGACCTCAACTAAATCAATGCAACCAATGCCACCATGCCACTTTATGCTACCACTGCCTTCTTGCTTCCAATTGCATCCAGAGACATCAAGCCTGAGATGTCAACCTTCCAAGTTGTCACCAAGTTGCAGACACTACTATGAATCCATCCTGAGCTCCCTGAGCAGATGACCTCACCAATGTGTGTCCCAGTCCATCTCCTCTCTAGAGCCCTACCCCTCCTAGGGAAAGACAGAAGCAGGCTGTGGGGTATGGTGCACAGTACTATGTGTGCTTAACCAGGTGCGCCACTGCCCAGCCCTCAGAAAATACTTTATTAATGTTTCATCTTGTATTTTATCTTGTTTTGTTTCTTAAGTCCCATCTCTTTGCTAATAAGGTTTAACTTTTATTTATTCATTCATTGCTTATTTTATTGGGGGGCATGAGAGGTTGGATCTTTGTCAACAACTGTATTATAAACCATTAACTGGTTTACAGGACAGTTTATGACACATGGGTGCAAATTCTTACAGATCATCAAAAAACAATCTTTAAAAATACAAAACAAGAAGGGGCGAGGTGGTGGCACAACTGGTTGAACACACATGTTACAGTGCACAAAGACCCAGGTTCGAGCCCCTGGCCCCCACCTGCAAGGGGAAAGCTTCACAAGTGGTGAAACAGGGCTGCAGGTGTTTCTCTGTCTCTCTCCTTCTCTGTCACCCACTTCCCTACCAATTTCTGGCTGTCTCTATCCAGCAAATAAGTAAAGATTTAAAAAAAAATACAAGACAAGAAGCCATCAGTCTTTAATCATTTAGCATAAATTTGCTGGTACTTATTTCCTTTTTGTTATGCTTCTCTTAAATTATATAACTAAAATGTAGTCACAAAAATATGTAACTACTGACAGGAAATTTTCATCTCAGTTTTTCTTTCTGAATGTTAATTTCACTATGAAATACACACAGAGAACAAAACAATTATATTTTAGGATTTTTTTTTTTTAGAACTGTTTTAAGAGCCAGTGAGATTGCCTGCTCACTTGGTAAGGTGCCTCCTTACCATATGCACAGCCCAGGCTCAAACCCTGGTACTACATAGAAGGTATTCTCTCTCTCTCTCTCTCTCTCTCTCTTTCTCTCTCCCTATGTCCCTCCCCCTCTCTGTCTCTGTCTCTGAATCTCTCTCTCTGAATTAAAAAGAGTTCTAGGATTAGTGAAATCACACTTTCTAGGATTAGTGAAATCACACTTTCTAGGATTAGTGAAATCACACTCTCTAGGATTAGTGAAATCTCCGGTTTCAAACACACGAAAATTATATTACAGGGACACCAAGGATGTGTCACTGTGTTTCAGCACATAATTTACATGTATAGGGCCCTGAGTTCAATCCCTAGCACCCCAAAATAAAGAGTACTGTTTTATAGAAAGAAATTATTTCTAAAGGTTTTTTAATTTATTTCATAAGGGACATATAATTTTATATGAGGAAGAGAGAAGTAGAAGTCAGGGATATTCCAGTAACATTGGAAGCCAGGGGCTGAACCAAGAATCTTAGACATGAATGTCCCATACTCTACTAGCTGAGCTATTTCCCAGGTCACTGCAAGAAATGTTTTACTTGGATAGTGCACTGCTTTGACATGTGTGCAACCCATGTTCAACCCTGGCACCCACCACACTAAAGGAAACTTCAGTAGTGTGATATCTATCTATATCTTTCTCTCCTTCTTTCTTTCTCCCTCCCTTCCTCATTCATTCTCTCCCCTCAGCCCTCTCTTTCTCTTTCTGCCTCTGTCACGATCAGAAAAAAAAAAAGAGAAAAAAAAGAAGTATTTTACCATTTACTATTTCTAATGCTGTATTCACCTCTGGTTTGTGTATTACTTACTTGGGTTATTTCAAGTTTTATTTTATTATTAGCATAGATCATATGTAACTGTGTACTTTAATTAGTCATTTTTCTTTTGAGTCATGAACAGCAATAAAAAGAACACTGAAACTTTTACTTATCATCATGATTATATCACTAAAACAAAAATATAGAGAAATTAATTTTTGAGAAATATATTTTTATTTAAAATTGTACTGCTGATTCAACAGTGGGTTACAAGATTATAAGACTGCAGGGGTAAATGTTCATACCACATCTACCACCAAAGCTCTGTGTGCCACTCTCCCAATGGTAGCCACCAGACTTCTCGTAAAGTCTTCAAGATAGTTTGGCTACTTCTGGTGTCTGCTGCAAGGTTATGCAGTTTTAATTCTCCAGATCCCACATAAAAGCAAACCTCTTTGTCTATTTCACTAAGTATAATCACCTCCAGTTCCAGCCTTTTTGTTCTCAAAGGATATATCATCTTTTATTGCAGAGTAATATTCCATGGAATATATAATCCATAACTTATTTATCAGTCATCTGTCACTGGGCATTAAGGCTGATTCTGCTCTTTGCTATTGTGACAATGCAGCTAAGGATCTAAGAGTGTATATGTCTCCTTGAATTAGTGTTTTCATGTCCTCTGGCTACACTAAGGCAGTGCCTAGTAGGGCACTACTCCGCTCTGGCTTATACTAGTGCTGGGGACTGAACCTGGGACCTATAGTGCATCCGACATGACAGTCTATCACATAAACTGCTTGTATTCCCAACCGAACATTAAAAACATTCTGTTCCATGGTCCCCACCTGCAGGGAGAAAGCTTCATAAGATGTGGAGCAATGCTACAGATGTTTTATCTGCCCTTCTTCTCCCCTCATTTCTGTCTCGATCAGCAAAAGAAATAAAAAAGGAAAAGGGGGCCACTAGAGAGCTGTAGCATGGCTGTGCAGGCACCAAGCCCCAGAAAAAAATCATGGTGGCAAATAAGAATGTGTTTATTTTCATATGGGGAGGGGAGGGAGAGAGAAGCACATATTAACACTAG
Source organism: Erinaceus europaeus (assembly GCF_950295315.1). NCBI lineage: Eukaryota > Metazoa > Chordata > Mammalia > Eulipotyphla > Erinaceidae > Erinaceus > Erinaceus europaeus. Next base: position 96,126,692 of record NC_080173.1, read on the forward strand.
AACACTGCTCAGTTCTGGCATATGGTTGTGCATAACTATGTCTGTGCTTTCTCTTCAGCTCAAAAAGTGCATTTAAAAAGAGGTGTGTGTGTGTGTGTGTGTGTGTGTGTGTGTGTGTGTGTGTGTGTGTGTTTTTAATGATTTGATTGTGAAGTTAATGGCTTGCAATATAGTTGTTCACACATGGGTACAACTGTCTCATCTTCCTGCGATCATTGCAAGTGTGAGGACCACCAACTGATTATCTTTTATAAACAACACCAAATACACAAAATAACACTGCCACTGGATGATAGTCAGTTTGCAATACTATACTTTTATCTGTTAAATTTTTAAGTTTAAAGATGTATGTCGAAACTATTAAGAGGGATCGGGGCCAGGTGGTAGCTCCCCTCTCTGCCCTCCCCCCCCCCATCTGTCTCTCACATCTATCAAACATAAGAAAAGATTCAAAAAGGGCCACCAGATGTGGTGGACCCATACAGGTACTGAGTCCCTGTTAACCCTAGTAGGGGGGAAAGTATATAATTAGGTGTTATTAATGCTACAATTATCTAAAATTCTGCAGTGATCTTGGCATTACCAAAGTATACCATGTTAGAAGTACCATATTACTCCAAAGCAATTAAACCAATCTTAACAGACAAAATGAACTTTGATATTTTAGGTTAGTATTATTTAGTTTCCTTGTTTCCACTAGTTTGTCAAATAATAGCTAGAATTAAGCATAAAATTATATCTCCATAATCTAACTATCTTTGTTGGCAGAACAATTTAGAAATAGAAATGAGATTCTGGGAATTTTTCCTTAACTCCAAAATAGGACCGATAACCCTACTATAGAGGCCAGGCAGAAAAAGAATAACTTTTGAGACTACATGGAAAAGTCCGTAGTCTCAAGACCTTCCAGCCATCCCTGCCAAGATGTTAGACAGGTTAAGTAACTTTTTCTGAACATTTCAGTTAGCTTAGTCTCCAGATGACTTAGTCATAGGTGACAGCACATATACTAGAAGAACTGTTCAGATGACCCCAGTCAAGACCCATGCAGTATCACGAGCAATGAAAATGGTGCTTAGCTTAAGCCTCTACATTTTGGAAGATTTCACTATAAAATATCTGTAAAAAATTCACAGATATTTTACAAGTATTATCATGTATATCTCATATAAGATTTTCAAGCTATACAATGTACATTTAAGACTTTAATAATTGACATAAGAATTTTAGTCAAACACTAATACTGGAATCAGGTTGAGATGGAAAAGATTATAAATATCAATTATAAAAAAATAAATTTCCGGGAGTCGGGCGGTGGCGCAGTGGGTTAAGGGCACGTGGCGCAAAGCGCAGGGACCGGCGTAAGGATCCCAGTTCGAGCCCCCGGCTCCCCACCTGCAGGGGAGTCGCTTCACGGGCGGTGAAGCAGGTCTGCAGGTGTCTATCTTTCTCTCCCCCTCTCTGTCTTCCCCTCCTCTCTCCATTTCTCTCTGTCCTATCCAACAACAAAGCAACGTCAACAATGGCAATAATAACCGCAACGAGGCTGCAACAACAAGGGCAACAAAAAGGGGGGGAAATGGCCTCCAGGAGCGGTGGATTCATGGTGCAGGCACCGAGTCCAGCAATAACCCTGGAGGGAAAAAAAATAAAATAAAAATAAATAAATAAACTTCTTTTACTATAACATAGTTAAGCTTTCTGATCTCCCAACCCCTGGAAACGTTTTTCATTATCAAAACTCAGGAGCAAGGGACGAAGACCGCCAGCTGAGTAAAGCACTTACCCCAGCACCATGTGGGAGCTCCACGCGCAGGAAGCTTCAAGAGCAGCGAAACGGTGCTATGGTCTCCTTTCTCCTCTGTGTCTCTCTCCCCTCTTGTTTCTCTACCTCTCTGCCTCCCTCTCCATCTGATATTGAAGGAAGGGGAAGAGTCCACAATAGAAGAACAAGGCCCCAGTGTAAGGAGGGAAAACACCTCAGGTGTGGGAAAGGGATATTACTGACATGTACTGAATCAAGGTAACGTGCTATCAAACATAATGAGTAAGCTATCCCCCTGCCAGTAAGAATTACCAGCAGTACCAATAATGAGAAGCCCTGTCAAATTAAATTTGAAGATAATGTTGACTTACCTTAAGACTAACAAAATGAATGATTCAAATGATAAAACCGATTAGACTCTGAACAAAGCTTACTATAATTTTGATGTTTTCTATACAAGAAAAAACACAATGCAGCAAATATTAAGCTGCAGAGAATGTATAAGAAAGGCTTCTAATATTGATTATATGAAAACATAAGCAGGAGGAATTCTTTGCAAATGTAAATTTTTCCCTATAGGTATTATGACTGCCCATTAAAATACATGTCATATAATTTGCTTGATGAAAATAATATGAATTGATAACAGAATAAACATAAAATATAATTCAGAAAATTAGAATTCTATCTGTACAGGTCTTGTCTAACCTGGTACTTTAACAAGAATCTTATTAATAGCATATACCTAACAGAACATCAAGAGGAACTTTCTTCCAGCTTGTATCTTAGAAATAAATTCATCTAACTAATTACATGGCTCTGTTGGACTAGATCTATGAATAAGTTCCTTTATTTTCTATGAAATAGTTGAAGGGAAAATATTAAGTAGATTAAGGCTTTTTCAAATGAGCTTTACAGCTGTGACCATACTGATTTCACTACCCTCTTCTTCCTCCCTTCCTCTGTCTGCCTTTTTCCTCTCTCTCTCTCTCTTTCTCTCTCTCTCTCATTTTATGTCATCCTCAGGGCTCCACTGCTCTGAGCTGACTTTTTTCAGCTAGAAAAAGAGAGACAAAAGGAGAGAGGGAAAGATATTACAGCACTGAAGTTTTCTCCAGTGCAGTGGGAGTCAGGATGGAATGTGGGTACACCATACCACCCTCTTCAACCCTAGTGTTTTTTTTTTTTTAATAATACTACTGATACAATCTAATTAGTATTATAAAGCGAAGGGCAAGTCTGAGTGATATGAAAGATTAACGAGTAGGGGCCAGGTGACGGTGCACCTGATTGAGCACACCCATTACAATGCACAAGGACCCAGCTTCAAGCCCCTAGTCCCAAATGTAGGGGGACAGCTTCACAAGTGGTGAAGCAGGGCTGCAGGTGTCTCTCTGTCTCCCCCTCTCTATGTCCTCCTCCTCCCCTCTCAATTTCTCTGTCTCTGTCCGATAATAAACACAGGAATAAGTAAATAAATTTAAAAGTTTAACAAGTAATATTTCTATATCAAAAAAATTAGGCAGTTTCCCACATTAGGAAGTGTTAACAATAAACTTGTCATTACCTTTACATTTGGCTTTTTTGTTGAAACTCCTCTGTACCAACCTAAAACAAAGCATACAAATGGTATTAAAATCTTGTTATCATTTTCTGTAAGAGATATAATAGGAGGGTGTTTTAGGAAAAAAAGATGTTATTACATAATTTTCTGATAAATTCACACAAATTGTGACCTTACTGTGAGTACTTCATTTCAAAAGGAATTAAGTAAAACAATCCCTATTTTCCTCAAAAGGTTCAAGTCCTGTCAACTGATTAAAACATATTGCAAGAGACCTCAAAGACTGTAAGTTAAATCCATAAATATTGCCAGATAAAAATGGAAGGGGCAGGAAATGGCAAGATCATACTGGCTTTGGGGTGGCAGACAAATGCAGCCCAGCTTTTGTTGCCAGGTCCTACTCTGATACACCATCCTCACTTGTTGGCCTCCTACCTGCTTTCACCTGCCTTCAATGATTCCCCCCACAGTATTTATTCAGCATTAATAAGTCTCAATTATACAATAAAGGTAATTCAAAAAATATATATGCACCCTATGTACATAAGAACACAGTTCATATGAGTCAAAATGTGAAATCAAACTCAATTCCCATCAACAAGTAAGCTGTGGAATACATATTCCATGGAATATTACCCTGCCATTAAAAACTACAACACTGTGTCTTTTTCGAACAAAAACAGACAAAGCCAGAGATTATTGTGTTAAATGAAAAAGGAAGTGAATGGGGCCAGGATGTAGCACACCAGGTTAAGCATACTTAGTATGAAAATGGAAATGAAAAACAAGTATAAAGTAGTTTCGTTCATATATAAATATCTTTAAAAATGAACTTGCGAAATTCATAACCAAACTGGCATTCAGTATCTGTGAAATCTATTTTGGTTATTGGAGAGAAAGGGGGAGTGTGGATAGTAAGTCGGATACAACCATCACAGTAATCACAAAGCAAAAATATGAACTGGAGATAATCAGAAGAAAAGCAATTGACAGAACTACCAGGAAAAGTCATCTAAATTAAAAGCAGGTAAAAAACAAACAGAGACAAAAGACAGAATGGCAGTAAGCTCCACATATTAATGGGCACCCTGCGTGTGAATGGTCTGAACCCACCAATCAAAACAGAGAGCACATTTCAGAGCTATGGTCTTGCTGGAATAGCCACCTCAAACCTCACTTTCCCTCACAACCAAAAAACACAAAAATGTGTTCTCCACACTGCTGCTCACAGAGCTGTGTTAATCTGCATTCCCAACAAGAGGGTATCGAAGTTCCCTCCCATATCCTCACCAGCAACTATCATTTCTTGCTTTACTGATGTAGGCCATTCTCACAGATGTGAAGCAGTATCTCATGATGGTGTTAATTTGTGTTTCCCTAACAATAAGCGATGTGGAACAGTTTCTCCTATCAATGGGCCATCTGGATAGCTTTAGAGAACTGTCTATTCAGATCTTTTAAGGGAGTTGGGCAGTAGCACAGTGGGTTAAGCGCAGGTGGCGCAAAGTGCAAGAACCAGCATAAGGGTCCCAGTTGGAGCTGCTGGCTCCCCACCTGCAGGGGAGTCGCTTCACTATCAGTGAAGCAGGTCTGCGGGTGTCTCTCTTTCTCTCCCCCTCTGTCTTCCTCTCTTATTCTCCATTTCTCTCTGTCTTATCCAACAACAACGAAATAAAAAAATGACATCAATAACAACAACAACAATAATAACTACAACAATAAAGCAACAAGGGCAACAAAAGGGAATAAATAAATAAATAAAAAGATCTTTTGCTCATTTTACCATTGTTAAGTTTGTTCTTGATGTGGTTGAGTTCTTTGTAAACTTGTAATTTAAGCCCCTTGTTAGCTGTAAGTTGGGCAAATTTCATCTCCTAGTTAACTAGTTGTCTCTCTATCTTTGGAGCAATTTCCTTCAATGTGTACAAGCCTTTCAATCTGACATAGTTCCGTTTGCTTATTATCCAGTTCCCGAGGACCATGAAGTTGTCTCCAAATACGTTGTCGGAAAAATCATGACATAACTTTTTGTGTTTTCCTATCCAAAAATGTGCCATGACTTTTCCGACAACCCTATACATCTCTGCTATTAAGGCCTTCATTTTTCTCTGTTTTCTTGTATGCATTTTATAGTCTCAGGTCTAATATCTGGTCTTTAGTCCATTTCGAGCGCCTATTTTTTCCAATGCCATTTGTTAGTGGCTTTCTTTTCCCCACCGAAAAGAGCTTCTGTGATGCAGTAAATTTCTATATATGTGTGTTCTTAGGTAAATACCCTGTGAGCCAGTGATACTGCTCCTAGGTGTAGACATGAAAGAAGAAATATACTTATAGCTGTGTGATTCACAAAAGACAAAGTATGGACAAAACGTAAAATGCCTAATGGCAGATGACTAAATAAAGAAGTTGTGACATATGTATAAACAATGGAATATTATTTTGCAATCAAGAAGGTAAAATTATATCATTTGAAATAAAATGGGTAGAACTGAAGGTGATTATGTGAAGTGACAGAAGAAGTAAAAGACAACTACCAAAACCAGCTTGGTACTGGAATAAAAATGGACATTTGGATCAATGGAACAGAACTGAGAACCTAGAAATGAGCCCACGGGACCAGGGTGGTGGTGTACCTGGCTAAGTACACGTTACAGTGCACAAGGACCCAGGTTCGAGCCCCAGTCCCCAGCTGCAGGAGGAAGCTTTACAAGTGGTAAAGCAGGGCTAGAGGTGTCTATCTCTCTCCTTATCACCCACTTCCCTCTCGATTTCTGGCTGTCTCTACCCAATAAATAAATAAAGATAATAATAATATATGACACAGTCCCAGGCCTTGCAGATTTGATCTCAAGCTCGACAGCTCTGCCAAAGCCGTGCTCTGTCAAATCACCTCTCAGGCCAAGAAGCACCCTAGCTTGATCCCCTCTTCATCTTTATTGGAGCTGGAGGTACTGGAGCAGCACTGTAGGTCAGGTGCCCACTGGCACTGTTCAATCCAGATGTCAGCTGGGACAGAAAGAATAACCCAGAACCCTGGAACAAACTGGGTCCCCATGATCAACACAAGTTCTACTCAGTGAATGTGGACTACAGCAAACTGAAGAAATAAGGTCCAGATTTCAAGATGAAGCATCTTACTATAAAGCTGCTTAAAATGAAGGGCTTCCAGAAGCCATCCGCACAATTTTCCAATTAACCAGGAACTCTCTCCCCTTTAAATACACAAAATCATGTTTGTGTATTATTTAGGTTTACACTGATTAACAAATATCTGAAATGTGAAAAAATAATATGTATGTATGCAGAGGAGACAAAGCTTATAAAACAAAGTAACCGCAGTCAGAAGTTTTGCAATACAGATACTACTGTTCATTCTATGAAACAGAGCTGAATATACAGTGGTCTTAAAATCGTGCTTCATTTAGCTGGAACTTTAAGAAATCATATTGAGATAAGTCAAAAAGAAGACAGATAATGAATGATCACAATCTGAAGTAGATCTTAAGAAACAAGGGCAGAAAGGGAAAACACACGTGAAACTTGGTCTGGGTTTGGTATACTGCTCCAAAACAGAGAGGAAATGTTAGACTCAAATGTCAACAACTGTACTGGAAACGACTAGCCTCCCAATAAAATGATTTAAAAACCATCTTAAAGAAAATCAGTAAGACTTGGAAAGGAACTGTAATGAATCTGTACAGCACTCTGGGAATGATGGCCATTTATAAGACATTAATTGTTCTAGTCCACAAACATGGAATATCTTTGCATTTTCTTGTTGTCTTCCTCAGTTCTCTTAGTAGTGACTCACAGTTTTCAGTGTACACTACTTACTTCTTTTGTTAAGTTTATTCCTAGGTATATAATTCTTTTTGACGTTATTATAAGGGGACTGATTTCTGGAATTCCTGTCTACTACTTGCATAAAGAAATACCAATGACTTTTAGATTAATTTTGTAGCCTACCACCTTACTATATTGCCTAATAACTTACAAGAGTTTTCTGCTGGATCTTTTTTAGTTTCTTTTTTTAATATTTATTTATTCCCTTTTGTTTTTTTATTGTTGCACTTATTCTTGTTGTCATCGTTGTTGAATAGGACAGACAGAAATGGAGAGAGGAGAGGAAGACAGAGAGGGGGAGAGAAAGACAGACACCTGCAGACCTGCTTCACCGCCTGTGAAGCGACTCCCCTGCAGGTGGGGAGCCGGGGGCTCGAACCGGGATCCTTATGCTGGTCCTTGTGCTTTGTGCCACGTGCGCTTAACCCGCTGCGCCACCACCCGACTTCTTTCTTTTCGAGTTTCTAATATATATATATTATCACATCATGTGCAAATAGTGATAGTTTTATTTCTTAGATTTTCTTTTTTTTGCTTTTATATACAATACATTTATATATAATTTACACATAGTGCTTTAATTTTTTTTAATTTTTTCTTTATTTTAGATAGTGACAGAGAGAAATTGAGAGGGGAGGGGAAGATAGGGAGAGCGACAGAGACACACCTGCAGACCTACTTCACCACTGTGAAGCTTTCCTCCTGCAGGTGGGGATCAGGGGCTTGAACCTGGGTCCTTGTGCACTGTAATGTATGCACTCAACCAGGTACACCACTGCCTGGCACCTACACAGTACTTTTATGTATAATACACATGCCTGCAGTCCTCTATGTCTTTATTTACTTTTTATTATCTTTACATTTTATATTTATATATTTTATAATTTAGGTTACAAGATTGTAAAATTAGAGGTCATCTCATTATATTCCTATGTCTTCGACCTTGCAGTTTCTCTATGGAATGAGATATACTAGAACAATGTGATATGTACTTATGTGCTCAGCCAAATTTATCCTAGAGGCAACTGCAAAATTCCCACCACTAAAAAAATTCAAGGAGTCGGGCAGTAGCACGGTGGGTTAACCGCATGTGGCCCAAAGCGCAAGGATCGGTGTAAGGCTCCTGGTTTGAGCCCCCAGCTCCCCACCTGCAGGGGAGTCGCTTCACAGGTGGTAAAGCAGGTCTGCAGGTGTCTGTCTTTCTCTCCCCCTTTCTGTCTTCCCCTCCTCTCTCCATTTCTCTCTGTCCTATCCAACAACAATAGCAATAACAATAAGGGCAACAAAATGGAAAAAAAATGGCCTCCAAGAGTAGTGGATTATGCACCGAGCCCCAGTGATAACCTGGAGGCCAAAAAAAAAAAAAAAAAATCAGGACTCTGTTTGGGGTCCTGTAGAATCAGTAAAGGAGCAATCTGAGGCTGGTCATACTGAACCTTTACAGAGCCCATGAATACCTCCATCTTTGTGTGCCAAAGAAATCTGGCAGGTGGAGGCTGTTACAAGATTTAAGACTGGTCAATGCTCAGCTATTGCCTGTGGGTGCTTTACAACCCGCACTCCCAAATCCTTCTCTTATTCCTCAAGATTAGTTATAGATCTTAAATGCTTTTTTTTTTATAATAAGGAAACATTGACAAAACCATAGGATAAGAGGAGTACAACTCCACACAATTCCCACCACCAGAACTCCGTATCCCATCCCCTCCTGATAGCTTTCCTATTCTTCATCCCTCTGGGAGCATGGACCCAAGGTCACTGTGGGATGCAGAAGGTGGAAGGTCTGGCTTCTGTCATTGCTTCTCGCTGAGCATGGGGGAACTCCACACTCCCAGCCTGCCTCTCTCTTTCCTTAGTGGAGCTGTTTCTTTACCATTCCACTTCATCATTCTCTCCGTGTCTGTGCTCCATTCATCCAAGCCTCTCCAGAGGTTTTCAAAGGAATGAAAAATAGTCCTCGTATTTGTCAATATTATGTTGATTTAGTACTCAGGCCTATTTGAGAAGTTCCTAGATGTAACTTTGTATCATTAAATTGACAATATTTTAATGGCTCATTCAAATTTATCATATATGACATCTTCTCATATAGCCCTCCTAAAGCATGTGGTATTATATGGTCTACAAATAGCTCCAAAGACAATTCAGGTGACTTCACCGTAGAAATATCTGGGATATCACATTACAGCCAGGACAAGTTACATTTGGCCTTCTTCTCTTACTCTTTTTTCTCTGCAAAAATTACTGGGCCAAATTAATTGGTTGCAGCCCTTCCTAGGAATTCCAGCTTACCAGCTTTCCAATTTGTTCAGCACTCTGAAAAGTGATCCAGATCTTAATTCATCCAGAACACTATCACCAAAAGCTTTACAGGAGTTAGAAACTGTTCACCAAAGCCTGACATTTAAATAATTGACTCCCATCAGTGTGAGCTGCTGAGTTCATTGGGTTGTGCTGACCACTCCTCACAGCCCTATAGCTGTTATCAGGCCAGTTGGATCCTGATCTCCAAGTCACTAAATGGCTCCTTCCTACCACATCCTCCAAAAGAGAAAATCTCTACAGATATGAAGAATTCTTTTATTTCCCACAAAAGAATCCACTCATAACGTCATCATGGATGGAACCTGAAGACATGTTAAGTGAGATAAGCCAAAAAGAAAAGGTCAAATACTGAATGACCTCACTTCTAAGTGGGACTTAGTAAGTAAGGACAGGGAGGGAAAACAGAGTGAAACATGGATGGTCATGGTGTATTGCAGCAAAGCAAAGAACGCTGGAAGGGAGGGGGAGGTGTGCAAGAGAAGTTAGAAAAGTCTGGGGTCCTGGTGCAAATGAAACTGTACCCAGGTGTCAGTGACTACACTGTAAACCACTAATTCCCTCAATTAAAAAGAAAGTTGCATTTCAAAGGCATAACATATTTGAGTTTTCTATTTCAAAGGCATTACATATTCTTCACTGACAAAAGAGAAAATGCTAATTTGTTTAAGCTCACTCCAAACTGGCAGACAGGTAAGCAACAAGCATAGTTTCTCTTCCATTCCACATTATAATTAGAAGTAGTTTCATGTGAATCATGGATAATTGTGAAGGGTAGAACTGCATGTAGATTCATTTTATAGATCACATAAGTAACCAAGTATCTTCTAAAAAAAAAAAAAAACTTGAGTATTTTCCTTTAATACATAAATAGCAGGTACAGTCCGCCTATTTCTTTATCCTTTTTCCAATTATACAGCTAACAGGCAAAACCAGAAAGAAAGTACCAACCACTTAATGAAAAATGAAACACTGAGAATTCAGCTCTGAAATGTTGGAAGATGATTATCATAAAGGTCTACATTCAAAATTCTCTCTTCATTATTTTCACTGAAAATTGTTAGAATACTTGTGTGTGTTTATTTGTATAAGTTAGCGCTATTTTTTTTTTTCCCCTCTAGGGTTATTGCTGGAGCTCAGCGCGTGCACTACGAATCTACTGCTCCTGGAGGCCATTTTTTTCCATTTTGTTGCCCTTGTTGTTATTGCTGTTGTTGTTGGATACGACAGAGAGAAATGGAGAGAGGAGGAGAAGGCGGGGCGGGGGGGGGGGAGAAAGATAGACACCTGCAGACCTGCTTCACTGCTTGTAAAGCGACTCCCTGCAGGTGGGGAGCCAGGGGCTCAAACCAGGATCCTTGCACCCACCCTTACTCTTCACACTATGAGCACTTATCCCACTGCACTACTGCCTGGCCCCCAAATCAGTATTATTTTTAAATATTTTTACTATTTTTATTTATTTATTGGATAGAGACAGCCAGAAAACAAGGGGGGGGAGGCAGAGAGACACCCGCAGCTCTGCTTCACCACTCACAAAGCTTTCCCCCTGCAGGTGGGAAATGTGCTCGAACCTGGGTCCTTGCACACTGTAACAAGTGTGTTCAACCAGGTGCACCACCACCCGGTCCCACTGGTACTATTTTATACCTTCATTTAGGAGCAACAGAAAAAGATGACACTTTCAATAAAGTGTATATTAAGAAATTTAAGGACACAACAGAGAAACTTTTGAGTAGTCTGGATAGAAGATCAAACCAATCACAGCATCCCCTAAATCAAAGCCTAGTCCAGACCAAGGCCCTGATTCTCTTAGATTCTAAGAGGGCTGAGAGAGGGGCCAGGTGGTGGCACACCTGGTTGAGCGTACATGTTACAATGTGCAAGGACGCAGGCAAGTCCCCCGTCCCCACCTGCAAAGGGAAAGCTTCATGAGTAGTGAAGCAGTGCTGCAGGTGTTTATTTCTCTTCCTCTCTACCTCCCCCTTCCCTCTTGATTTCTGGTTTTCTCTATCCAATAAATAAAGACAATAAAACATTTAAAAAAAAAAGAAGAAGGCTAAGAGGAGGGAGCAAGCTGCAGGAGAAGCTGAAATTAGCAGAGGTTGGGGTATAAGATTTAAGGAAAGCAGCAGATTCTGTAGCATAAAAATGACAAGATGAAGCAGCAAGTACTGACGTTTACACTGCAACAAGTCTCTCAGCACATACAGCTAAGACAATTGGCGATGAAGGCAGCAAACTAAACAATTTTTTATGTACCTGAAATAGTCTTAGAAGACAATGTTATCCAGGACTTTCATAACTAGGAAAGAAAGAAGTTAGTGCCTGGCCTCAATGCTTCTAGAGACTGACTGACTCTACTTAGAGCTCAATACTGTTTATGGCTTTAAGTCCAGGCCAATGCTCATTTACCATTCCACAAATCCCAGGGCCCGAAAGAATTATTCAACTTACTCTATGTGTTCTATAAATGGAACAACACAGTCTGGGTGACAGCACACGCATTTACAATATGGACTACTGCATATTTTAGTCCCACTGCTGAAAAGTAATCTAATAAAGGCCCCAAGGTAAAGAGAGATAGCTCAGCCAGAAAAGCACAAACTTTACCATGTGCAAGGCCCTAGGTTTGAGAAACACCACTACATGGGAGCACCAAGGGAAGCACTAACGCAACTCCATGAGTGGTGAAGCACAGCTGTGCTCTTTCCTCTCTCCCGCCTCATCCTCTTCTTTCTCTCCGTGTGTACTGACCACCTGTATATATGCTTTGGTGAAGTGTCTGTATACATCTTCTCCCTGTTTTTTATTTGTTTGTTTGTTTGGTTGGTTGGTTTGGTTTGGTTTGGTTTGGTTTGTTTTCTGGTGCTGCTATTTTGGTGTAAGCGGATGTTCGTTGTTACTGGGTTTTATGAGTCTGGGGGATGGGGAGGATAATGCTTACAGTACAGTTACTGACACAATTTCCCATCTCGACATCATAGGTGTCTGCAAAAAACTCTCACCTACAGCCTGAGTTCTTTCCCATCATGATGTACCAGGACCTCAAAGCCCTCCCTTCGCCCCTCCCTTCCCCAGAGTCCTCTGCCTTGGTGCAATACACTCACCCAGTCCAAGTTTTACTTTGTTTCCCCTTTCTGTTCTTGTTCCTTAAGTTCTGCCCATAAGTGAGACCATCCCATATTCATCCTTCTCTTTCTGGCTTAACTCACTTAACATGATTCCTTCAAGCTCTACTCAAGATGAGGTGAAGAAGGTGACTTCATCATTTTTAATAGCTGAGTAGCAGACCTGGCATTCCTCTCTTGGGGATATATCCTAAGGAAAAAAACACACCCATCCAAACAGATCTGTGTATACCTATGCTCATATCAGCACAATTTTAATAGCCAAAACCTGGAAGCAACTCAGGTGCCCAACAACAGATAAGTGACTAAGAAAGTTGTAGTACATATACATAATGAAATTCTGAGACTTTATATATCTTGATTATCAGTCCACTGGTATATGGTGTACAGATGTTTTCTCCTATTCTATGAGACATCTTCCCTCTTGGTGATGGTGCACAAGCTTTTCAGTTTGGTGCCATTTCATTTATTATTACCTCTATTTTATTTGTCATTGAACGCAAAAGAAACCTCTGAAGCCAGTATCATTGAGAGTTCTGCCTATATTTTTAAGTGTATTTTATGATTTCTATCCTAACACTCAGGTCTCTAATCAATTTGAGTTGAATTTTCAGCATAGTGAAGTATACTGATCCTATTTCATTCTTCTGTATGCAGTTATCCCATTTTTCCAACAGTTATTTAAAAAAACAGCCCGGAGGTCGGGTGGTGGCGCAGTGGGTTAAGCGCATGTGGCACAAAGCGCAGGAACCGGCGTAAGGATCCCAGTTCGAGCCCCCGGCTCCCCACCTGCAGGGGAGTCGCTTCACAGGCAGTGAAGCAGGTCTGTAGGTGTCTGTCTTTCTCTCCCCCTCTGTCTTACCCTCCTCTCTCCATTTCTCTCTGTCCTGTCCAGCAACAAACAACATCAACAATGGCAATAATAGTGACCACGGTGAGGCTACAACAAGGGCAACAAAAGGGGGGGGGATGGCCTCCAGGAGCGGTGGATTCATGGTGCAGGCACCGAGCCCAGCAATAACCCTGGAGGAAAAAAAAAAACACCCCATTCTCCATTTTATGACCCAATCCCCTTTCTCATGAATTTGCTGTGCAGGGTCATCCAGAAGAATGCACATGCTGCTATGAGCTGGGACCTGGGTTCACTTCCCTGGCCCCTCCAACCTGCAGGGAGGACACTTCACAAGAAGTGGGACCATCCTAGAGATGTCTCTTCTCTCTAGCTCTCTCTTTATCCTTCTCTATCTATCTGTCTCTTATCCCCTATCAAAAGAAGTTGGCTACCAGAAATAGTGGAGTTGCATAGGCACTGACTCCCAGTAATAGCCCTGCTATCAAAAAGAAGAATTACCTACACCTCAAGGACATCTTTGATGAATCAAACCCAATTGCAAGGAAGACTAAAGCAGAAACAAACCAATGGGACTACATCAAATTGAAAAGGTTCTCCAAATCCAAAGAAACTATTAAAACAAACAAAGAGACCCCTCACAGAATGGGAGAAGATCTTCACATGCCATACATCAGACAAGAAACTAATCACCAAAATATATAAAGAACTCAGCAAACTTAGCAACAAAAAAGCAAATGACCCCATCCAAAAATGGGCATAGGATATGAACAAAGAGATCCAAAAGGCTAACAAACATATGAAGAACTGCTCTAGGTCACTGATTGTCAGAGAAATGCAAATTAAGACAACACTAAGATACCACCTCACTCCTGTAAGAATGGCATACATCAAAAAGGACAGCAGCAACAAATGCTGGAGAGGCTGTGGGGACAGAGGAACCCTTTTACATTGCTGGTGGGAATATAAACTGGTACAGCCTCTGTGGAGAGCAGTCGGGAAAACTCTCAGAAGGCTAGACATGGACCTTCCATGTGATCCAGTAATTCCTCTCCTGGGGTTATACCCCAAGGACTCCATAACACCCAACCAAAAAGAGGTGTGTACTCCTATGTTCATAGCAGCACAATTCATAATAGCTAAAACCTGGAAGCAACCCAGGTGCCCAACAACAGATGAGTGGCTGAGAAAGCTGTGGTATATATACACAATGGAATACTATACAGCTATCAAGAACAATGAACCCACCTTCTCTGACTCATCTTGGACAGAGCTAGAAGGAATTATGTTAAGTGAGCTAAGTCAGAAAGATAAAGATGAGTATGGGATGATCCCACTCATCAACAGAAGTTGAGTAAGAAGATCTGAAAGGGAAACTAAAAGCAGGACCTGACCAAATTGTAAGTAGGGCACCAAAGTAAAAACCCTGTGGTGAGGGGTAGACATGCAGCTTCCTAGGCCAGTGGGGGGTGGGAGTGGGTGGGAGGGATGGGTCACAGTCTTTTGGTGGTGGGAATGGTGTTTATGTACACTCCTAGTAAAATGTAGTCATATAAATCACTAGTTAATGAATACGAGAGGGGGAAAATTAATTGTATGTCTCGAAGTTTTTCAAAACACAAACTGAATCTTTTTAATATATAGGCTATGTAATTGATATGCAGACTCTCTCAAAAGCCTAGACCAAGTAGATCAGAAGCAACCAATAGCACAGCTATATACAAGATACTGGGCACTGTACAGCAAACCCTAACAAAAGAGCTTTTCAAAGTTAACCCAATTACCAAATAATGTGATGATAACATTAACTATCGATTGTCTTTTGGAACCCTAAGACAGCAGGAACCTCACATCTCCACTATAGAGCTTCTACTTCCCCCAGTCCTGGAACCCTTGGATAGGGTCCACTTTCCCGTATGCCTCTCCCAATCCATATCAAATAATATTGCATCTGCCGATCACAACCTAATCAACGCAAAGATTGCCACCTCAATATGCTTCACTTCAGACTGTGTCGAGAGACTTCATGTGTGGAATGACAACCCTTCAGCTTCATTACTCGCGTAAGACCTTTCCTTTCATAGTATACTCTAATTCCATCTCAGGTGGTTCACTTTCTAACAAAGTCCCATAACCTAGATATACACCAGTTTCTGTGAGAGAGAGAGCATATGTTCACACGTATCCGTAAACTACTGCAAAATATATGCCTGAAAGCAGAAGTACACTAGAGATTGCAGTGAGTACCCCCCTAACACTTCCTCTCCACTATTCCAAGCTTTGGGTCCATGATTGCTCAACAATTTGTTTGGCTTTGTATGTTAACTCTCTTTTCAGTCACCAGGTTCCAGATGCCATCAGGATGCTGGCCAGGCTTCCCTGGATTGAAGACCCCACCAATGTGTCCTGGAGCTCAGCTTCCCCAGAGACCCACCATACTAGGGAAAGAGAGAGGCAGACTGGGAGTATGGACCGACCAGTCAACGCCCATGTTCAGCGGGGAAGCAATTACAGAAGCCAGACCTTCTACCTTCTGCAACCCACAATGACCTTGGGTCCATGCTCCCAGAGGGATAGAGCGTGGGAAAACTATCAGGGGAGGGGGTGGGATATGGAGATTGGGTGGTGGGAATTGTGTGGAGTTGTGTTGGTATGCATGAGACCCCTTCTGTTTCATTTGGTTTAAATCCCCCCTGCTTAACACTATTCTATTTACATAACCACTTCATTCTATCTACATAACCACTGTTAACAAGTTCCACCCTCCCTCCAGGGCATTTGTGGTTCAGTGATAGGATTCTCGCCTAATCTGCCCCCTCTTTGTCACACTCTGATTTTCACCAGTCACTTTTCTCTCCACCCTCTCTATGTCACATCCTGTTTCCACCCTACTTCGCAAGTATATATAAAGACAGCATTGTGAGTTTTACAGTACCTTGCGTTTAGCTTAGCTCGTCTTAGATTGTGCTGCGTCCTGCATGAATAAAGAGATACTGCGTACAACCCAGCCATGAGTCCCTGGTCGTCTGTTACCCGCCCGTGAAGCTAGCCCGCACAAAACAACAGAGTTGTACCCCTCCTACCCTATGGTTTTGTTAATTAATCCTTTCTTAAATAAAAAAATTTTTAAAAAGAATTAAATTAAATTAAAACTGTTAAAGTACTTAGAGAGGGGCCAGTAGTGATGTACCTGGAGGAGCACACACGTTACAATGCACAAGGACCAGGTTCAAGCCTCCTGTCCTCATCTGCAGAGGGAAAGCTTTGTGAGTGATGAAGCAGTGTATGCAGGTGTCTGTCGCTCCCTCTGTATCATCCCCTTCCCTCTCAATTTCTGGCTGTCTCTATCCAATAAATAAATAAAGATAATAAAACAATTTTTAAAGAAACTGATTTTAAAATATCTACTTGGAGAGAACTATGTATTTTCATAATAGTGAGTCCTTTGATATATGGGCCCTATATCAGGAGGAGGAGGCAGAAGAGGGGGAAAACAGTTAATGATATTTATAGACTGCCCTTGTGCTTGGGGGCTACTCTCTGCCCTAATGCGGCTTTCTAGCCCTATTCTCAACTATGACACCATTTCCCAGACAATATTTTTAGTCCACCTAGCTATCAGGCTCAGGCAAAATACCTAAAATAGATTTCCTAGCTTCCTCTCACATAAAGACCCCTAATTTCATCTGCTCTATTCCTACCTTTGGGTTCCTGTTTATTAAACACTTTGTCCTGCTTTATATATTACCACCTTTCAGCCACCAAATTGTAGATACTACTAGGATTCCATCCTGATTTCCCTGGGCAGAGAACCTCAACAATAAGTCCAGAACCACACCTCTCCAGAGCCCTACCCCTACAGAAGCCAGACCTTCCACCTTCTGTACCCCATAATGACCCTGGGTCCATATTCCCAGAGGGATAAAGACTATGAAAGCTATCAGGGGAGGGAATGGGATACGGAGTTCTGGCGGTGGGAACTGTGTGGAGTTGTACCTCTCTTATCCTATGGTTTTAGTCAGTGTTTCCTTTTAATAAATAAAAATTTAAAAAAAAAAAAGGAAAGAAAAGAAACAGGCTATGTCCAGCACAGAAGCAATTACAGAAGCTAAACCAAAGATACCTCAAGGAGACGAGTGAAGTCCTAACCTAGCGGGGAAAGGTGGCACTGCTGTGGACATTTCAGGAGGCAACTGTGAGCCTGGCAGCTGAGAAGAGGAAATTGAGGCTCAGAGAGGTGATGCTACATCACTTCCTGTGACCACGCAGCTGAGCAGTGTCTGAGGCAGAACTCAAAGCCAGGATTCCCTCCTTGCACTCCAGGCACCATGGTTGAAGGCTTAAAGTGGAAACACTCAGATTTGGAAGAAGAAGAGGAAAATGAGAAGTGGGGCTGAGCCCTGCAAGTATGTGAAGCTACCAGCAAGCCCTGCTCCAAATCTCCCTAGACAAAGTCCAGCAGGGCCTGAGCCCCCAAGCACCCAGCTTCCGGAGGCACGTCCTTATCCACAACATCCTCCAGCAGCTCCAGGTGGGGCTCTGCCTGGCTCCTGTGCCTGCCCTGCCCCTCCCCACACACACACACACCCCGAACTGCTCTTCCTGGGCAAGAAGGACCTCTCTGTGTCGACCACCATCAGCTCTATACTCAGGGAGTTAGACAGCTCCATGAATGAGACCGAGCCCACTCCAAATCCAGTGGCTCTTCCAGGACCCCTGAATAAAGTGCTACCCCAGCCCGGTCAGTCTCCCTGGAATCCCTGAGCTCTTGGTACTTGGGGGACTCGGGTGTGGACAACCTCTTTCTGGACACTGAGACCTCGGCTGTGAAGAAGGAGCCAATGCAGACCTCACCCAAGCCTCCTTCTCACAAGCTCTTCTGCATCCCACGGTCCTGGGAGTGGAATGAACTAGATCACATCATGGAAATCATTCTAGGGTCCTAAAACTTTCATGGAAGTCCGGGAAGAGTGGTCTCTCTAAGCAGTGACTCCGGCCCCTCTCTCCTCCTATATCAGGGTTCCACAAGCTGGGTGCGTGTGTGCGTGTGTGTGTGTGTTACCACAACCTTGTGTGAAGTTCCTGCACCCCCTTGTAACCATTGGGGCCCCAGGGAAGATAAAGCTAGGCCTGTCAAAAGGAGGGCAGGATGTGCTGCCTGTTGCCATGGAAACACAGGCTCTCCCTCTTTTACCTCCAGGCAGTAGGAGGGGCTGGCCCTCCTCCCTCCCCCTGGCTGAACCCCCCCTCCTTGGCAGAACCCCAGTCCCAGTAGTCTACTGTTCATAGCCAGGCTGGACCACGTTCAACAGGGTGGAAACCAAACTGCTCCAAGCAGTTTAAAAAAGAAAGGCAGGCTTTATGATGTCTTGTGCTTTGTTGTTTTTTGTTATTTTGGATCATTTATAATTTCTTTTTTTAATAAAAATATTTTGGAAGTGGAAAAATAAAAGAAGCCAGACCTTCCACCTTCTGTACCTCATAAAGATATTCTGGTCCATACTCCCAGAGTTAAACAATAGGGAAGTTTCCAATGGAGGGGATAGGACATGGAACTCTGGTGGTGGGAACTGTATGGAATTATAGCCCTGTCATCTTACAATCTTGTAAATCAACATTAAATCACTAATAAAAAAAAATTGGAACAGTGAGTTCTTTGTGAGAACTATGGAGGTTTTCCATTGGGGGGTGAAGGAAACAGAACATTGGTGGTGGGAGTCAGGCGGTAGCACAGTAGGTTAAGCACACGTGGCGCAAAGCGCAAAGACCAGCAGAAGGATCCCAGTTCGAGCCCCCGGCTCCTCACCTGCAGTGGGGTCGCTTCACAGGTGGTGAAGCAGGTCTGCAGGTGTCTATCTTTCTCTCCCCCTCTCTGTCTTCCCCTCCTCTCTCCATTTCTCTGTCCTATCCAACAACAGTGACAGCAATAAAAACAATAATAATAACTACAACAATGAAAAAACAACCAGGGCAACAAAAGGGGGAAAAAATAGGCTCCAGGAGTAGTGGATTCACGGTGCAGGCACCAAGCCCCAACAATAACCCTGGAGGCGAAAGAAAGAAAAAAGGAAGAAAGTAAGAAAGAAAGAAAGAAAGAAAGAAAGAAAGAAAGAAGGAAGAAAAAAAGAAAGAGAGAAAGAAAGAAAGAAAGAGAGAAAGAAAGAAAGAACATTGGTGGTGGGTGCAGTGTGGAACTTATACATCTGTAGTCTTACATGTAAACCATTAATAAATAATTCACTAATAAAAATACTAAGTCTTAAGAACATTCATTTATGATGAAGACCCTTCAGAAATTAGGAATGAAAGGTCAATTTAAAAAAATAATAAAGGCTACTTATGACAAACTCCAGCTAATATCATTCTTAATGGGAAAAAGCTAAAAGCTTCTCCCTGAAAATTAGAAACTAGACAAAGATGTCCATTATCACCATTATTACTCTACATAGTCTGTGAGGTCCTCACCACTGCAATCAGACAAGAGTGAGACCAAAGGTATATACCAACGCCTGTATCCAACGGGGAAGCAATTCCAGAAGCCAGACTTTCCACCTTCTGCACCTCGTAACAATCCTGGATCCATACTCCCAGAGAGATAAAGAATAGGAAAGCTTCCAATGGAGGGGGTGAGATGGGAACTCTGGTGGTAGGACTGTGTGGAATTATACTCCTTTTATCCTATGGTCTTGTTGATCATAATTAAATCAATAAAAATTTTAAAAAGAAGACACCATCACTACTTGCTGATGACATGATAATATACCTAGAGAGCCACAAGAATACAGTAAAAAAAAAAACCTACTAGAAATAATTAATAACTTCAATAAAGTAGCAAGACATAAAATCAATACACATAAATCTGTGACTTTCTGTATACAAATGAGGAGCCAGAGGAAAAGGAACTGAAAGGCATGAAAGGCTCAATCCCATTTACAATCGAACCTAAACAGATAAAATAGTTTCCTGTGAATTTTCTGAAGGAAGTAAAGAATTTTTACAGTTAAAACTATATGATGTTGTTAAAAGAAAATACAGAATGAACTATCTTTGCATCCCTGGGAAAAAAATCTCACTTGGTCACGATGTACAATCTTTTCAATGTTACTGCTGTTTCTGGTTGGCTAGAACTTTGTTCGATATCTTAGCATTATCTATATTCAGTAGAAACACTGGTCTGTAGTTTTGGTTTCTTTTTTTCTGTTGGATCTCTGCTTTGGTTTCAGAGTGACGTTGGCTTCATAGAAGGTGGAAGGGAATATTCCCGAGTCCTTAAAAGTTTGGAAGTTGGGAGTCGGGCTGTAGCGCAGCGGGTTAAGCGCAGGTGGCGCAAAGCACAAGGACCGGCATAAGGATCCCGGTTCGAACCCCGGCTCCCCACCTGCAGGGGAGTCGCTTCACAGGCGGTGAAGCAGGTCTGCAGGTGTCTTTCTCTCCTCCTCTCTGTCTTCCCCTCCTCTCTCCATTTCTCTCTGTCCTATCCAACGACGACGACAACAACAATAATAACTACAACAAGGGCAACAAAAGGGAATAAATAAATAAAATATTTTTTTAAAAAGTTTGGAAGAGCTTTAAAAGTATGGCTACTAATGCTTTCTTTTTTATTTACTTATTTTATTTTTTTAATATTTATTTTCCCTTTGTTACCCTTGTTTTTTATTGTTGTTGTTGTTGTGGATATTGTTGTTGTTGCATAAGACAGAGAGAAATGGAGAGAGGAGGGGAAGACAGAGAGGGGGAGAGAAAGACAGACACCTGCAGACATGCTTCACCTCCTGTGAAGTGACTCCCCTACAGGTGGGGAGCCAAGCGCTCGAACCAGGGTCCTTATGCCGGTCCTTGCGTTATGCGCCACGTGCGCTTAACCTGCTGCACTACTGCCAGACTCCCAGCTACTAATGCTTTCTTAAAGGTTCTGTAGAATTCATTTGTATAACAGTCTGGAGCTAGGCTTTTATTGTTGGAAAGGCTTGTGAAGACTGTTTCAGTTTTTTGGCTGTGATTGGTCTATTCGTGTTTTCTAGTTCTTCCTGCTTCAGGTTTTGGAAAGTAATGTGCTTCTAGGGACTTTTCCATCTCTTCCAGGTTTTCTAGCTGGGTATTATATAGTTGTTCATAGAAAGCTTGCATGATACTTTTGATTTCTGCAGTGTCTGTTGTGACATTACCTCTTTCATTTACAATCCTATTTATTTGAATCCACTCCCTTTTTGATTAGTGATTCTGACCAAGGGGTTGGTCAATTTTTTTCACCCTTTCATAGAACCAGCACTTAGCCTCATTTGATCATTTGAACAGTTGTTTTTGGTGCTACTTCCACTCTAATTTTTTAAATTTCATTCTTTCTGCTTGCTTTAAGTTTCCTTT